>NC_138223.1:7907289-8461336 GCF_964197995.2 Scardinius erythrophthalmus | reverse complement strand
TTCATTTGTTTGTGATTAATTTTACATTTATTAAGTTAATGTGCTCTGCACATGGCTGATTAATCATCTTGAGAGTAACAAGTATTTTCAGTTGCTTGGTAGGTTCTGCTGGTTACCCGGTGATACTGTTTAAGATGAAGCATTAGGACAGTTTACACATAACCTTCATTTCCAGTAGAGGGAGCCTGTTTCAAAGTGCTGCCTACTTACTAAACAGAGCACTGCAACCTCATACCAACATTACAAACAACTTTCAGGTCTCTGAGACCTGTGTGTTGCCAAGAAAAAGTCAGGTATAATGCAAGTAGATAAGGATCCCAGTGAGGGTTTATGAGTGGTCAATACAGCATTCCAGGCATGCTAAAAAAAAAAACACAATATAGCAACAGCAAGAGACCGTAAGACTGGAAATGATGATGAATTTGCTTAATAAAATGACATTCGAATTATGACATTCGAATTGTGACTGATGTTTAGGCACAGACTCAAGACTCACTTTCTGTAATATTTCGATTAACCATGACTGATGGAACCACAAGAACATGCACAATCTAAAACATTTTACAAGTTACTATCTTGAACTATGATGTTAAAGGGTGCAGACATGACACAATTAGCCCGTTTGACTTTTAAAAGACCTTCAAATATCTGTAATTAACAAAATATCTATTAAGCAAATGTTTGCCATTATTTTGTGATATTTGATATTTTGTCAGAATTCCTCCATTACTCCATAGTCAACTATGTAGAAAGATCCTTTAGCCCCTGGTGCTGTAGTTACGGTATAAACCAACAGTTCTAAACTCAGTGATGAATATTTACTGCAAAATCTGTTCAGAACTCAGAATTGTGACTGATAGATCTTGCCGAGTTACACGCATTTCTGGGTCAACATATTTTGTTGGTCCTTGAACAACAATCCTGTCTGAAAATTTGATCCTAACCATATCCCCACCCCTAAACCTAACACTACCATCAAGTTATCCCTAAAATCAGAGTGAAATGATGGGTGAATAACACTGACGTAGAAGCACCTAACTCTGGTTGTAAGCCTAAACTTGACAACTTCGCTCAACTTGACAACTTCGTTCCTCTTAATGGGTGATTGGAATGTTGATCCAGGAACATGTTGCACTTGGTAAAATCAGGTTCTGCGATATGTTACCCAGGCCAAAGAAATTGACTGCCTACAAATGACTCTCCACCCTGACAGAAGTTTTGGCCTCACCTTGGGAATGAACATCTTACAGTCATACTCTCAGGTTGGGATGTCAGTCTTCCAGCATGCAGGAGGAACCTTCACCTGGTGCCAAGATGTAATTCGAAAGTTACAGACTACGCGCGAGATAGATGACGTGACCTCTTAAAGAGATTAGGTTCAGTAAACCCTAAGATCCTTTAATTGGGAAATGCTTATACACGTGTGGATCAGATACACATACTAATACTTGTTGAGCACTTGGAACTACAGTAGTATAGAGAAGTCAAGAAAGATCTGTCTTTTCAATATTAAATTACAATGTACACACAACACTAACCTTTATTACAGACACGTGTGCAAGGACTATATATTTCGAAACCACGAAAGTTGCTGAGTTGGGTTTAACCAATGTGACTAAGACTGTTTGGTGAAAAAGCTTTGTAAATCAAACAATCTACTCTAGCCTACTCTCAATTGTATTACAATCCCACAGTTTAGCAAGAGTGCATTGAATGTTTACATCTTGATACGTTATGCAACTCTAAGCCGCACATGTTAAGCTTACCTAAGCCAAAGGATTCACACATTGCCTTGGCCAAACCCCTTTCCCAACACCCTATAAATAAGCAAGCTATCCCTGCACGCTATTTCCACAGTGGCTGTGTCTGAAGAAAAAAGTGGATGTTGGGGGTTCTGAAAACGACTGGTAGTCCTGATCATGCGAAAGATCACATCCCATTTCTGTCGCATTACACCTCAAAGACCGAATTCTTATCCTACGTGCTGCTCTACCTGGTGAAGATGCCTTTCCCACCCGTGACCAGACCTCGGAGTCTTCCCAGCACGGGCAAAGAAAAACTTTCAGGACCGTCGCCTGTCATTCCGATCAAGACTGTGGAGGAGAAAAGTTCTGTGAAGGAGCGGCTCAAGAAGTTGAGCAAGAAGGCCTCGCCGCACAAAAGCAAGTTGCCCACCAGTCGAGCCACTTCTGGCTTGAGGATGGAGGGTAAAAGCATTATGACTTCAAGACCCACTGATCCTTCAAGTTCCTCAACCCCACCTTCTTCTAAAAGTACTTCTGATATTAGTACCGCTGCAACCAATTTGGCAACAACCTCCTCTAGCAAGATGTTTACTGCCAGTGCTTCAGCAAAGAGCATCCCATCAGACTCTTGTAGTCCACAGTCCTCCTCCGGATCAAGCCAGGGATTAAATAGCAAATCTAACTTTTCTCTCAACCTGACACCTGAGGCCACTTTGCTCCTGCAGAAACGTAGCCGTGAGAAGCTGCTCCGTGGCAGCGCTGGCACCGTACCGGCACCGCACCAGAAAGGCCGTCTGCCTACCAAGTCGGGTTCTCGATCCAACATCCCACTGGTGAAGATCTCTCTTCTGAATGACCGCCACCGATATGATGACGTGGAATATGAGGAAGACAAAGAGCAGAGTGTGGATCAAAGCGTCCTACTGAAATGTTCTGAATGGTTGCAAGGGGTGGAGAACGCTGCCGGAGCTACAGTGCTGGGAGGAACGGACAAAATCAGCCAGAAGAGCATTTAACATATGAGATGCTACATGTCCTATTACTTGTGCTATTGACTGTGACTTGAGAAACATTGCAGTTTTGAGTTGTGGTTGACCAATATGGGTCCTGATCCCAATGACTAAAGAGCTGGGTGCCTTATGGCTGGTACATGCAGAATATTTTATTGCTTTGTTTAATGGAAGACAATTAGATGTACATATAATTGGAAAATTTATTTCACACAGCTCTAAAATGGAACATTTAATGTTTACATTCACATTGACGTTGAGACTTCAAACCTGACTTCTGGGAAACTAACACTTGTTAAGTGTTAAAGGAGTCAATTTTAACATTGAGCTAATTTTTTTGTAAATTTGGAGTGCTGTCAATACAGAGAACAACGACAAAAATCAGTGTTACCTACACCTTGTTATCCTCTTTTTAAAATTTGCACCCTGTTGACTTCAATGGGGCAAGTTTTAAACCTGCTTTTAGCCTCTTAACATCCTTGATGTGTCATTACAAGTTCACAGCCAATGTGAGTGATTCCTTCAGAGTGAACACGGGTGAATCTGACTGCAGTAGATGTAAAAGATATTAATAAAAATGATGTTATTTCAGCCAGCGCACATACCTGTATTTTCTTCCTGTTTTCGGTCGAAGTCCATAGTTATCGATTGTCGAGTTCACGCGCGTGATCATAGGTAACTAAACCTATGCGTGTGAACTCGACAATCGATTACTATGGACTTCGACTGAAAACAGGATGTAAATACAGGTATGTGCGCTGGCTGAAATAACAATTTTTATTAATATCTTTCACATCTACTGCAGTCAGATTCACCCGTGTTCACTCCGAAGGAATCACTCACATTAGCTGTGCACTTGTAATGACACATCAAGGATGTTAAGAGGCTAAAAGCAGGTTTAAAACTTGCCCAATTGAAGTCAACAGGGTACAAATTTTAAAAAGAGGATAACATGGTGTAGGCAACACCGATTTTTGTTGTTGTTCTCTGTATTGACAGCACTCCAAATTTACAAAAAAAATTAGCTCAATGTTAAAATTGACCGGAGTTCTCCTTTAATGCACACAGTAATTGGCTTATTTTGATTTATGCTGATTTGTGGGTTGTACTGTAAGACTTTGGAGACGTTTTTTTTTCTTCAGAATTCATTCATAAAAAGACGTCTATAAAGCACTGATCTGACTTGGAATAAAAGATGATCATCATACCACACCTCATTGCTGTCTGTAAGAAGACATCAAGCACTAACTCACCACTCTAAGAACACACATGACTCACAGATATATTTGCTGTACTTTACTATAAGTAGCCTAAAGGGCAAGGTTTAGGCAGGCTTAGCAACAAACAACATTGCACACTCGTAACACTTCCTGATCTCATTAGGTGCCTTCACTTTTAACCCAATAGCAAACATGGTAGAAGTAACCAATGGTTGTGTTTCTGCTGCTACATCAATCCCAAGTAGAAATGACAGGAAGTGGAGCGCTAAGAGGCACTCGAACTTCCACCCTGTTGGTTGCTTTAGATACTGTTTACAAAAAAAAACAGTATTATTGTGAAATATTAACATTTAAAATGTTTTATGATTGAATATATTTAAAAATGTAATTTATTACTGTGATGGCAAAGCTGAATTTTCAGTCTTCAGTGTCACATGATCCTTCAGATATCATTCTAATATGATGATTTGCTGCTCAAGAAACTTTTTGTATTATCGATTTCGAAAACATGTGCTGCTTTATATTTTTGTGGAAACCATGATACTTTCAGGATTCTTTGAACAGAAAGTTCAAAAGAACAGCATTTATTTGACAGATTTTTTTTGTAACACTGTCAAAGTCTTTACTGTAACTTTTTATCAATTTAATGCATCCTTGCTGAATAAAAAAATATATATATCTTTCTCACCCCAAACTTTTGCACGAGAGTGTGTGCTAGAAATCAGAATGTAGCTTTTTGGCAAATACACTGACTTTATGATTTTGGGAAGATTTAAATAACATTTACAGATGTAATCAATTGACTTACATAAAAAAAACAAGTAGTCTCTTGATAACATCACAACATTTATTCTAAAGTTTGTTGTTCCTGGCAAAGACTAGGTAAAGCCAAAAGGGCATTATTCAACAGTTTTGCATGTGTTTTACATGCATCCAATGAGCTAAACATCCCTCCCATTACAACTCGCGATGTAGAGAGAGAATTTGAGTAACAAAGTAGTTTGAATGCTCCATAACCTCAGTGCCAGGTGTTTGTATAAATCTCCTGCGTGTGCATTAGGAATTTACCAAAGGGACACAATCGTCCTCAGTAGAACAAAACATTCAAACTCGATTTTCTGGAGGACTCCTGACAATCCTGTCACTTCACTTTTCAGATACACAACTCTGAATTCATCACGGTAGGCTGAAATTATAGATTTATTATTTTTATAATGAATTACAATAATCTAGCTATTATTTACAGAATTTTTAGTTTTGAGACTTTAACAAGTATGACGGCTGGTATTTCAGATGGATGAGCTGGATGAGGTTCAGCTGAAGAAGCATGTGGACAGTCTGAAGCAGCAGCTACAGTTTAAAAGAGAGAAAACATCCGCCTCTCTTCCAGAGTGCGTATCTATCTATCTATCTGTCTATCTATCTATCTATCTATCTATCTGTCTATCTATCTATCTATCTGTCTATCTATCTATCCATCTATCATTATCTACACTTAAATGTTATCGACACAGAATAAATGTGCTTAATATCTTAAAATATTATTAAATATACTATATATTACAATATATATATATATATATATATATATATGTGTGTGTCTGTGTGTGTGTGTGAAGTTCCAAGTTTAATGTAGTAAATTAAGTAAATACTAGGGTGTATGGGCTGACAGAAGTGAGGAATTTAACAGCTTATAGATTTTTTTTTTGTTGTTGTTGTTGTTGCTATTTTCTATCTTCCTTTTATTCATTTATTTTCAGGTTAACTAAATGGATGGAGGAGAAAATGAATGAGGATCCATTTCTGAATCCAGATTTACTGAAGGAGAACCCATGGGTGGAGACAAGCAAATGTGTTATAATATAGAGCTGTCAATCATCACTATGGCAACAGGAGTGACTCCACCCATTATCATGGTTACACTGCCTGACTTTGAATAGGATGGACAAAGATGCAAATGAATTGATTATGAGTAAATCTGCTTTGTTGTTTGCTCCACTCAGGTCATGACATTATGAAAAGAAAGAAAGAAAGAAAAAACTGCTTATTCAGTGAAAACATGTATTTATAAAAAAGTGTAAGACAACTATACAAGAATACAATAAAAAGAAAAAGAGGAACCAGTGCTTTTTTCTTTTTTGTTTTGACATTTTAGGTGTGTTTTTTTTAACTATACAGTACAAGGGTCGGAACATTTTTGGTTTTTATGTAATGATTTAAGGTGGTAAATTAACTTTAAAGTAACTCCCGAATGTAAACGTTTCTGCGCACAGCATTAGACACACCTTCATTGAAACGAAACCATACATCACTGTTACCCACAGCTTTACCAATATGCACCACTTCGCCTGCTTTGCCATCTTCACCTGCAGAGAGAAGTGATATCAGCTCATATTTAACATTTAGGTTATGCAGAACACTTATATTGTACAAGTGTGTAAAAAGTATATATATATAAAGCAAACAACACACCTGTAGTGGTGATCATAGGCTTCTCCTTGGGTGCAATGGCTCGTCCAAAGAAATCCAATTCAGGCTATAACCGTGGGAAGGATAAATAAACAAGTCATTAGGTGAGAGCACTTTGACCCTGATCCACTATTAACCCAATTAATCTTGGGTTATTATGAAGCACAAGTCAAGCATATATAAAGAGAGATAGTATGAGAAAAATCATTTAACATGGTGGCACAGAATCACTGTTTAGTGCAAAAACCTACATCTTATTCACACACCATCCACAGGTTAATTTAACCAGGTGCTTTGTGTTCTGGTTTGGCATTTTAACTTTGGTCATAATTAATAGTGCTCATTTGTAACCATTATCTGCGTTTATAACTGGTTAGTTATAGCTGAGTTTCACACAATGCCATAGTGAAGTTGTGAATCACCAATCCCAGCATCAAATTTGTTATGGTAATATTCAATGGTGGGATGGACTTGAGGGAAATACAATTTAAAATGGGATTTTTATGAGTGTAGGAAGGATTTGAGGTGCTGCCGTGGTAGTTCAAAGACAGATGTAAAAGATTTAAGGTGGTTTAGTATAGATGCTTTACCCGGGTTTCCACCACAGTCTGTTTAACGATGTTCTCCAGCCTCTGCTGATGGTTCCTGCTTGTCGGTTTCTTCACTTCAGTTTTCTTCTCTTCTTGATTCTTATTCACTGCCTCTGTCTAAACACACAGAACAAATAATATGCAACGTGAACGATCCGAAAAATTAAATATTGTTTACAGCTTTGTATATTGTTTGGGGGCTGCACATCTGTCCAAGCACAAAACACAATGGTTAATCAAATATTTAAAGGATAAATGCATGTTGCGCCTCACTTCATCACTATAATTGCAATATCAAGGTCTGTTAGTCTAACTTCGCAAAGATAAAACTGGTGCCGCAACCGGACAAAACAGTGCACATTTTCAAAATCATAATGTTGTAGTCCAACTGAAATGAATCAAAGTATATGTAAACATATTGTCAACACTGCAAATTAGTGGTGAAACAAACTAAATCAAACCCATTTAATCAATAAGATTTCCATATGCAAAAGGTGCAGTGTCTATAAATGGGTATTAACTATTCTGAAGGCACAATAAAAGCAAGATTAGACAGAATTCATTGCAATGTTATAATATATTAATATTTTCTCTCTCTCTCTGTGTATATATGTATATGTATATTTATATATATATATATATATATATATATATATATATATATATATATATATATATATATATATATATATATATATATATATATATATATATATGAATGAAGAGTTCAGATGCAAAAGCCTCTAAGTGCCATCTGAAATTTTCTTCTAGAATGATCATTTTTATCAAGCTCATTTATTTAAGTTCAGTAATTTCTTGGGTTGACAGTTACTCCTGTTGGATGCGCAACAACAATTTGGCCTCTTTTGAAGTCTGATATGTCTCCCATTATGTTGTGCAGATTGCAATATTCTATGTACAGGTGTGCTAAAGCTCTGCTAATTCAACCTTCACACTCTGCTCTTACAGATGGAATATAAAAAAAATCTGTGAAGATTGGCAACCAGGCCACGCATATATAGCCGTGAAACCTCCAAAACTATATTGGCCAGTGTTTCAGTTTCATCATCCAACCCCTACCTTTTGTGGGTTTCGTTTCTGCTGGGCCTTCTCCACCCTCCTCATTCGTTCTAATTCTGTCTCCCTGGCGATCAGCTGCTTCACCTGATAGGTCAGCTGCCTCCGGGGAGGCAAACCCGGAAAATGCACCACGTCTTCTACATTACTGTGGAAATACAGGTCATAAAATTACTGCTTGTACAACCAGTAAATGAAAAAAAATTAAATTATATATATATATATATATATATATATATATATAGATAGATAGATATATATATATAGATATATATATATATATATATATATATATATATATATATATATATATATATATATATATATATATAAAACAATATAATGGTAGCATAAACCTTTATAGAACATAACATTATAGAATCTGAACAAGGGACTGGGAGGATATAAAGGCAAATGAAGATCAGATGGTGTAAAGAGTGGAAAGCAGGAGAGCTAAATAATCCCTCTTACTCCGAAGGTAAACACCGTTCCAGGAATAAAAGGAAATTAGACAATATGTGCAATACACACAAGCAGATGAAACTCCAAAAGCAGGATTAGTTGTGCAGGTTATTCCTTGTCACGCACACAAAGTCATTTCTCTAGGACAGTCGGAGAATGTTCGGTCACAAAAAAACAAAAACACGGAGCAGTTCAGAAGTTTGTGTGTTTGTTTCCATATATTATGTTGAGCGTTCAAATTAAAATCAAAAGGTTTCTCCCTTTCTAGGGAACAGGATAACAATGAAAGCTTGCCAGGTTATTTCCAATGTGATATCAGGTAAAATCCAGATACTTCAATATCTCTGGGCAAAATGTGCCATCGCATCTCACATTAAATCGTCAAAAAAAGACTTCATGCATATGGAAATGCCTGCTGTGTACTGGCATGACTAAACATTGCACAGTGGGATTATTCTGACAAGATAGTCTCTCAAAATATCAAAATAATTATAAATGAAGCAGAGACGTTTCTTCCACTCAGGCCTCCTCTGATAAAAGTTGAATTATAATGTTCCTCATAATCAGACGACGCAATGAAAATGAAGTTAGTGATGCAACATCTGGCTTGGGAATTGTACAATCCTCAGACCATCTTGTTATTTTCCAGGGTCATCATGGCTTCAGTGTGGTTACTCAGCGCTTGTTGGAGTAAAGCTCGATAAGAGATGGCGGGAAGATACAGGAAGGCGTAAATGAGCAGAAGCAGTAACAGGGCGATCAGCAGAGGAATACCCCAGTCAGAGGTGACCAGTGTCTCCTCACAGCGGGCCTGCAGGAACGAATGCTGCATGCTTCTACCACACCAATCACAGGGAGAACACACACACACGCAAATAAATAATGAGCTTCAGAAACATGATTATGAAAAAACATGCACAGGGATTTCCCCATCTAATCTAGCCTGATATAATACTTATTTGGCATTTATAAAATTAACTGATGATTTTAGTTTGATTCATTTACTCAAAGCATTTATTTTTAACTTTCAAAGAATCATTCAAAAAGGTTCACATTTTACAGGCTAAAAAATATTACTGTTTACTGTTAGATAGATATACTATTACATTTAGAGTGTGATTATATCGTAATATTCATATAAATAAATGTGCTAATTTAGTGAAAACATACCTCTATTTTAACTAAATTTTGTAACTAAAAACAGTAAAAAATTAACAATAAGGAAATTAATACTTTTATTCAGCAAGGAAGCTTTAAATTGTTCAAAAAATGACATGCTACAAAAGATCTTTATTTTTAAATAAATAACTTTCTATTATTCAAATAATTATGAGAAGAAAAAAATCATGTTTAATCAAAAATATTAAGCAGAATGTGTCATGTGACACTGAAAACTGAAGTAATGGCTGCTGAAAATTCAGCTCTGTCATCACAGGAATAGATTACATTTTACATTTTTAAATAGAAAACACTATTTTTAAATTATAATTTCTCACTAAATTACTTTTTACTGTGTTTTTATTTAATGCAGCCTTTAAAAAACATCTAACATTCATACAAAAACTATATAAAACTTGAGAAATGCTCTAAGAATAAGAGGCAAACATACAGGATGTTCAGAGATGCTCCTCTTCAGTTCCAGCTTGAGCCGACTGTCTGAAAACCAATCCAATAGCGCAGATTGTTCCCTTGTTTATCTTCTCACTCCTGGTTTTTATCCACCTTTAGCTCCATCAAGCAGACCTTCAAAGGTTCAGCGGCAAGTGCTCGACTTGCGAGTGTCGAAAGCTTGTTTGTGCACATTCTCAGCACCATTTCCATCAATCAATGTGAGTGGTAGGACACGGTAAGCCACAGAGAGGATTGTAAGTCTTTTTATATGCTTGAGTGATGAACATGCGTCCATGCATGACTTTCAAAGGCAAGTAACAAAAACCTCCAAGCTCTCATGTGAGAGAAGCGACAAAGTGAAACGGGATGGAAAACAATAATAAATGAATAAAAAAAGTGGAAGAGGAGGGGATGGAGAGACAGTAATCTAGAGCTGCAGCCTAATCTCTCATAAATCGTGATAAACAGGAATCAGTGCCGTGTGTGTTAGTGTGTATTCTTGTGCTATATGAGTTGCATAACTAAAGTCCTGACAGACAAGCATGGCTATATGCCCAAAAAGAGAACAATGCGTTCAATGAGCCTGTAGATCAGGTTAATGTTGTTTGTGTATATGCATGTACTCACGGCTCCAGCACATAAGTGTACTGTCCCTCTGGTGTGCGGTCCTGTCTGTAGGTCAGGTTGTAGTTGATCATGGTGTCAATCAAATCATAAAGCTGCTGTTTCTCCCTGGTGCTGTAAAGCTGAGGGTTGACCTGTGAGAAACACATCATCAAGTCTCGTATGCTCACCAAGGTAGCAATTCATTTACAGTAAAAACAGTAATATTGTGAAATAATATTAACATTTTAAAACTATTTAAATATATTTCAAAATGTAATTTATTCCTGTGAATTTTCAGCATCATGATCCTTGATCCTTCAGAAATCATTGCAATATGCTGCTTTGCTGCTCAAAAAACTTTTTTTTATTATTATCAATGTTGAAAACAGTTGTGCTGCTTAATATTTTTGTGGAAACAGTGATATTGTTTGCACACAGACTTTAAAATGACTCACCGGCCGCAGTTTGGGGGAGATGAGCTCCAGGAGAAGGCTGAGGATGTCCATACAGAGACTGCTCATACAAACACGGCTCTGTATGGCAGGTGGGATGTCATTCAACATGGCAATGAGGGCATTCTTGGTGTGCTGAGTTTTAGTGAAAGCCTAGAAACAAATTTAAGACTTCATTTATTACCACTTTCATTTTACACTACAACGATAAAAGTTTATTATCATTATATAAAGACATGTCGGCATACTTCATATCAGCAATCCCAAACACATAAAACCATTTACAGTCAGAGTGTTTCTGATTGGTTAGTTGTCTGAGTGGCAATCATTAATCATTACTCTTCAGTGACATGATCTTTCAGAAATCATTTTAAAATGCTCATGAAACTTTTCATATTATTATCAATGTTGAAAACATTATTGTGCTGCTTATTTCTTTTGTGGAAATAATAGTGATACATATATTTTTTTCCAGGATCCTTTGATAAATAGAAAGTTCAAAAGAACAGCATTTATTTGAAATACAAATCTTTTGTAACACTATAAATGTGTTTAGTGTCACTTTTAAACAATTTAATGCATTGTTGCTGAATAAAAGTAGTAATATATTCCCAAAAGAGGAGAACTTTTGAATTTTCTCTATTATCAAAGACCAAAAAACATTCAAAACACTTGAAAAACAGAATGGCAATGGCACATCAAAATTATCAATGGCATAAATGCAGTCATAGTGAAGGGAGACACATGATTGCTGTGTTTTGAGAGATTATGGTCAAGTGTGTAACTGGGACAGAACGCTTTCATTTGATGAAAGGTAGAAAGGGAAAGAGAGGATTTCTAAAGGTTATTTTAAAGGATTTTTTTTTATTCTGCCTAATTCCTTACAGTATTATAGGGTGGATAGACAGCATACGCTCTCACTGTCTATTGTATTCTCTCACCTCGTAGTGGCTGTGTGGGTAATTGATGCGTGGGACAGAGATTGCGGCATATAGGTGGTGGAAGGCAGCAGGCAGGAACGGGAAGTAGCGCATGAGCGAGTAGTTTTGTCCATGTAGCACAAACTCATTCAGCACGTCAGAGAAACACAACCAGTCAAGACCTGTGCACACACCCAACATCCCAGGGTCCTTCAGCTTCATGTTGAGGAAGTTATCATACAAGCCCTACAGAAGAGAGAACGTAAAACATTTCGGCTGAAATATCACACTTTTGTAGGTATGCTGTCTAAGCCATTAATGTTAATCAAACAACCAAACACAGCGTTAACAAAGATTAATCTACATTTCATTTATACAGTGAAAATTATAGCGTTATTTTACATTTAGGCTTAATTATTACATTGCTGTACCGAAATATATTAGAGTTCGACCTTAATTTATTTGTAACTTATATTTATCTATGCTTGTAATTTGATCTTATTTTTTTACTGACAGTTCACTTGCCTTTAATAATGTTTGAACTTTATTAGTTAGGCTAGTAGTTTTTGCTGTGGTATCGACGTACTTAAAGTGTGCTTTAAAAAAACAATTTAATTTATTTTTAATAAAATTATATTACAATTTATTTTTAATAAAAAGTTAAGTTGTGTCACAATATATATTGTGTCCAAATATTTTGATGCCACTATTCAAGTATGATTTTGATATTTAAATGGAGCCCAAAGAGTGCAGCAGAATGTAAAGCTCTAGTTACCTGAGTGAGTTTCTCATGCTCTCCAGTAGATGAGACCAAATGTAAGATGTGCTGAATCCTTTGTGCTCCGTCTTTAGGTCCGGTTTCATCAAAACCACCAAAAGAATCTCCACCAATCCGCTTCCTAAATCACAACACCATCATAAAATGATGAATGCCGGAATCAGTGGCGCATTTTGATGAAACATATTAAATTAAAAAATGACAACTGACAAATAAAAGTTTTTACATTTTTCCAATTTTATCTTTTTACTTTTAGATTGTAAAGAAAACTTTTTCAGGTCACATTTTACCCCCAAAAAATCATATGGAAAAAAACAAAAAACATAACATTTGTCTTAAAGAAAACAGACATAAAAATCCTAAATCCAAAAAAAATTGGGGGTAAAATATGCAAAAATATTTCCTTTGCTGTAACTAATTATTTTTTTTGTACCATTACGAATAATACAAATAATCCATGTAGTCTTTCCATGAATAAGAAGTCATAAAAATGCAAGAGTAAGCATTATAGAAGAATTTAAAGATTCTGTTTAAATAGTAACACAATAGCATGCTTTTATTTCATTGCCCACACTGACAAGCTATCAAGGGGAGGACTGAGTGTGCTTGAGAATGGCATAATGTGTGTACCTTTTCAGTCGAGGAAGCTGGAAGATTTCCTGCCAGACTGAGAAGAGTCCCTTGTTTTGATCTTTCAATCCCACACACATGGAACTGACGCTGCGCTGATCCAAGTGCTTCTGTCCACGTCTGTGTAAAAACTGCACACACTTGATTAAGCAATCCCATATTTTAAATCTGACCAGTTTTAAAAAGGCACACATCTCTCTCACCTGTAATGTGTTGATGCAGGAACGGATGTCATTGTCAGTTTTCTCACACAGGGCCATCAGAGTGCCTGTATCTGCTTTCATACCCTGACGCCGTGTGATCTACACAATAGAAACAAAAGCTTTTATGAGTCTACATTCATGTTTATGAAATCATCTTGTAAACATCTTGTTGTGTGTCACCTCTGACAGTCTTTGAGCTAAGCGGGAGGGCAGAGTCTGGGGGAAAGCCAATAGAAAAGCTTGCTGTCTCAGCGGCCTTAGAGCAGGAACATAACTGACAAAATACAGGTAAATGGATTAGATTTTTTTTGTATTGATTTTCCATTGCTAATGTATAATGCAAAGGTGATGCACAATAATAATTAAATGGGTAACACTTTACAAAAAGGTTTCATTTGTTAACATAAGTTAACTACATTAGTTAATGTGAACAATGAACAATACTTCTACAGCATTTATTAATCTTAGTTAATGTTAGTCTCAACATTTACTAATACATTTTTAGGATAAAAAGTTATATCTGTTAACATTAGTTTATGCACTGTGTGGACTACCATGAACATTTTTATATACTTACATTTACAAAGGTTAATAAATGCTATTAGAATATATGGTAACACTTTATTTTAAGATGACGTAGTTATACATTACTACATGTACTTGCTATAGTAATAACAGTAAATTATGCATAATTACAAGTAAACCAAACCCTGAATGTAACTATAGTAAGTGCATTTAGTTAATTAATGACTTATTTGAGTAAGTACAATGTAACTACGTCACCTTAAAATAAAGGGTTACACTTTATTTTAAGGTGTCATTGTTATAGTGTAATAATACATTTAAGTACTGAGTAATATTAAGCAACTACATGTACTTACTATTGGGTTAGGGTGGGATTAGGATTTGGTTGAGGGTTAGTTGCATGTAATTATGCATAACTTACTGTTATTACTATGGTAAGTACATGTAACATATGTAACAAGCTCACTGTAAAATAAAGTGTTGTAACTGAAAACATTTCTCATTCTTAGTTTATGTTAGTAAATGCACTACAGTGCCCTCCACAATTATTGAACCCCCTGGTAAATATGATCAAAATTGGCTGTAAAAAATAAATCTGCATCGATTATCCTTGTGATCTTTCATTCAAAAAATGTGCAAAATTCTAACCTTTCATTGAAGTAAAAGAATTGAAAGTGGGGGGGAAATCACATTATGAAATAAATGTTTTTCTCCAAAACATGTTGGCCACAATTATTGAAACCCCTAGAATTTTTTACGAGTAAAATATCTCTGAAGTATATTCCCATTAATATTTACCTTTTTTAGTACACCAGGGTGACTAGGAACATGAAACTGTCCAGCTATGACTTCGTGTTTCACAGGAGTTTAAATATGAGGAAACACAAAGGCCAAATCCCCTTAATCATCCATCACAATGAGTAAAACCACAGAATACAGTTCTGATGCGTAGCAAAAGATTGTTGAGCATCACAAACTAGAAAGTGGCTCTAAGAAAATAGCTAAAGAATTGAAAATCCCCATTTTGACCATCAGGGCAATAATTAAGAAGTTATAACCAACTAAAGATGTTATGAATCTGCCAGGAAAAGGACGTGTGTCTATACTGTCTTAATGCACGGCGAGTATGAAAGTTTGAGTGGCCAAAGACTCTCCAAGGATCACAGATGGAGAATTGCAGAGATTAGTTGAGTCTTAGGGTCAGAAAGCCTAAAAAAAAAAAGATCAAACAACCCCTACATCCCCACATGTTGTTTGGGAGGGTTTAAAAAAAAACCTCCTCGCTCATCCAAAAACAAATTCCAGCAAATTTAATTGTCAGACACGACTGGATCTTCAAACAACACAGGGTTCTGTGGTCAGATGAGACTAAAACAGAGCTTTTTGGCAGCAAACACACTAGATGGGTTTGGTGAACACAAGGATAAAAAGTACCCCATGTGTACAATTTAATATACCATTGGATCTTTAATGTTGTGGGCATATTTCTCTGCTGGAGGTCCTGGACTTCTTGTTCAGATACATGGCATTGTGAATTCTATCAAATATCAACAGATAAAAAATCAAAACCTGACGCCTTCTGCTAAAAATCTTATAATATGCCGTGGTTGGATCTTCCAGCAGGACAACGATCCAAAACAAACATCAAAATCAAAACAAAAATTTGTTGTGGAGCACAAAATGAAGCTTCTGCCATGACTGTCCCAGTCCCCTGACCTGATGAGTGGGCTGAACTGAAGAGGAGAAGCACCAACATGGATCTGGGAATCTGAAGGATCTGGAGAGATTCTGTGTGGAGGAATGGTCTCTGATCTCTTGTCAGTTATTCTCCAAACTCATCAGGCATTATAGGAGAAGACTCAGAGCTGTTATCTTGGCAAAAGGAGATTGCAAAAAGTATTTAATAAAAGGGTTTCAATAATTGTGGCCAACGTGTTTTGGAGAAAAACATTTATTTCATAATGTGATTTTCCCCCCACTTTCAATTCTTTTACTTCAATGAAAGGTTAGAATTTTGCACATTTTTTGAATGAAAGATCACAAGGATAATCGATGCAGATTTATTTTTTACAGCCAATTTTGATCATATTTACCAGGGGGTTCAATAATTGTGGAGGGCACTATAATTAATGTTAACAAATGAGACCTCATTGTAAAGTGTTACCATTTAATGTTCTTGTTCAGAAATTGTGTTTGATATTATTTGTATGTTTTCTGAAAGTGTAATAGTTGACTGGGAAAATATGCAGAAATTCAATTTTAAATCCAAACTTAATATTCACTTATACCCCTTAAACATAAGACTTACAGGTCATTGCAGATGCAGATGATTGGTCTAAGCAGCACAGACTGCTTCTTCTTTTTCTTTTTCAAAGCATTAACACCTGACTCCTCTCCATCTCTACTATCCTTCCGGTTCAGGGTGGCCAATAAGATATTAATGGCAGCCTGAGCCAAAAAAACAAAACAACAAAAAGTGGGAAACAGCATAATTTAGACAAGACGTTGAAAAATAACAAATAAAACTGAGAGCAGATCTTACAGCAGGAGCTCCATCAATTTCATCTATTATAAGGCAGTTGGGCTTTTCATTGGCTCCCAGCACTGACTTCATCTGTGTCGCGGTATCAATGCGTTTCTGGAAGAGCTCTGCACTGCGGTCATCACTGAGAAGAGATCAGCGCTATTAGATTGTGAATGTCGACATTTATAAGAGCATACTTCTATTTTAAGATTGGTTAGCACCAGGGCTTGCATCCTCTTACCTAGCGTTGATTTCTACTACATTGTAACCAGCATGCTTTGCAATAATGTGTGCTAGCGTGGTTTTCCCCAGTCCAGGAGGACCTGATAATAGTGCCACCTGTGTAGTGTGATACATGCAGTTAAATACAGTTACATACACTGAACATGTTAAAAAAATAGGAAATGCACACATTGTAGCATTACATTCACTACTTCTCTGATGGTCCGACCCAGTATCATTTAGCTTGTTAATATTTTACAATAAAAAACATCTGGTCACTGTCAAGCCAACATGATCATTTGGCAAATTTAGCAACCTAAATTCCAATTTTACAATATTTTTGCATTTATAAATAAGCAATTGCATTTATAATTTTTTTTACATATTCAAGGGCTAATAACTATATTATAATAAATATTAAATATAAAAATATATATAACAAATATAATATACATTTTTAGATTATAATACATAATTAAAAATCTAAATGTTATAAATAAATCTAAACTAACATAAATAATTAAATCTAAACACTTTAAAATCTAACATTTAAAAATAAATGTAAATGTTAATCTCAAGTACAAATATAAAAAAGGTTTACATTTACATAAATCTAAATCTAATATAAAAAATCTGTTGTGATTGCTCAGTTTTACTCACCTTAAATTTAGGTCTTTTGTACTGGTCCAGCTCAGCCTCTAGTATCTCTTCTGTGATTTGGGACTTGGTTTTGAAACGCTGGGACTGGTTTTGGTTTTGGTTTTGGTTTTGAGCATTTGTAAAATTCGATCTGACGTCTGCAGGGGCCGGACGGGGTTTCCTCTCTCGCCCAAAGACCACAGTGTCCCAGAGCTTCAGCCACTTCAGCAGACAGCGGTTAGTGAACTGTAGAGATAGAGAGACAACGTAAATAATTTCAATGCCTGCCAATAATTAGTTTTCAAGTGAGCGTATCTAAGGCCTCGTTTACACTGCAGGTCTTGATGCCCAATTCTGATTTGTTGCCTATATCTGATTTTTTTGACCGTCCGTTTACACGTTCTTTCAATTGTGACCCATATCCGATTCATGCGTTTACACTTGCCATACTATCTGAAACATTGCGCATGTTTAAAGGGTTAAATTATCTTGCACAGATGGAGGAAAGCAAAATATGATTGATGCTAGCTCTGTGATATATGCAAAGTTCGCCAAACATCACCATGATTAAAGGGATACTTGAATGTGTATTTAAACTGGGTCATTTATGTAGTAGAAATGTGAAATTATTTTTGAATTTGGAGCTTTCTAGACTGAGAAAAGCCAAAAAAATTATTTTTGGCTCATGTGGATGAAAGACAACAACTCCCAGAATGCACTTGCTTCGTTGCCCTACGAGGCCACTCCCAAGCCACGCGCTACCGGTTACAGAGGGCAGCTACTAGTTGACTCGAAACTGAAAAGATGGCGTTTTATCGTGAGTCTCCGTGACGAGTCTGCCCGGGATTTCGAGATCGCCCAAAATGTCCGGGATTCGGCTTTTGCGTTCTACAGTCGCCATTCATTATGTTAACTGTGGCGAGCAGGACGAGGCTGAGGAGAATTTGAGGAGAGGAGAGGCTGGTGGCGTGATTACTGATGAGCAACACCTGTGAGACGCACCGGTCTCGTATCTCTCACAGAGGAGCAGGAATTTTCTTAGCAATGCTATAACGCACATCAACCGATCACTTGTTTAGCGTTCATGTAAACACTACATTCAGATTCACCAATCGGAATGAATTCAGTTAGATTGAAACAAAAGGTGTGCATGTAAACAATGAATGGCGACTGTTAGAAAACAAAAACTGAATCCTGGACATTTTGGACGATCTCGACGGCCGGACATGTCCGGGAAAAAGAGGATGTATGGTAACCCCTGCTACTCAGCTTTCTCCACAGAATAAGAACCTGTTGGCTTACCTTCCAAAAAAAGATGGCTGACACTATTGTACATTCTGTGAGTGAGATCCCTCTATGGGCGGGCTGAGAACATGCGGGACAGCTCCTCCTACTGGCTGTAGTCTTTAGCCTCTGGCCAAAAAATCCTCCGATGACGCAAAATGACGATTTTCGCGTCATCGGAGGATTTTTTCCAGACAAAAAAATACATAAATCTCTTGTCTCAGGGGGATATGAGGGAGGGAAGCATGGTAATTCGAAAATACTACAAGTTTTCTACTGATACAAAGCTTAATGCTAAATGCTGAAGTATCCCTTTAAGAGGCGGAGGAGGGTGAAAAGTAGCATCATTGCAGCCTGCGCATATGCTTCAGTTATTGTGTGCGAGAGAGATCTCAGGACTGGCGGGAGCATATTGTGGCGGGCTTTAATGAAAAGCAGAGGGTCCGAAATTTTAGGATGAGCAAGTCAACCTTTGATATGTGTCAACGTTTGTCCACATTCCTCTCCTACGACGACAGCGTTTCGTCGGGCCATCCATCCCTTTGCAGAAGCGCGTCAGGGTTTCTCTCATCATTAAACCGCGGAGAAGTAGCCTAGTGCCTCAGAAAATCCGATCAGCCTGTTTACATGACAGTCGCATTGGCACATATCCGATTTATATCTGATTTATTTTTACACATATGAACGAGGCCTAAAACCTCGAAATATCCGAATGCATGCGTTTTTTTCCTGTTTTACACTGTCATAGAACACATCCGATCTGTGTCACATGAGCAAAAAATCAGAATTGGGTGACATTTCACTGACAGTGTAAACAAGGCCTATGACTCACATCATCACTCAGCAGATCAGTGTAGTGTTGTGGCGAGAACTGATCCACCCACAGCCGCGAGGATGGGCCTTCATCTTCCCCACTACCACCATCCACACCAGAGTCCGCCTGCTCTTCTGCAATAAGATCTGGATCGATCCCACTAAAAGAGTTAACATGCGTAGAGAAGTACAACAGTTTAGAGTAAATAAATTGACGGGTATGATCCACATAGAAATGTGTACGCACACACCTATTCATAAGTTCTGTCAATCTTTGAGATTCCTCCACCACTTGTCGATGGCGCTGAAAAAACAAAACCATTTCAGTCAGATTTCCCCCAAATCATTCATTTAGGTTTGTCTGCATGTTCACATATTCTTACTCTCTCTGCAACTTGTTCTTTCAGCACTTCTATTGGAACCGCTAGCAGTCCGAGTCCATTCAGTGAGTTACGGAAGGCTCTCGGGTCTGGTGCCTGAGAAAAAGCATAAGAAAAATCAATAAACTTCACACATTGTTCTCCTGCAAGCAGTCGTGTAAAATATATGGTGGGGTCCGAGACCTTCTCCTCATCCTCTTTCTTGTTAAGGTAGACTCTGTTTCCCATGGAGTCTGTGACTGTGATAAAATCCCCAATTGCAGGGGGCCGTTTCTGGGCATGACGTCTAGCTGCGGTAACCCGCCTCGGTGACTCCTGTAATGCTGTCAGTCCACTAATATCCAACACATCGGTTGTTATTTTAGTGGCTGCTGGTCTATCTGGACTTAGGGAAAGGAAAACTGCAGGTCTGTAAAAAGAATTTTAGAAAAATCAACCAATAGTTGTAATGTTATGATGGAAAATGTACAGCACAGATTAACTGTGATGTGCATAAACTTTTACCCATCTCTCACTCGTCTGTTGTAAACCTCTGGGGATGACGGAGGGGTTATGTCATCAGTGTGTTCAACACCAAACTGGAGCTTTTTTGCCACATCTTGTCTTCTTTTCTTGGGTTTAGGAGCTGTGAGAAACCATAAACACCATTAGACACACTGCATTACTTTTATACACTCTCACAAAGTTTGCACTACCGCCTAGAGCTGCACGATTAATCGTTAAAACATCGCGATCTCGAAATCAAACACCCACACGATTTTATTTGTAAATGACAACGATTCTTCTGTCTATTAAACCTTTGACAAAATCACACCTGAACATTCAGATCTGCGTCGGCGCTCCGCTGATCCAGAGAGAGCAGTTGTCTATACATGTACAGTATTATAGGTATGTGAAACAGCTTCACAGTCTGTTCTGGTTACAAATATTCATATTATCACAGAAGTACCGGGATTAAAGTTTATAGTTCGGATATAATCACTGTCTAGCGATCAAAATAGAGCAAATCACCTTTTGAAAGTAACTAAGCGCTTCAAATAACGATAATAAGATTACAGTGTTACACCACCAGGTGGCGACAAGTGACTTAAAAATGTATGGCTGCATCTGAAATTGCATACTTTCCTATTATATAGTTAGTAAATGAAAAACAGTGTGTGACAAAAAAAGTATGTCCGAATTCACAGTATTCATAAAAGAGTAGACAAAAAAAGTACCCGGACAACCTACTACTTCCAGCGGGATTCTGAAGCGTGCATACGATGGACACTTTACTATCCCATGAGGCCATGGGAGAGGATTTATGACGTAACTGATGCTGGTAGGTCACATGATAATGACAACATGGCGAATGTAGTACGTCCGGGTTACATTCATACTATATAGAACGTAGTTTTGTGAAGTAATTACTTGTTCCAGACTGGAACAAGTAATTACTTCACAAAACTACGTTCTATATAGTATGAATGTAACCCGGACCTACTCAAGAGAGTATGCGATTACAGACACAGCCTTTGTCAATGAATCATTCAAGAGATTCGTTCAAAAATGCTGATTCATCCAGTCATTGAATCATTCATTCAACCCATTTTTTTTAATAATTCATTCAGATTAATTAAACATTGTAAATAGACAGCAGCAATTAACATTTTGTCAGAACCTCTGATAAGTTACATGTTATTTTGTTTAGTTGTTTATTCAGAATCCTGGGAGAATCGTGATCTCTATTTGAAACAAAAAAAAAATCGTGATTCTCAATTTAACCAGTACAAAAGTTTAGGGTAAGTAAGACTTTTATAAAGTAATTACTTTTATTCAGGAAGGATGCATTAGACTGATCAAATGTGACAGAGAATATATGTATAATGTTACAAAGATTTCTATTTTAAATAAACACTGTTCTTTTAATATTCTATTCACCAAAGAATTTTGAAAAATGAATCACAGTTTCTACAAAAATATTAAGCAGCACAACTGTTTTCAACATTGATAATAATCGGAAATATTTCTTGAGCAGCAAATCAGCATATTAGAATGATTTCTGACACTGAGGACAGGTAGGCTACCCTGGCAATCCAGAGTTCTTGCAAGAGCACAAGTTGAATTTGCTCAGCGAGTTACTCTGGTGTCGAGTAATGATGCTCATTAAATATGCCCCTCGATCTGAGCTGCACCAATCATATCGGGTTATCTGATATAGGCGGGCCAGAGGCGAGCTAAACAGATGACGACAGCGCTGTGACGTCGAAGTCATTAGTAAACATTGCAAGATGCCTATGGATGACCACCAGTTGCTTGAAACGGCTTTGGCCGCTACAATGAAAGATTTAGACTTTTTATCTAAAAGAGGAACAAAAGACGGTGCTCAATTCGTTCCTTTCCAATAACGGCGTTTTTGCTGTTTTGCCGACTGGATATGGTAAGAGTCTAATCTACCAGTTAGCTCCGCTGATAGCTAAGCGATAACTTGTTGTGATTGGTCGTAGTGTTATCCAATTGCATGCAGCGAGATTTTCAAATGCATGCTTGGTGCCGCCCCTTGAGCTGGCCGATTTTCAATAGTCGAAGCCAGACCATTAATCTTTTAGATTTAGGTCTGGATTTCCAGGCTAGAGGACTGGAGTAATGATGCTGAAAATTCAGCTTTGCCATCACAGGAATAAAATACATTTTAAAATATATTAAAATAGAAATTATTTTAAATAGAATTTTATTAAACATTAAACTGTTTTTACTGTATTTTTGATCAAATAAATGCAGCCTTGGTGAGCATAAGAGACTTCTTTCAAAACTATATAAAAAATTCTTACCAACAGCAAACTATTGAACTTGTAGCTCTATAACAAAGGCATTGTGTTATTACACAAGTGAGAAAATTCAATACTGACTCAGGGATTCCTCCTCCTCATATACTAGAGGTGAGATGCTCTCAGGATGCTCGTTATTCACTGATTTCCTCGATGGCACGTCCCCGGACACAATGGCTTCCTCGAACGTCTGTGGGATCGGCTTCTTATTGCGAAATTCAGACACTTTTGCACATGATGAAAGCTCGTCTACACACACAGAAACATTCACACATTCAAAATGAACAGTTTTAGTGTGTTTTAGTTCAATTTTATATGATTATTTACAAATAAATGACACAATATAGCTTACAATATTTATTGTGATATATTGAGCAATGTTGAAGTCAGCTGATAAACTGATAAGTTAGTTATCAAATAGTCAGACTAGTTAGAATGGTTGAAAACTATAATCAAATCACTGTATGACAATGTTTTACAGCAATGTTTCCAGCACAAATGGTTAATTATATAAACAACTTCTGTTTCTGTTTTTATACATAAAGTATGTATATATATATATATATATATATATATATATATATATATATATATATATATATATATAAAATGTCTCTTTTTGTGGTGTGGTGTGGCATAAAACAACAAAAAATCTAGATTTGCCTATGCTTGTCAGCGAAAACAATCAAATCAACAAACATTTAGGCTGAATAAAAATATGATCTTAGTTATAGGCTATCCATACAAATGGTGCATAATGTATGTCATGATCATAAATCATTTTCTGACACTAACCAAGGGCAATGTTTACGTTTCCCATGGTACAGTGCTATTTTCAGACGGAATATTTTTATGAACCATATTGGTATTATACAAAGAATACCGTAGTGTATATTCATAGAAGTGTATTGTTAGTGTTGTTTTTTATTACGTAAACTAGCTTTACATACAGTCAGTCAGCCATTATGCCATAACGGAGTAACGTTAAGTTAGACATGAACATAACGTTATATTTCTAACTTACGATCCATTTCAGCCATGACTTCCAATTCATCAGCAAACTGTTGTTCAAAATCATCTTCAATCCCGTACATTTCGTCATATTCGTCCATGTTTGCGGTATCTTGTCTGTTTTGACAGGATATTTACATCCAAATGGGACAAAATGAATAAACAAGTGGAAGAGCGTACATTAATGGACAACTGAAATTTTCGCGCAAAATTTTTGCGTAAGTAAGTGTATTTCCGGATCCATTGTAAGGCCTACATCCGCTCTATAAAAGTCCTCGATGGACAGCATTTCGATAAAGCTACTGATAAATTTGATAAACCAGAAAGAATTAAACAATTTATCACTTTATAATTATAATTTTACAATAGTTCGAATTAATATTAAATAATGTTATTCTCTAAATACTGTATGCACTAAACAATCATAGACATAAAAAGACACCTCATTTATTTTTTATCTAATTCCCTAACATTCCCCGCTTCTGATTTGCAGACACACTGAGGGGGCGGGGCATTACGTAAACAACGACAAATGAAAAGGCCAATCATTTCGCATGAACGCGAGTATTTTGCATATGTCTCAGAATGCTTGTTACAACATTAGTAATCCTGTTAAAATGTACAGTCTGATGTAAAATCTCATAAACAGCTCTGCGATATAACCAACTTGTTGTATAGCTTACAGCTCTTATCCTTAATTTAGTTCACACTTTTTGGCTAACAATGCATCATTCTCGAGAGGAGGATCCAACACCTTTTGAGTTTCATGCACTTACATTTACAAATCTTTTCAATCATTTAAAATAGCTTTATCAACTGTCATAAAACGGATGAAATTAGGAGGGATCAACTAATCATTTGATCGTTTCATGCATTTAAGACAAATATTATAAACAAATTATCAAATTAATTGTATATGTTTTTTCACCAAGTTTATTCATCATCTGACAATACATATATTTTACAGACTTTTTTACGTTAGTGCAATGACAAATTAAACCAGTTATTTTATATTACAAGCAAACATGTATTCGCAATATCGAGCTTTTTTTACGACTAATATATATGTAAATATGTTTCAATTTGGTGGCCATAAAAATCTTACAGAAGAGATCAGCAGAGTTCATCGTATGTAAGGCAGTTTGTCACATTTTATTAAAACACATTTAAGTGTTTTAAACGTTTTACAAGTTTTAATTGCAAGATTTGTTGGTCATAATAATGTTTTTATTTTTTTATGTTACTTTTTTACATCCTTGATTTATTCGAGTGTTTTACGGCTTAATGTTCACTTAAGGTATGTCTAAAGAAATTGAGTTAAAAAATAAACCTACGCCAAAAAAAGTTACTGCAGAGTATATTGTCACAACTATTTTACATTATCGCTCTCTATGTTTTATTCAATTTATTTTTACAGGTCTACCATTATTATTTTTATGTTTTGAATGACTATTTTGAGAAAAAAAAAAAAAGGTCATATGTTCCAGTATGTAATTTTTCTCAATACTACACGAGGGTAATAAAACATTGGTGAAACTAAAATTGCAGAAAATAAAGCGATCAATTCTTTTCCACTCGCCCACTTAATAAGCAGAGAGAATATTCTTGTTGAACTTCGAAAGGAGAAGAAAAAAAAAGACAAAACAGGCCTGTTGTCAACAATTGTCAGGGCCAAACTGTTATTGTTCCACGTGTTTTAAAATGACATCCAGTTTTCTCGAAACTCCGCCTTTCAACTCACCGTAGCGAGACGCCATTGGTCAAACGCGCTGTCAATCAAACAAACATGGCCGTGCCTTCTAGTGTTTTTTTTTTTTTTTTTTTGCCTTCTAGTTTTCTACTGTATGCTGTTTGATTTGAGTGACATCACCAGTTCCGTCCCAACACGGAAATGTGCAATATTTGTATTTTTTTTATAGGATCGGTTGTCTGGCATGTCACAGACATTTGCTGAACCGCAACAGTACTGTACGTGACTGAGTATGTCGCTGTGAATTTTTTCCCGACACTATGTGATAATGGCGTTTTGTTGGAGGAGTTTGGAGCCCGTTCGACCTTAGTGTATATTTACTGACACGAACCTCAAACACGCCGCAACTTTCACCAGATTCAGGGAGAGAATGATGGACTGGAGACAGAAGCTGCGGCTGTTGTTCTTGCTTAGCTTCGCAGGAATCGTGTCACAGGTAATAACGGGAAAATAAATCTCATGTTTACCACTTTATGTTGCTGGTCACCATAGGGAATGCACGGGGATAGTGATATGTGTTGATCTATTTTTGGATACGCGGAGGAGGGGTGCTTTGGGGTTCCCGGAATGATAATTAAAAATAATAAACAAACAAATCAATATCAGAAAGAGCTTATTGTTATTATTGTTATTATATTAATAAAATGATTATTAGTTGTAGTATTAATAATAACAATAATGAAATGTGTGTCAGTCAGATTAATTTGGTCGAATCGGTTCAGTCGGACGGTTCGTTTGAACGAACCAGTTCACAAACCCCATTCACTCTTTATCACTCTGCGCTGGCTTTTAATGTTCATTTTGTAGTGATATTGTTGTTTTTTTGCAATTAAGTTTTCGATTAGGTACTGTAGGCTGCATCTAATACGTTTTTTGTACAAATATTTGCCATAACTAATGACATTTTTGCAGACATGGAATTTTATTTAATTGAAAGTAAAATATTGTCAATATTAGGCTATAGTTATTTTTCCTGACATTTTTAACTGTATTATAACGTTACCTACTTCACGGTTTTATTCCTGATCAAGGTCATTCCGAACAGTCGAGTGATTATTTTAAATGATCCGATCGAAACGATTCACAAATTTGTGAATCGTTTCGATTGGATCGTTTAAAATAATCAGTTCAAAAGACCACAGGATTCATTTCGTGAATCGGACTTTGTCGGACATCCAAGCAACAAGCTTGGCAGAAGTTGGAAACCATAGTAATTGAGTTTTTTTAAGTTAATTTCTGTTTGTGCTCTTATAATAGTGTCATATTACTCCAACCTGAGCACGAGACCTGCATGGGCGCGCGCTTAATAGGCTTGTACTGGAGAGCTCGCGCAATGTAATATACATTGTTCCCAGAGCGGGTGCACTTGTGTTACAACAAGAGTTGCTATCATGTGTGGGGGGAAAAAAGAGTGGTCAAAAGTGCTATATGATCATTTATTTTAATCACTTACTGGCCCTTGTGTGGCCCATCAGGCTTCAGTCTTAGTCTGACCCGAGTAAATATAGTTTATTTGCCCTCAGGATGAATCATTCTAAATGTAAATATTATATCTCCTCAAATACATAATGATTAAATGCATTAATAAAATAACAGCTTAATAATGTCCTCATAGAAGTAAATGTTATACCTTATATTGGTGTATTTTGGAGGAGCAAGGCAGTTTTGCAATGTTTTTGCCTACAAAACAGGATGGACCCAGCTTACAAAAATATGTTTAAAAAAATAACATTTTGCTATCTTTCCCATTAAGTTATGAAAACATTATATCTGCATGTTCTCTGAATGTTCAAAACACCCAGTTTTTTAAATGTTTTAAAATAGTTTTTCTTTGGTTATGCAAATCCACGCAGTTGTATAATGTTAGGCAGTTTTTGGTAAATATAGGAGTGGCGTCAAACGATTATGAAGAAGGATATCCTGGTTAATGTCTGTTAACGGTGCTCTCTTACACAAACACACACTAACCTCTGAAGCTATGAGGATCCCTTATAGACACAATGGTTTTTGTACTTAAATAACATTTGTTCTTACTCTAACTCTTACAGACATGTGGACATTGTTAGATTTAAAGCTAAATGGTTTTAAAAAGTCTTCACATGTAGCCAAACCTGTACACACACACACACACACACACACACACACACACACACACACACACACACACACACACACACACACACACACACACACACACACACTCTCTCTCTCTCTCTCTCTCTCTCGCTCTCTCTCTCTCTCTCTCTCTCTCTCTCTCTCAAGAGAACACACATTATAAGTATTTGTGGCTACATATCAGGTAGCATTTAGTTTTAAATAGTCTGATATCTGCAGGTGTTTTACTGGTTTCTCTTTCAGTGTGAGGGAGGAAGTTCAGTCTCACTCCCTGAGTCTCTGCTCTTTGTTTCTACACTGGATGGAAGTCTGCATGCCATCAGTAAACAGACAGGAGACATCAAATGGACACTGAAGGAAGGTGTGTGTCTTTGTGTGTATCTGCATGTATGTGCATTATGACAAGTGATAACAGAAAGAATATGATCCTGCTGTTTTGTAGCATCAAGACGTGTTTAAAGTAAACTGCTTTTCGTTGTTACAAACATGACATATTTGACATTTTTAAAATTAGTGTAAATTAATATCTGCCAAACAACTTCCATAACCATTTCACCTTCTCTTCCTAGATCCCATCATACAGGTCCCTGCATATTTCCAAGAGTAAGTGTTTAACAGATTTAGAAACAAAGTCAACATACACACTACCATTTAAAAGTTTGGAGTCTGTAAGTTTGTTCTTTAATATTTTTGAAAGAAGTTTCTTCAAGCTCACCAAGGCTGCATTTATTTGATCAAAAATACAATAAAAACAGTGATATTGTGAGATATTAGTAAAATCATTACAAACAACTGTTTTCTATTTTGATATATTTTATGATGTAATTTATTCCTGTGATGACAAAGCTGGATTTTCAGCCTCATTCATCAAGTTTTCAGTGTCACATGATCCTTCAGAAATTATTCTAATATGCTGCTCAAGAAAACAGTTGTGCTGCTTAATATTTTCGTTGAAACTAATAAAAAAATCATAATCCAGGATTCTTGTATGCTTAGAAAGCTCAAAAGAACAGCATTTATTTACATTATAAAAGTATTTGCTCATTTTTTTTAATCAATTTAATGTGTCCATGCAGAATAAACAAATAAATCTTACTGTCCCCAAATGCTTGAACGGTAGTATGTGTGCATGTGTTTGTGTGTTAAAATCCAGATTAAATCAAAACTGACCCTGATTACTTTCTTATTTCTTGTTCCTGGTCTTGTGATTGATTCATTGATCTGTGTTATTAAGAATAATTTTTTGTCTTCATAGTCTTTCATCAAATTGTTATAACTTTATCTGAAACAACATTCCTTTACCAATGGCATTGCTTAAACCATGCAGGCTATTGGATAATGTTATAAATAGCCAAGTACCAATTTGTGCATTGTTTTTTTTTAAATCCTGTACTCAGATCTGACTGCATTCTGGAGTCAGTAATGCTTATGCTTACTTTTCACAGTCCAATTTATATTCTGTATTTTCATTTAATTTTCAACGCTTGTAGGCCAGGCTTTTTACCGGATCCCAATGATGGCAGTCTGTATGTTCTAGGAGGCAAGCGTAAAGAGGGTCTGATGGTGAGTGTCACGGGCAGGGCTGTGAATGTTTGTCTGAGTCAGTTACAGCTCATGTCATTTACTGTATATGAATCTTCTCTGCAGAAACTCCCGTTCACTATTCCAGAACTGGTCCAGTCTTCTCCCTGCAGGAGCTCCGATGGAGTGCTCTACACGGGTAACGTCAAACATGTTTGTGTGTTTGCAATGTGTTATGGTGAAATGAAATCAGTGTTTGATATCTGTAGTGGAAAATTCCCATGCTCATATTCTCATATTTTATTTGAAAAAAGAAAAAGTAATTTCAAGCACAATATGATTTTCCAAAAGTCATGAAAATGAATAAAAGCTTAAAAGTCACAGACATACTTTAAGTTTTGCTAGGCAACTTAATAGGCTAGATTAGCTTTTTGTAAGTGTTTGCATAGGGATAGTTCACCCAAAAATGAAAATTCTGTCATTAATTACTCACCCTCATGTCGTTCCAAACCACTTAGACTTTCATTCATCTTATTCACAATAAAAGCCTAAATTCAATCTGTTAATCATATAAAGCAATCAAATCTCTTCAGAAAATTTTGACTAAACCGCTCAATTCATATGGATTAGTTTTACGATCTCTTTATGAGCATTTTGAAGCGTCAAAGTGGTAGTTGCGTAGATATCAATGGAGGGACAGAAAGCTCTCAGATTTCATCAAAAAGATCTTAATTTGTGTTCAACAGAAGAAACAAACTCATACAGGTTTGGAACGACATGAGGGTGAGTAATTAATGACAGAATTGTCATTTTTGGGTGAACTATCCCTTTAAGGGGTGTGGGAACCCTGATAGCATGTTCATAAAATGTGAAATCTCATTTATTGTACTGTCTCCATTCCCAGGTAAAAAAGAGGACACTTGGTTTGTGGTTGATCCTCAGACAGGTGAAAAACAGACAAGTCTGAGCACCTCCTCATCAGACTCCATTTGCCCCTCTGCCCCTCTGCTGTACATTGGTCGCACAGGTCCGAACACACATACATGCACCTTGTCTTATAACTCAGCACACTCATGCCTGTCTATGTGTGTCCCTTTGCACATCAGATTCCTCTATATACACCCTAAGTCATTCTGACACTGCACATATAAAGATTTATTTAATTAATTATTTATATCCAATATATTTAACATGTATGGTAATATTGAAACACCCTAGCAACTGCATTGCATCACCTGGCAACCACCAAGGATAAAAAATATGGTTATGTTTACAGCTGACATCTTGAAATTTTCTCAGATTTAGTTGCAATGCATTCTAGTGGCAATGTAGCATTCGTGTTTTTGAAAGAAGTCTTTTATGCTCACCAAGGTCACATTTTTAAAATGAAAAATCTGCTAGTGATAGTGAAGTAAAAAAGTAAAAAGTAAAGTGATAGTGAAGGCAAATTAAGTTGGTGAGTGAAAACATTATAAATCTTTTCTTTGTACTTAACTTTTGTCAGTTAAATAAAGGTTTAAGAGAATGAACAAATTACAGATTCTTGATTTTATTGCATTTTAAAAGATGTCCCAACTTTTCTGGAAATGGGGTTGTATATTAAAATAGAAAATAACTATTATAAATTGTAATAATATTCCACAATATTACTGTTTTTAGAGACTTCTTTCAAAAACATTAAAAATCTTACTGCCTCCAAATCATGTGACGCATGTACGCACGTATGTCTGCAGAATATATGATCACCATGTATGATACGAAGACTCAGGAGCTCCGCTGGAATGCCACCTACAACGACTACTCCGCCCCTCTCTATGATGATAAAAAATATGAATACAGTAGGTCCCTCACTATGCATGCACATATTTTACAAGCCAATCTACTGAATTTGTGAATGCATATGAGTATGTTGGGGATGTTTTTGGATTTCATCATGGTTGCGTGTGTCTGTGTATCACAGAGATGTCACACTTTGCATCCAGTGGGGACGGTTTGGTGGTTACGGTGGATCGGGACTCTGGTGAGGTCTTGTGGATGCAGAAGTTTGGTTCTCCAGTGGCGGGGTTCTACTTGTGGAGTCAGGACAGTCTGCGGCGAGCTCCTCACCTGACAGTGTCTACAGAAACCCTGCGTTACCTGACCTTCACTGCAGAAAACACACAGTCCCAGACCATGAAGTGGGCCTACCAGTTCACGAAGGAGAACCACAGCACTAAGACTCAGCTAGTGTAAGACAATCTTAGAATAGTATAAAATACAAAAAGGGATGGGTTACTCAAAAATACAATTCTGTCATCATTTACTCACCATTTCATGCCAAACCTGTGTGACTTTCTTTCTTCCATTTAACTGATCCAGGCAATAGAGTGGTGCAGGAATGACGTCAGAAACCAGAAGACTAATTCGCCGCTGGTTCCTTCAAGATTTTCCTTTGGGGTTTTATAATGGGGTTTTTCGATTTCTGTGTAAAATAAAGCCTGCCTCTCACCCAGTGAGTCCAATGCATAATTCCACACACACTCTTAAAGGAACAGTTCAATTAAAAATTAAAAATAAACATAACTTGACTATACTTTGATGTTTTGTTCTACAGCGTAAATTACACATATCCATAGCGACAACGCACATTTTGAAGCAGTAATGTTCATTTTGTTTTAAGCGTTTTTAATAAGTAACTAGATAAGACAGCTTGGTGTGTGAATGTGTGCAGTGTACGTTGTAGAACTAAACGTCAAAGTCTTGTCAAGTTATGGTTACCACAGGCTTTATTTTGCTCATGAACTGAAAAATTATTTAAAAAAAAAAATTATTATATATAAAATTATAAAACCCCATTGGAAAATATCCAAAGAACCAGCAGCGAATTAGACTTCAGGGTTCTGTCATACTTGCATCACTCTATTAATTATAAAATCAAGTTATTACCAAGCGCCAACTTTCCGGTCTCTCTCTTGAATCCAACATGGAAGAGACAAACTGCAATTCATCGACTGGCCACTAGAGACAGGCTCCAAAAGAGAGTCAATCCCATATACCCCCAATGTTAATATGCCCAAATTTATAACAGAAAAAAATGTTTACAGCCTGGTACAAAAAGTGCTTTTGGTCTATATAGCGAATTTTGCCCTTCATGACAACTGTGAGGGAGGGATTTTTTTTTAAACTCATCCATTTAAATTATATTAAGACTTAAAGTTCTGCATAATTAAGGGCGTGGCCACTTGAGTGACAGGGGGATTGCCGCTGCTGTCACTTCTAGCCGTTTGTCTGCTGTCTGTTAGCCGTCACGTCACCACAGCTAATCCCGCCTCTTTGCCCATTTTCGGTTATCCGGGAGTGAAGCTCGGTGACGCGCTGCCAAGATGGCGACGGCCGGCTCTGCCACTTTGGGCTTCAAAAATGCTCTTCAGAAACCTACGGGTCACATCACAGACACTACGTTCATATGTTTTTACAGTCAATGGTTATTTCCTTTGGTTACTTTAAAGGGGAGAGGCCTGGTTGAGTTGCGTTAGTAATGTGTTGAAACTCGTGGTTATGGTGACATTTCTGAAACACGCACAAAGCAGCTGACCAATCACAAAGCACTTGTCCAGCTGATCAATCAGAGCACATTGTGCTTTTCGGAAGTACTGACATAAAGACATGAACTAAACAGAGCATTACTGACAGACTGCGGCCCTGTCCCAAATGGAGCCCTAAGCCCTCGCCGTCTCCCCCTCAGTCCACACCTTCGTGACGTAATGCCACTTTGACTGTCGGGTAGAGGTCTGCTGCTGAGCAATCTTTCGGGCTCAGCAAAAGTGTGCATCAAGTGCGCATATCGGCTGCAAAGGGTGCTTACCAACACCCTTCTGAAAACTAAAATGACAAATGGGACACTCTACGGTCTTTTGGACTTAACCGAAACACGCAGACGACGGACAAAGTCCACAAGACTGCAAATGCACATAAAATGCGCCATTTGGGACAGGGCCTGGGAAGACAGGTGCTGCAACAATGTAAAATTGTGAAAGATAAAGTGTTTTTGGAACATTCAAGCATGAAAACCTATTCTAGTAGACCCAAAAAACAAAATCAATACTTTGAAAATACTCAATACTTTGAAAAAGGGAAAAAGTCCCCCCTACAGTCAAAAAATCGAAATATGTGCAAAACACCTATTTTAGTTTCAGGTTCTAAAGGGTTAATCTCATTATGTTTTTTTGTGTGCATATTTCAATAGTCCTACTCTCTATGTTGGCAAGACGGACTCTCATCTGTATGCTTCTGCCTCCCTTGTACATAAAGGTGTTGCAATAGTGGTAAGTTCAGCTATCCATTTTTCAAAACCAATAGTAAATCTTCCTTCTGATTAACCTTATTCTTTTCCCATTGAAGCCAAAAGGTCTCACTCTTGCACGCATCGAGGGGCCCATCACAGCTGGCGTCACAATGGGTAATGGGCGGCCCGAGTGTGAGATCACGCCCAGCACTGATGTGAAATATCCACCAGGAAGCAGCACCTCTCTGCAGAATCAGTGGCTGCTGATAGGTACGGCCAACCAATACATTTGAACACACAACGTATTTATCTTTATATATGCACAGACTCTCTAAATTGTACTCTAAATTTTGCTCATTTACATACTTAAAAGATACATGCATGTGCAATGCTGCAACACTCACAGGTTAAGTTCTAGTTCAGCAGTTTCAGGACTGAGGTTTATTTTCTTACCTCTGACTAAACCAGTTTTAAAACCAGTTTGGCTGGGCTGATTAAAATGTGAAGAGATGCACAAAAAAAATAATCTTCCCTTAAACTGTTGTCCTAAAACAGCGGCTTATTATATTATATTATATTATATTATATTATATTATATTATATTATATTATATTATATTATATTATATTATATTATATTATATTATATTATATTTTTTATTTAATTAAAACAATTAATATATTAAATATAGTTCAATCAAAAACATTATAGCCTATTATATTACTTTATAAATAGATTTAAAAATGTTTAAAAATGTAGTTAAATAACATAATAAAATGAAATAGTTAAAGAAAGAGCATTTACAAATTACATTTCTTAATGTTCATTCAACGAATATCAGTATATTGTATTACATTTATGGGTGCGTGTGGTTGTGTGTGTGTGTGTGTGTGTGTGTGTGTGTGTGTGTGTGTGTGTGTGTGTGTGTGTGTGTGTGTGTGTGTGTGTGTGTGTGTGTGTGTGTGTGTGTGTGTGTGTGTGTGTGTGTGTGTGTGTGTGTGTGCGTGCGTGTGTGTTTAAAGATGGCAATAAATGTTCCTTGACCTTCTTTTGGTCCCCATGAGGAAAACAGCTTATAAATCTTTGTAAAGTATGTTTTTGAAAAATATGAAAATGCAGAAAGTTTTCTGTGATGGATAGGGTTAGGGGATAGAATATACAGTTTATACAGTATAAAATTCATTATGTCTATGTAATGTCCCCATAAAACACGAAAACCCATCATGTGTTTATGTATGTGTGTGTGTGTGTGTGTGTGTGTGTGTGTGTGTGAGTAGGTCACCATGAAGTCCCTCCTGTGGCTCACACCACCATGTTGAGAGATTTTCCAGAAAACCTGCAGCGCTCTGGTGATGTCATCCCACCTCGGGGTTCTGGTTCTTTCCGTTCTCCCTCTCACCCAGTGAGTCCAATGCATAATTCCACACACTTAAGCTAAAAATTAAGAAACATTTATTCACCCTCATGTTGTCTGGAAAATTAACAATTATATACATTGTAAACACATACAGTGATATTATGTTCACAGTGCTTTTTTCCAGAAAATGTTCAAAAAGGAGAAATTAAAAGTACCATAAAAGTAATCTATAAATAAAAGTACTGTAAAGTAATCTATGCTTGTAATCTATGTAATAATGCTATTTATTTTTAAGGTAATATAATATTAGTTATTATTACCAGAAAATATGACATACTTCTGATACCTTTATATTGTGATTGATTGTTTATAATGGCTATTTCCATGTAGCAAACTATGCTTGATTTAGCTAAAGGGGGAATTAACATGAATGTTGATTTGTGAGCTGTACATTCTTAAAGGGGGGGTGAAATGCTCATTTTCACTCAATCTCCTGTTAATCTTGAGTACCTATAGAGTAATATTGCATCCTTCATATCTCCAAAAAGTCTTTTGTTTTATTATATTTTTAATTTAAAGATAGACTGTACCGAGTCTTTCCGGAAAAAAACGAGCGCCCGCCTAGCTAACAACACACAGAGACATTTGTTCAACAGTTTTACTCACCGTTCCAACGCACGACCGCGAACCTTTATCATTGTGACTGCTCGATCCTTAAGCATTAGACGATCTGGGCTTTGTTTATAAAACAATCATCGTCGAAATGCAGGGAACAACAGTCTTACACAACTCCGTTTATGCTCAGGAAAACAAACTCCATCCACGGGTGCCTTAACGCTGGGTTCTTTGGGAATCTGTGCAGGGTTGTCTTGCCCTGGCAACCAAAAACACACTTCTTTGGTGACACTGACTTCCCAAAAGCCGGGCAGGGCGCTTTGATGGCGAACTGCTTTCACTCTCTTGCTCTGGTTTACGAGTGCGCGCGCGCCCGCGATCTTACCGGAGAAGTGCCCTTAGGACCCGTATAAGGAAATTCCGCTCTATCTTACGTGAGACAGAGCCATACTCGAAAAAAACTTTCCGAAACTTGTGACAAACCGGAAGGAGTATTTTTGGAACAAAAATACTCCTTCAAACGTACAACTTAGTTTTTGAAACTTTGTCCATGTTTAGCATGGGAATCCAACTCTTTACCAGTGTAAAAAACTCAGTATGCATGAAATAGCATTTCACCCCCCCCTTTAAATGAAATTGGGAAATAAATTGAGATTCAGATGACAGTGTCTGTAGCATCTTAATAAGTGGTTGTAGGCCGTTGAAAATCTCATGCATGATGAAATGGCAAGCATTTTGAACAGCCAAGCACAAACTTGTCATCTTTTGTTTACAGTTGCCACCAGTAACAAAGCACAGCTCTTCCCCCGTTTTGCCAGACTCCTTGACCTCTGACCCCATGACCGTGCTGGTGGTGACACTGCTGCTGGGAGCATGGATTGCCTTCCTGCTAAAACACAAGAAAGTGAGTTATAGATTTAGAAAAAAGATTTGATTAGATTTGGAATTAATTGGTATCAGTATCAGTGTTCCTCTAAAGTAACCCTCTGATGTTAATGAATATATATAATTTATTTATCATTAGTGGTGACACCACCTATACACCTATATACATATAACTATTTATACACACACACACACACACATTCATAATGTGAGCTTAAAGGGATAGTTCACCCAAAAATGAAAATTCTGTCATTAATTACTCGCCCTCATATCGTTCCAAACACATAAGACTTGCGTTCATCTCCTGAACACAAATGAAGATCTTTTTAATGAAATCACCTAGCAATTTGACCCTTCAAAAAGTTCATAAAGACATTTTAAAACTTATCCATATCAATTGAGCGGTTTAGCCCAATTTTCCTTAAGAGACTCGAACGCTTTATATGATGAACAGGTTGAATTTAGGCTTTTTTACTCACACTTTTTTATTCACATAACACATATGTATGTGTTATATACATATAGACCTATATATTGATAATATATATATATATGTTATATAAGAAATTACACTTAAAAACTGATTATTGTTCTTTTTTTGATCAGCCTGTCAAAATATCCCTGAGGTCTGAAGAGTCAGTGGACTCCAACCCTTTGCCCGGGTTGACCAATCAGAGCGCTCCGTCAGAGTCCAACACTTCCCCCTCATCATCATCATCCTACAACAACAACAACAGCAATTCAGGGAAGACTAGCTCTGTTGCATCCAATCAAACACAGCCATTCTCAAGCAAAGACTCCGCCCCAATAACGACAGCCGGCCAATCACAGAGTATGGGATCTATTTTCCTGAGCCTCATTAATTAAACACAAAAACTAATTTTTGTGTAAATATACAATTAAATCCAAGCTGTATAGCTATCCTTAATTAAATGTATGCTTTATATGACTAATTATAAGAAAGTTTTTTAAAAAAGGATTTTACAAATTTACAAAAATTTGTTCTGCTTGTATTTCATGAGTGAGGCCCATTGATTTTCCTATTGATCTAAATAAGCAGTTTATTTCAGTTACAAACCTATATGTTATTCACTATAATGCTAATTTTAGGTAATGACTTTTTTTAAGTGAGTAACTAATGTCAGATGTATTATTTCTTTGCTCTTTCCACATTGCATAGCATTGTTATTTGTGTGTTCATATTCTTCAGATGAACAACATGACGTTGTGGAAGTGGCTAAAATCTCTTTCAGTCCTGCTGAGGTGTTAGGCCATGGGACGGCGGGAACCTTCGTGTTCCGGTGGGTTTTCATGGATTGTGATACTAGTGTACTAATTCTGTGTTGTGAAGTTGAAGTGTAATTTTGACCTTTTTCAACCTGCTTTGTATTGTTACAATGTCGGTAGTATGTGTAAATGAACAATGTTTACTCGTTCTCTGTGTTACCTGCCCAGTAAACAATTACCGTCTTTCAACGTTGAAATATGGTTGAAAATAAGTCGGTCCGTTAAGTCGGACTGGTTTTCGACGTGATTTCAACTAAGTAGTTTCGGCGGGACTGTTTGATTTCGTGTTTTCAACTGATAATCTAAAACAGGATTAAGTCTGTTATACATGCTAAAATAACAGAGAAAACAAACTACCAAACCATGTTCAGTATTATCTCAAATAAATTTAAAGAGTTTTACATATTCCATCAAGATGCTGAAGATCGACCTGTTTTCGACGTTGAAAAGTCGTAATTAGACGTTGAAGATTTATGTCTATTCAACGTCTAATAGACGACTTTTTGCTAGCTGAGTGGAACGAGAAATTCATCAAAAGTCAGCCGGATGAAGCAAAATGCGTACGGACTTTTGATAGCTTTTGACACTATAATATCTAAAAGTTTGTTTAGAAGTATTTCCTACTAAAACAAAGCAGACAGTATTTGATAGCGTATCCGCAAAATTCACCTTTCTATTGTATAGTTAGCCGAGTTTTATTGAAAGCCATTTTTGGCTGCGGTGAAATACCCCTTTACGGTTTTGTAATCTGAGCATTTTTGTTTTGTTCACTGGTTTGGTTGGTTGGTTGTAAATTCACTGGTGTTGTGCACACAGGGGTCAGTTTGACGGTCGGCGTGTGGCGGTAAAGCGTATCCTTCCGGAGTGTGTGGAGTTTGCGGAGCGAGAGGTTCAGCTCCTCCGTGAATCAGACGAGCATCCCAACGTCATCCGTTACTTCTGCACAGAGCGGGACAGACAGTTCACTTACATCGCCATAGAGCTGTGTGCCGCCACACTCCAGCAGGTGTGTTTTAATGAGCGTTTGTGTGTGTGTGTGTGCATTGAATGACGGTTTTAAGGGATGCTAATATTTTTGCCTTCTGCTTTTCACTGTTTTATCATTATTTGTGAAGTCTGTCTACATGAGAATTTTATAATTCACACTCTAAAAAATGCTGGGTTGCTTCAACCCATGTTTGGGTCAAATATGGACTAACTAACCCAACCGTTGGGTTTAATAATTTAATTAAAAAAAATGAAACCAGTGGTTGGGTTGAAATAACTGCCAAGTGAAATGACTTATAAATGACTTATAAGGGACAAATATACAAAATGCTTAATTTTAAAAGATGGTTTAAGGATTTAGATATTTCTTCTAAAAAACCTGAAAAAATAGTGATAAAGATATACTGTATTATTCTCTATTTTTTTAACTGTATAATTCAGTATTCAATTTTGTCTGTAATCAACTGTATTTTCAGCTGTATAATCACAACTCATCTGTTCCCTTGCACTCTGATTTGGGTTTTTCTGTTGTATGTAGTATGTGGAGGACCCAAGCTGTCCTTACTCAGGCCTGAACCCAGTGTCTCTGCTGGACCAGACAATGTGTGGCCTCACTCACCTTCACTCCCTCAACATCGGTGAGCCACTGTTGTCATAGCAACCATTCCAACGATAACTCCCCTCCTGTAACCACATAAAAATGCGTTATAGTTGCACATGCTAGTATTGCATTGCACTGATGTTTATTAAATGAGTAACTGGATAGTGTGGGCATATATGCAACCCTCTGACATTTTTTAATTACGTGACCCTCTCGTACTCAGTTCACAGGGATTTAAAGCCACGGAATATTTTGCTCTCTCTCCCGGGGGCATTGGGTCGTGTCCGGGCGGTGATCTCAGATTTCGGCTTGTGTAAGAAGCTTCCAGATGGTCGCCATAGTTTCAGCCTACGCTCTGGAATACCAGGAACCGAAGGCTGGATTGCCCCTGAATTACTCATCAATGCACCAAAAGGGAACCCTGTACGACAAACACACACGTCACACGTTGAATTTAAAAAACAGATACTGTGGTGTACTGAATTTTAAAAACGAAATAAGATTCTAAATAATATATTTCATAGTAATTCATTGCATTGTTTCCTCTATTTTGATCTCTTTAGACGAGTGCCGTGGACATATTTTCTGCCGGATGTGTGTTTTATTATGTGACGTCCAAAGGACAGCATCCGTTTGGTGACACTCTGCGACGTCAAGCTAATATCCTCTCTGCAGTCTATAACCTCGACCACTTTATGGAGGATATTCATGGTTTGTGTGCATGCTTTAATGTGCTTGTATGTGCATGTGTACTCTCTGTTTCAGAAGTGTCCGGCTTTGTTTAGAAACTCTTATCACTGCCATAAATGTCACATGAAAATGTCCCATCAGTAGAAATGATTTGTTTGTATTGCATTGCCATCAACTAATAACTGTGTTGTTTGTCTGATTAACAAGTGTCTTTTTAAAGGGGATGTAATATATCCTTTTTCAAAGTCTCCATTTTGTTTTTCTGGGGTCTAATAGAATAGGTTTTCATGATTGCAGTACTCAAGACTACAATCAAGGCGTTTCAGGGAGTTCAGAAACAGTTTGCACTGATATAGAGAATATCTGCCTATGAAATATGTAACTTTGTAACTTTTCAGACCTTTTTTCATGCTCAGACAACAACATTACACACTAAAGAAAGTTAAAAAAGCTTAATAGGACCCCTTCTTTAAATCAATTGTAAAATCAGCCTTGTCAATGAATAACAAAAATGTTGTGTTTTAAAATACCATTGATCAATTTAAGGGAATTTATTAAATGTAAAATAAATGTTTAATTAATTTGTATGCATTTAAAAATTCTGTCATCATTTATTCACCCTTTTGTTGTTCCAAACCTGTACGAGTTTGTTTCTTCTGTTGAACACAAAAAGAAGATATTTTTAAGAATGTTGGGAACCAAACCTGTTGACGGTAGCCATTGACTTTCATAGTAGGAAATAAATGCTACCGTCAACTGTCTGGTTACAACATTCTTCAAAATATCTTCTTTTGTGTTCAACAGAAGAAAGAAACTCACACAGGTTTAGAAAAACTTGAGGGTGAGTAAATGATGACAGAATTTTCATTTTTGGGTGAACTATCGCTTTAATGGTTTTCTGTCTGTTTTGGTGTTTGTAGAGGACGTGATTGGCAGAGATCTGATTGAGCGGATGATCAGTGCAGAACCAGAGACACGTCCTTCTGCAGCGTCCATCCTCAAACATCCCTTCTTCTGGAGTCCAGAGAAACAACTGCAGTTCTTTCAGGTGTGTGTTTGTATGTGTTCAGTTAAACATGTTGAAGGGTAGAGCGAGAAAGTAAATTCATTCCTTGGCTATAGGATGTCAGTGACAGAATAGAGAAGGAGCCGGCAGACAGCCCAATAGTGGCCCGTCTGGAAAACTCCGGCAGATCTGTCGTGAGAACCAACTGGAGGATGCACATATCGGCACCGCTGCAGGCTGGTAAGCACTGCTATTTCTATTTGAATAAAATGTGGATTTTTTTGATGTATATGAAATGAACAATGTTTTATTCCATGTTCATTCATATCTTTAAATTTGCATGTTTAATATAAACCTTTTTCCATCTTGCAGATCTTAGAAAATTTCGTACATATAAAGGAAACTCTGTGAGAGACCTTCTTAGAGCAATGAGAAATAAAGTAAGTGTTTAGAACTTTAATGTGTTTCTACTACATACAACAGTCAGTATCCACAAAAAAACAATTCACATTGATAATATAATATAATATATTATTACATGGTTTGGTTGAATTCCAATGTAGAATGCGGTGTGTTATTTCTTGATAACAGACCGCTGCGAAGTTTAACACACCGTTGCCATGAAAAACAGAGCGTTGCTATGGACGCATGATTCTAACCGTAGAGACGGAACGGACTATTTTCTTTAGCGGAATCGTTTTTAACGATAAACTCCTTTTTAAATCAATATTTTGTGTCAAATTATTGATTTATTTGGTGGGTAGCCATGTAATAAGCGGGATAATGTAGAGCGAGGCGGTTCGCTTCGCGTCGGGGTTGTATCAGCCTGTCGGGGTCGCTCTACATTATCCCTTACATATAATATAATATAATATAATATAATATAATATAATATAATATAATATAATATAATATAATATAATATAATATAACATAATATAACATAATATAATAATATTATATATACCATTCAAAAGTTTGGGGTTGGCAAGAATGTTTTTTTGTTTTTGTTTTTAGAAGAACAACAGAAAAAAAAAACAAGTCAACAAAGGTAATACAGAGAAGAAAAAAACAAAAAACAAAAAAACATACATCCTTAATATGTCAGCCATTTTCACATTTACACTGAAAATTAACTCTATGACAGCCAGAAACAGAAAAAGATTGAAAAGCATAAAAAATAGGTCTTTATTGTTTTTTATCCCATTTTTTTGTAAATGCTAATTTTTGCCAACTATCTGATTGTGGCCTGCTTTTATCTTTTATCATATTCTTAGTCAATAAATAATAATGTTTTAGGAACATAACAAATAATTCTAATTTAATATGTTTCTCTCTTTTGAAAATAAAATATTTACCAAGAAGCACAATGGTATTTAACAACATGTTTTCTTCTTCATGCACACCCCAAATTATATATATTGGTGACATTAGTAAGATAAGTCCTTGCTCATATAACCAAGCTGCCACCTTGTGCCAAAAACGAGCTACATCTGGACAATACCAGAACAAATGTAAAATGTCTTCCTCTTCTTCTCCACAATATCTGCAATTTTTATCCTCAGTTATTCTCCAGATTTTTAACATTTTCTTTGTTGGTAGAATCTTGTAGAAAATTTTAACTTGAAAGGCCCATAAATATGTTGAACAAGATGATTTGTACAAATTCTTAAAAATATTTAACCAAGGAAGCGGAGTATCAAAAATACTCTTCCAGTAATCATGAAAATAATATGGAGAAATTGCTGTATTTGGCAAGAATGTTAAAATGTTTTTGAAAGAAGTCTTTTATGCTCACCAAGGCTGCATTTATTTAATCAAAAATACAGTAAAAAGAGTATGTGATAAGGACCCAAGCGGTCACAAGGAGAATCACTCCATGGTGGAAAAAACTGAAATGTGGTCAATGGTTATTAAAACGGGTGTGCAAAATGTGCAAATAAATAGTGTTAAAGGGATAGTTCACCCAAAAATAAAAATTCTGTCATCATTTACTCACCCTCAAGTTTTTCTAAACCTGTATGAATGTCTGTGTTCTGTTAAACTTAAAAGAAGATATTCTGAAGAATGTCGGTAACCAAACAGTTTCTGATCCCCATTGACTTCCATAGTATATATTTTTTCCTACTATGGAAGTCAATGGCAAGCATCATCAACTGTTTGGTTACCGACATTATTTAAAATATCTTCTTTCATGTTCAACAGAAGAAAGAAACTCACACAGGTTTAGAAAAACTTGAGGGTGAGTAAATGATGACAGATTTTTTTTTTTTTTTTTTTTGGTGTACTATCACTTTAAGAGCGTGATTTAAAACAAAGGTTATTAATACAAACAGTCAAGTCAAGTATATTTGTATAGCGCTTTTCACAATACAGATTGTATCAAAGCAGCTTCACAGTATTAAATTAAAATAATACAACAAGGTTTGTTTCTAGTGGAATTTATTGATTGATAAAATTAAATTTAAATATCCCCAAAATATCCCCAACTGAGCAAGCCAAAGGCAACCGTCTAAAACAGTCTAAAAACTAGCACTGTACAGGTACTAAAACAGCACCAGCTCCCCTCTACAACAATTGAGGCCGGAGTTTTTCTGCGCTCAAACATCACTAACAATAACCTACAGTTTCTCACGCTCAAAACAAACCATCCACTAGTGTCCCATTCTACTAGTGGCGGCTGTGTTAAATACACACACACACGCTCTTACAAATATGAGCGTACCATTTTCAATAAAATAAGCTCTAGCCTCATGCAGACACTTTGCTGAATAAAAGTAATTACTTTATGACCCCAAACTTTTGAATAATATATCATATCTTTTATCCTAACCTCTCTTCTAATGTTTTTCAACAGAAACATCATTATCATGAACTCCCATCAGAGGTTCAGATAGCTCTCGGTGAAGTCCCTGATGGCTTTGTGACATATTTTACCTCCCGTTTCCCGCGGTTACTGCTTCACACGCACTCGGCGCTCAGCATCTGTGCCCCCGAGAGACCGTTTCACCCGTACTACCACCACTAAACATCCACAGAGACATACTTGTTTGTTCCTACACTGGACTGGAGAGGAAAAGTAGGGTGCTTGAGGAAATGGACACCTTGAGGACTAGACTAAAGACTATCAATCTATAATTATGGACGTCAGAACTGTGAGCATATTTCGTTGTAGGGCACTACTGACAATTTCTTATAAACATCCCAATGGGCTTGCTGATTTTTATGCCTATGCTTTTATAGAGACAGGTTTTATAGGTCACATAAAAAACAAGTGAGTTACTGAGTGTATTAATGGGCTTTTACAAAGCTGCCATTTTTCGCTGCTGGCTTTGCTGCTGGAACCAAATAGTAAAGAAATAAAAAGGCCTTATTTTCTAATGAGTTGACATCAGCTTATATATTGGCATATGTTCCACCATTTTTGTTTTATTTTAGTTCTGGCTTTTAACACACAAGATTACAGAATCTCCAGCTAACTACTTGTATTAATAGGTAGAGTTCTACATGGTAAAAGTATTTTTAAATTAAGGACAAAGGGATAACTCACTGCGAAATTAAAATATTGTCATCATACATTCACCCTCATGTCTTTTAAAGTCATATGACTGACTTTCTTCCATGAAAAACAAAACGAGAACGCTTTGAAGACTGCCATTTTTCATTCAGTTACAATGAAAAATACTCTTCAGTTACAATGAAAAATACTCTAAAAATACATTATATATGTGGTCCATCTTGTGCAGTATATTCCAAGTCATTTATAAAATAGTGGTTTTCATTTTGGGGTGAACTATAGTTTTAGCCAGGTTACATGCTAAAAGAATGATAAAAGCCAGCAAAACATCCATTGATATTTGCAGATATATGAAGATCTTTGATAATTTGTGTACTAAAAACAAGAAATATTCTTTTTTTTCTGTGTCATATTGTACACGTTATTCATGTATTTGTGTGATTCAGATAAATTGCAACTGTTTTTTTCCCTTTTACGATTCACAAAAAAAGATTATGGATCTTTTACAGTCGAACACACATTGCAGTTTCATCCTCGTCTCTCTGTGTTACAGCTTTGAAACATAAATATGGTGTTTCCTTAAAGTATTTTTACTGCCTGCTGTACACTAGTTTTATACTGCTAGTTAAAAAAAAAACATTTCTTTTTATAAATTAAATGTTGAGGATATTCGCCACTGGAACTATTCACCAAATGTGGAAATACTAGTGCCTTTGTTTTTCTACCAAATATTGAGATAATGTATACTATGTTTTACAAAAAAAAATCTGATTGAATCAGGTGGTATTCACACACTGGGATAATTACAAGCTACTCAAAAATATCATTAAATTACCATGGTGCATGCACATAAACATGCTAGTACCATGGTACTTTTATGTGCCGTTTTACTATAGCATCTACAACAGACTATTGGCTAACTTGATGTAAAATGTTTCAATTAAACATGTTTTACACTAACTTGGTGCCCTGCAAAACACTTTGCACTCTGGGGTTATACTTTTATACCTTGGTTTTTTGTTTGGTGCACACAAAAAAAGCTAAATAAACTGTATTTTTAAGCATTTTGTTTGTGTTTAAGTTTTCCCTGCAGTTTTATTTTATCCATGATAAATCAGCCAGCTCCTAAAAGAACAGGTATATCCCATCTAGTCCATAATATTATGTTGTAGTATATGCTTTTATTTTGCAAATATACGGAAAATAGTGTTTAAATAATTTGTCAGATTTGTGATGGCCAGTGTTACTCAAGCTAAAAGCGATAGTTCACCCAAAAAACTTATGTCATCATTTATTCACCCTCTTGTTGTTCCAAACCTGTACGAGTTTGTTTCTTTTGCTGAACACAAAAGAAGATATTTTGAAGAATGTTGTAACCAGACAGTAGTATTTTTTTTTCCTACTATGAAAGTCAATGGCTACCGTCAACTGTCTGGTTACAAACATTCTTCAAAATATCTTCTTTTGTGTTCAACAGAAGAGAGAAACTCATACAGGTTTGGAACAACATGAGGGCGAGTAAATGATGACAGAATTTTCATTCTTGGGTGAACTAACCCTTTAAAAGCAAGAGCAGAAAGTAAATGTTTGTTCTTGCACTCAGTGGCAATGTGAATAAACGCTACTGAGAGGACACAATTAAATCAAGTCTTTCTTCTAATGCAGAAATATGCAATATGTTTAGGGTCAGATTTTTAATGACTTTGAAAAAAGCCTCTTATGCTCACCGAGGCTGTATTTATATGATCAAAAATACCGTAATATTATGAAATATTAGAATTTGATTAATTGAAAGTTCAAAAGAACAGCATTAACAGAAATGTCTTTACTGCCACTTTTGTTCAATTAAATGCATCATTGGTGAATAAAAGTATAGAGTGACACAAGGATGACGTCAAAACCAAGACTAATTAAGACAAAGACTTCCCTATTTTAAGTTTTGTGAGTGAAATAAATTCTGTGGTAAAAAATTTACAATACTTGGATGTTTTGTTCCACAACATAACACACCCCCATATCAAAAACTCAAATTTAGAAGCCAAAATGCTTATTTTAAAAATTTGTGTTTCTAATAAGTTGCTAGATAAGAACGTTTGGGGTGCGAGTGTGTAATTTACATTGTAAAACAAAACATCCAAGTATGATCAACTTATGTTTACCACAAACCATATTTCACTCAAACAAAAAACAATATTGGTTCCCTTTAGATTTACCTTAGTTTTGACGTTATAAAAAAAAAAAAAAAAAAAAAAGCACATCTTTAACAGTAGTGGAAAGTGGACCCCATATCAATCATGTTATGCAAATATGGTGAGTGGGTTTGTTTATCTAAAGTAATGAGTGAAATATTAAAAGTTGATAGAAAATTCATGTTGATTCAAACACAAAACTCTAATTTTCAAAGCACACTTATATTTTAATTTAACTCGCAATTATAAACTTGTATATATCATTAACAATATCTAACAATCAATTTCTCTAAAAAGATCTTTATTTTGGAATACAAACTTTTCAAATATTCTCTTACAAATTAAAAGATTAAATGTCCAAAAGCTTTTATACAAGGAACAATCAAAAGGTAAACAGACAAGTTCTAAAACATTAAAACATGTACAAAAGGGCATTCACATGATACAGACAGCTAGCATGGTCACAAACTCCCTAAACCCAGAAAACAAGTGATAGTTCGAGAGTAAACAACAGATCCAGGGGAGGAATTCGAAGTGTAGAACCCAGAAAACTGTACAAGATTTCCTGCTGGAATATTTAAGAGCCCTCAGACTCATTTGAAGGAGACCAGAATCGATGGGGACCTCATAGCTATACAATTTGTGACGTCAGTGGGTTAGCGGGCTGAAGTGGCGGCTGCCGTGGTGCTTTTGCAGGCCATGAGCTTCTCCACCATGTTGCGAGCGTATCGCATACGGCTGGCCAACTCTTTACAGCAGCCGAACTCCTCGATTAAGCTCATCTTATAGGTGCAGAACTCTCGCTTCTCGTTGATGTACGTCACTGCTCCCATTAGGGGACACAAAATAAGCTTAGTGTGATCCTGGAGGGAACAAAAAGAAAACGGTGGGTTCAGTGTCAATTTGGCTCCTCCTGTATTTTGTTTGACATGTCACAAGTACCCAGATTCAAGTCATAAACAGAAACTTACTGTGCATCACAGAATCTCAGAATTCAAATTTTGGATGGACTGTAAATTCATTGTATGGGCTTATCTAAACATCCCTTAAACAGGTGCTCGATCAAAAGAGAACTTGGCTGAAATGCAAAAGAACCAGCACACCACTATTTCTGCTCCCAAAATAAGTTTAATAAATTGCAACATTTGACCAAAAACGGTTTTCGTTAGGCCACATGTGATCGAAACTTGTTGCCATAATGTTCCCAATTTTCACCATAATGCTGTTTATAGAGTGATGTAGTATGATACAATTTTCAAGGATAAACCTACCCTTACAATAACTGTTCTGTCAATGACCCTCAGTTGATCTGACTGGCGGGATACATAAAAATCTGTAGCTTTCACGAAAGCCCTTGAGCTCTCAAAATTAATCTGCCGAATTGTGCATTTTGCTTCGTCTGGCAGACTTTAGGTCTGTTCACACGGGGACGAATTTCACGCGCGATATTCGCCGACGTTTAACGCCTCGTGACTAAACAAAGGGCGCCAATGTGAGTGTGCACACCGACGCGAAAAACGTCACGCGTAAAAGCGTAATTAAAAAAAAAAAAAAAAAAGCCTCAGGTTCGTTTTTTTGGTTTGACGCGCCGCGTCAAAAACTATCCGACCAATGAGATTGGCGCTTTTGCTCACGTGTCTGGAGCTTCTGAAGTTACAGTAAAACACAACTTGGGGGCGCTCAAACACAAAACGGTCTTGCCGAGCACACATACGTAACAGCGAAGAAGTTATGCGCCGAGTAGCGTCTAAACACTGCCGGGAAGAAATAAGACGAGGAAGATGCAAGGCAAGATGAATGTAGAGCTGCTGGTCTCGTTGGTGTCGGAACATAAAGAACTGTGACAAACGCGACAGCGACTACAAAAATCTTATAAAAGAGAACTGTTATGGAGTGGTATTAAGCGCCATCTAATGTCAGGGAATGAATTTGCATGTTCACTCGGCTCATCGTCAGCGAAAATCGCCCCGGTGTGTACGGCCATTTTTGCTGACAAACGTGAATTTCTGTGCCTAGGTAACACTGAGAACAATTAAACATTGTTCATTTACATACACTACCGACATTGTAGCGATACAAAGCGGGATGAAAATTGCAGGAAAAAAAAAAAGATGAATTCACTAATGCCTTTTTGATTACCACCATTTGACAAATTTGTATTAAATTAAATCCAAAAAAAAAAAAGCTTTTGTTTTGTTTTAAAAATTTCATTGCTAAAGTTTTATGAAATCAACTGATTAGACATGCTTTTCAATTATTTTTACTAAAATCATTAGATTGGAAACTAGAAAGATGTAAACTGAAAGCACAGAATTTGGGGACATTAAAACTGAACTTTGTTATTAAATTGTATAACTTCAATGATTTTAATTAGACATTCTTTTTGATTATAACATTTAATTTCACCATTAATGCCAGGGACACACTTAACAACTAGCTGAAACATTCTAAGACTGAACACACTTATAGTTTCCAACGACTAGAGCAGATTTTAAACACCGACTGAACGCAGCCGTCTCTGACTCGGCACGTTTGGGCATGATCAGTCCAAAGTATCAAATTACATTCATAATCAGCCTTAGTCGTTAAGTGTGTCCCGGCTTAAATCAAAGTCCAAAACAAATGGATTTCATAGGGCACAAGGTATTTTCTCACCTGGAAGAAGTTGATTTGCACAGTTCCGTTGCTCAGGTGCAGCACGATCGCACTTTTAGTGCGGAACCAGTGACGAAGGTAAGGCAACCGGGTCAGTTCATCCCCATCGCGGGGTGTTATGTTCGCCCCGGCCTTCAGCAAGTGCTCGCTCATGTAATTTCTGAAGTACTTGAGGAGTGTAATCTATAAGAGGAAGGGGAGATGAGGTCAGGAATCATGAATAACCAAAAACCATTATGAAACTCATTCATTGCACTACATAATTTCCAGTGCAGACAGACCTTTTTGGAGAGTGCCGAGGGGTAGGAGCGAACGCTGAGGTAGGATTCTGTGGTGTTGCGGTCGATATACTGCAGACTGTCACCATCAGCGTACATGATCAAACGGGTGGAATCATTGAACAGAACGCCTACGCTATTGTCACACAGCTGGTAACCTATGAAGGGGGAAAATACAGTAGCATAAGGACAATACATCTAACATTTCAGTGAATCACAAACAAATTCAATTTAGCTTCTGACTTCAGCATATCGTGTCAGCATGGTGTCTTACCAAGACCATATTTGTCAGAGTAGTCGACCCATTTACTAATCCAGAAGACAGGATTACAAGCAGGGTCCTCGGCTTCCTCTGTAAAGGGAGAGAAAAAAAAATTCATTGCATTGTGCTTGTCAATAGTTTGAGAATGTATAATTTTTAAACTTACAAAACACCAACTGAATACATTTTGTTTGGCTTTATGTACAAATGCATGAAGTATACTTTGATTTCTGCGATCATACAAGTGCCTACTCTTTCCATTAAAATATAGCAACAACACTTCACTTGCAAGATGCAGAGAATTCATGTTGTTACCTTGTCTAATATAGTCTCTCTCAGAAGGCCGGGCAGTGTTGACACTGGCCAGCTGCTGCAGCATGTCACTCAGGTTGGTGTCAGGCTGTTCAGCTCCATCCCTTCGCAAAATATACATTGTGATGTAAGCCCATACACTGAATTTATAACAGACTAGAACAAGCCAAAGTTCACAACTCTATTAAGAATCATGGTTTTGATAGTGTTGGCCAAAACTAGATTTAAAGGGACAGTTCACCCAAAAATGAAAATTCTGTCATTACTCACCCAAATGTCATTCAACACCTGTAAGACTTTTGTTCACCTTCTGAACACAAAAGATCTTTGATGAAATCTGAGAGCTTTCTGTCCCTCCATTGAAAGCTATGCAACTACCACTTTGACGCTTTAAAAAGTTCATAAAGAGATCATAAAACTAATCCATATTGAGCGGTTTAATTTTCTGAATTGACTATCACTTTATTTGATGAACAGATTTAATTTAGGCTTTTATTCACATAAACATTCAACACATTCATCAGTTGTGGTAAACGGTAGCTCAAGCATGCTCACATGACGTACGAGAACCAATGAGGTTCATTCTCGTTACGCAGCACGTTTGAGCTTCCTCGAGAGGTTTGTTCTCACGCGTCAAGGTTCAGTTGAGTTTCTGTTTGCCGTACAATGTTTATATGTAAATATAAGCCTAAATTTATTCTGTTCCTCATATAAAGCGAAAGTGTCTTCAGAAAGTTTGGATTAAACCGCTCAATTTATATGGATTAGTTTTACGATGTTTTTATGAACTTTTTGAAGTAGGCCATCAATGGAGGGACAGAAAGCTCTCAGATTTCATCAAAAAGATCTTCATTTGTGTTCTGAAGATGAACTAAAGTCTTACGGGTTTGGAAATGCATGACGGTGAGTAATTTGAAAGAATTTTCATTTTTGGGTGAACTAACCCTTTAAATTGTCAATAGTTCTCCAATATCTACTCAAAACTAACCTTTGCTGAAGATCTTCCCTTTGTGCTTGCTCCATTTTCCCCATTTTCTCAATAGGACTGTCTGTTCCTGTACACAGAGAAGAACAGTTACAGGTAACTTACAGGCATCCATTTTACTTCATTTCAAAGTGACAGGACAATCAACAAAGTGGGAAACCCCCTGAAATCAACACAAAAAGCAGGTGTGGCAAAATACAATTTGCATTCTAAGCATGGATTTGCCTATACACATACCTTTATTAAGTGATGATAGGGGTTTACGAAGGAGGGCAGGATCCAGACTGGAGGGGGCGATGGAGAACCTGGGAGGAACAGTGAGACAGGAAGTGGGCAGCCGCACGGGCGCGTAACCGGAGGTGAAAAACTCATCGGCCAGCAGCTCGGTCACAGAAGGTCTGAGTGTAGGGTCAGCGTGCAGCATCCGACGAATCAGAGCAGCAGCAACTGGATTAATGTGCTAAACAAGACAAAAAAAGGCATAATGCAATAAGCCACCAATCGGCTTCTCACAGACCAGATTCACTTTTTACTTAAGTTGGATTCAAAATTCCAAGACAGGATCAATGGATTACAGGGGCGGAAAAAAAAAATCTAGGTTGGGTTCTATGCATTAGTTGTAGATTGGATTATGAGATATAAAAAGGCAAACTCCTGATGCAAAGATACTTACTCTAGGAACAGTGTACTCATTCTTCTTGATTCTGATGTAGGTCTCCTTCAGACAGGATGTCTCAAATGGTGGCTTTCCAACCAGCAACGTGTATCTGATGGACATAACTCAGTTATCAACAATACATGCACTATTTTATAATGTATGTATCATTGTGCAAGGATAAGCCAAAAGTGCTATGAAAATGCTTTCATAGACATAAATCAAAGTGGGACTTACAGAATGCATCCCAATGACCAAACGTCCACTTCAAAGCTGTGGCCTTTCTTGCAGAGCACCTCTGGGGCGATGTAGTTTGGAGTGCCACACAGGGTCTTCTTTCTCTCACCATCAAACTCGATCTTAGTGGCCAAACCAAAGTCACCTAAAGAGTGAGAATTACAATTAATCTTTCTTAAAAAAGGTCAGGAGGAAAAAAAGTGGAAAAGAACAATCATTGCTTGCTTACCGATCTTCACATCCATGTCATCATTGAGAAACAAATTCCCTAGCTTGAGATCACGGTGGATAACCCGGTTGTTGTGCAAGTACTGGCAACCCTGAATAGTCTGGCGCATGAAGTATCTGGCCTCAGGCTCTGTCACTGCCTTCCTCCGTTTGTGCAATTCAAGGAGAGACTAGGGGAAAGAAAGAAAGAAAAAATGAATCAACAAAAACTAGAGCAGGCGGAAAGTTCAAACAAACTATTTACAACACATTCAAACACAAATCTACAATGTTCTCACAGAAATCATATCAAATTTAGAATTCTCCAAGAACCTATTGGGAAAAAAAAATTATGTTTCATAGGTTTGGAGGACTATTTGAACTTTTAGATTCTACACATATTAAATTGATGAAAGCTAAAAAAAAAAAAGAAAAAAAAAAAGTTCGTTATAAACATCTCCGAGAAACACAAAATCAACTGACGTCACATCCTCCAGTTTAAAATCCACTAGCGACATACGCGAGTACAACTTGTTTTAGTTTATACACCATAACCGTCCATTAAGATGAATACACATATTTAGAAACATAATATCTGTTAATCTCGATAGGATTTAATTCGTTTAATGCATTAAACCGCAAACGTTGCAACATACTATCAGCCAGTGACAGGAATACTGACCGTTGACGGTCTGTTTTCAAATTGGTTTCCCTGTTCTTACCCTTCTCCGACAGATTTCCAACACCACGTACACGAAGTCATCGTCCTCAAAAAACCCGTGAAATCCCACTACGTGTGGATTATCTAGACTTTTGTGAATGGAGATTTCTGAGCTCATTTTCTCTTTCTGATGCGGCTTAAGCAGCATCGACTTCGGCACCACTTTCCCTGCGAAAACCTCCTTTGTGTCCATTTCTGTGATTTCGTAGCATTTCGCAAATCCGCCCTTTCCCAAAAAGCGACCTCGCATGTATCTCTTCATGGTTCTGGGATCCACTAGAATATCAGGAATCTCTTTCAGAGGAGCAGATTTGGGATCGACGTGAGTCGATGGCTTCGCCGTCTTTGCAATCCCAGCACTCATCGTTGCACACTTTATAAGATGGTTTAAGTAAAATAAGGTACACTAAGGTCTTGAAAAATAAATAACCGAGGCGAAGATTATTGCTTCTTTATCCCGAAACAGCATGCAATTCGCCAATCATCCACATCCGTTGCGAAGCACCTTAAACTACATTCAAATAATAACTTGAACAACTAAATCCCTCAGTAAAAACACTGTATTTAATCTTAAAACCCTATATTCACTGCCCTAAAGAACTCATCTGTGGGATTTCGCTGAAAAGTCTAAAATGAAACGGGCATTGAAGAAGTGCGTCGGCCCGCTGCTCGGATTGGGAATGCAGTGAGTCCCTGCTACTTTTTGAATTGTGCTCGATTCGTTATCTCCGCCTCTGATTGGCTGCTGGGATTTAAATTCTGACCAAACACAGCGAAGCATCATGTGACTCCGCGTGCACGCTCTGAAAAACTTTATTTGTGTTCTCTGGGTTTTAAAGGGATAGTTCACCCAAAAATGACAATTCTGTTTAAATCAATTTAAATGTAAATAATTTAATTGCGGACAGGACTACCTGATATATTACTGTATATTATTTGCTCATTTTTACTCTCAGAAAAAAAGGTACAAAAGCTGTCGCTGGGACAGTACACTTCAAAAGGGTACTAATATGTACACTTTTGGTACCAACATGTACCTTTTGGTACCAATATGTACCTTTGAGGGACTAATATGCACTCTTACGGTACAAAAGTGTACCTTTTGAAAAGGTACCGCCACAGTGACAGCTTTTGTACCTTTTTTCTGAGAGTGAAAATGCTAATCCTTTGGTTTTGTACATTATTCCGTTTGTTTAATCGTGCCACGTGCACTTTGGGGTTTTTGTTTATTCACATTCATTCATGTGTATCTAATCTCAAAAAGTAAATTCAGTATCTTGCTCCAGTTTTTCTTCTAGCCAGTTATCCCACGTGTTTTTAAGACTTTGTTTACCTTTGCATGTTTGTGTGTGAGAATAGTTAAATAAGGGCACATTTTCACCTATCATTGCACACATTTTTATGTTTGTACAAGTGTGGGTGTAGGTTCTAAAGTAGAGAAAGAGAGATAAACAGAAAAGGTGCCCTTGTGACAAAACCAAAACAATGTTGCAAGGTCAATGAGCAGTAACAAGTATTACAATATCTTACATTATTGGACCATTTTAGCATTTGTTTTAGTCTCATTCAGTATCATGATCTTCAATTGTTTCTCACAGAGTTAAAATTCATATCTTTGTCCATGTGAAAAACAATTATTATATGCAAAATTTGTTCATACAGCTAGTCAACCCATAAAAAGAAGCCATGACTTAGATTAGCTATGTAGGTGCTTTTCTTTGTGAATAATCTTGTGAAGTGTTTCCTAATAAGGTTGTTTACTTTTTTTCATGAAAGCTTTCCCATTATGGCACTCACGACTAGTTCATTCACAAATGCATGCATACACCTTTTAAATCAGCATAAGTGTCTCTCTAATAGGTTGTCATGGCAGTTAGATAATTTTAGCATATATAAAGAGGTGGGTTGCAGGGTTGCAGTGAGAAAGGAAGTACTCAATTTTTGCATAAAACATGTAAGGCTCCTTGAAAGCTGAATAAATTATAAATAGGCTAAATTAGACAGGTCAGAAATACTGCCACCTACACACAGTCATTTATCTTTGGTCAGCAACTGCTGGTACATGTACCAACGTTAAAATTATTCTTAATTTTGACAAACTGTCTTTACAGATATGAATTTGGCAGACCATTGTTTTTTTGGTTGTTGTTTTTTTGCATTTGTGTTTCAATTGTACTATACGATTGTGTTGTGCTATTGTGGCTGTGAACCGTTGACTAACATATCATTTTGCTTAATAGACTTGAGAGCTTGGTATTTTTGGTGCTTAAATGGTTAATATCCTTCTTTACAGATCATTCTCAGTTTGTTGTCTCGGGAAACAATAAATCTGACTTTGAACAGGTCTGCCATGGTGTTCGTCAGGGATCTGTTTAGGGTCCCATGCAGTTTAGCATTTATATGCTTCCTTTAGGGTCAAAATATTAGGAATTATGGCTTAGGTTACCACCTTTCTGCTGATGACACTTAGATTTATATCAGCTCTAAGTCTGATATTAATGTCACCTCAATTATTTCCGAGTGTGTACAGGATATAAACATGTGGATGCACCATATATATATATATATTTTTTAATAGACAGAGGTTCTTCTCATTGGTACGCCAGCTGCTATCCATAAAGGTATAACAATTCTAATTTGATTATGGACAATAGTGTCATAGCTCCACCTACTCTTGTGTGTAACCTTGGTGTCATTTTTGATGCTCATCTGACGTTAGACTCAAACATTAAGAGTATTACAAAATCTGCATTCCATCACCTTAAAAACTCTGCTATATAAGTAGGCCTTTCCTCACATTGCCAGATGCTGAAAGGCTTATTCACACATTTGTTACTGATTGATTATTGTAATGCCCTGTTTGTAGGTTTACCTGCAAATCTATCAAACGGCTACAGTATATTCAGCAGCAAGTGTTCTCACTTCATCGCGTCAGCACATTACAGGCGTCCAGTCTGCACTTCCTTCCTGTTCATTCGCGTATTGATTTTAAAACTCTCACTTTAACTTACAAAGCAGTGCATGGAATGGCCCCTTCTTATATCTGTGACTTTGATAAGCTGTATGTGCATTCTCGTTCTCTTCGGTCTGCTGATTCTTTATCTCTTCAGCAGCCGGCCTGTAGATTAAAATCCATGGGTGAGAGAGCTTTCTCCGTGGTTTGGAATGCACTTCCTCTTACTGTCGGAAATGCTCCCAAATTAGACAGTTTCAAGAAGTTGTTAAAAACATTTCTTTTTATAAAATGGCAACACACATTGAGATGATTAGTATTTTATTATATTTAGTTGTATTGCAATGTTAAGCATTTTTTGACTTGTTTTTGTATTGTATTATTACATTTTGTATTTCATTTGTTTTAACTGTTTGTAACCCTTTGGGTACTAAAGTGCATTATAAATAAAATGTATTATTATAATAAAGTGATTGTGTCTCTTCAGAAAATTTGGACTAAACCGTTCAATGGATTAGTTTTACAATCTCTTTATGAACTTTTTGAAGCATCAAAGTGGTAGTTGCACAGCTGTCAATGGAGGAACAGAAAGCTCTCAGGTTTTATCAAACATATCTTAATTTGTGGAGGAACTACATGAGTGTGAGTAATTATTGACAGAATTTTAATTTTTGGGTGAACTAACCCTTCAAGTTGATACCCCACAAAACAGCCACAAACTATCTTGCATGAATTTCATGCTCGAACTCATTGGCAATATATAATGGATTGTTTTTATTTTTGGAGCATTAAGGTTTTGATGATATAATATTTGGAGAGCCCATGTGCTCCATCGTGCCTGATCCCAATAGCAAAGAAAGGGTGTGACATGGTGTTGAGTCATGAGCACACTATGTACTGATGAAAAGGTCTGTAAGCTGACTTTATTTCCTGAAGAAAGTTCAGGACATTCGGCACGTGTAGCAAAACGCTTCACATGTTCTATAAGTCAAATGCACAGAGTGCTATTTTCTTTCTTTTGGGATCAAAGCAGCAAAGTGATCAATTTATGCTTGATCTGACCTAGACTCAAGCTAATGTTGTCATATTAATGAATAAGTATGTCTCTCCTTCATTCCTAAACAAGTGCACTGGTTGTACTTATCTAGGTCATATTTGATACCTTTTATGGAACAAGCTAAGGAGTATACAGAGTAGAACACATTCTGATTGAAACATAATTTGCATTTATTCACTCATTAAAGATGACTTATGTTAGAGAGATCAGACATAAAAGTTAAAGAAAACCTTTAAATGATTCTGATAAAGTATCAACATTCAGTGTCCCTCAATTGCCCATCATTTATGTGGGGCCTATTTGATCCAGATCACTCAAGCATCAGTATGATGCATAACAAAATATAATAATGTCATGTAAATGTCCACTAAGACAAGATACAGCTGTTGTTCTTCTTCATTGTCGGTTTTTTCCTCGTCTCTTTATCTGTAACCTCTCTGGTCATTGTCTGCGTCCGTCTGCGCAGTGCCGGGCTCACACGGCTCGGTAACTTCATCTGTTGAAGCAAGTCCCGAAACACACCTGTGACATTCTCGCCGGTGCGCGCGGACGTCTCCACGAAGCCCGCGCCCCAGTCCTCCTCCACCGCCCGCATCACCTCAGCTGTAGCCTGGCGACTCTGGCTGCTCAGGTCCGCTTTGTTCTCTATCACCGTGATGCTTGTAAACTTCTCCCCTTTCAACTCCAGAATCTCCTCACGGAGTCGCTGCACCTCATCCAGGGAGTCTGGCTCGTCGGCGGCGTACACAAGCGCAAACGCGTCCCCGGTTCGGATGCACAGAGCGCGCATCGCTGGGAAGGCATAACTGCCGCTCGTGTCCAAGATCTCAATGCGCACCGTCGCGCCGTCCGTGTCGTACTCGAGCGCGTGAAGCTCTTCCACCGTGCGCGTGTACTTGGAGTCGAAGCGGTCCTGCAGGAAGCGGGTGATCAGGGCAGTCTTTCCAACCCCGGCGGCACCCAGAAACACAAAGCGCACAGTCCGATGCTCCCGCACCAACAAAGACATTCCTTCAGTCGTCAATTTGATAACGTAGGCTAGTCTGCCGAAGAGATTTTTGATGAGCAAAGAATCAATAACACATTAAATACTTTAAGCGTGATCGGTAACCAGTATTGACTGAGTGTAGAGAAGAGACAAGGATGCTGCCCTTATATTACCCGAATGCGTCCTACGCACCAGTTGTAGCCAATGGGAACGCGAGTGACGTGAAGGGTGCGTGGGTTTCTGTGTTGTAGAGTTTCACGTTCAGGAGTTCAGCTAGCGGTCAGTAGGAACATTTCGGGGCGCAAACCTTTGGGGTTTAATAATCTCGTGCAAAGGTTGTCTGTTGGTGCATTAAGAACCAATGGCTAATTTTTTTTTTACAAACATATTTGTGATCCACTTGTGATGTGCAATATATATATATATATATATATATATATATATATATATATATAATGGGTTGCACTTTATTTTAAGGTCTCATTGTTACAGTGCGATTATATATTTACGTAATATTAATTAACAACATGCTTTTAGGGTTAAGATTAGGTTTGGTTTAGGCGTAGTTGCATGTAATTATGCATAATTTACTTGTTATTACTATAGTGAGTAGCCTACATGTAACAAGGATACTGCTGGTCACCTCCTCATGCAGAGAGAGCATCCTGAGGTCAGTAATACTCCAAACAAGTGTTTCATGAGCTCATCACGTCAGAGGTGAGTTTCCATTCATTGCATATTAAAATCATGGTATCAGGGATGGTAACAGACACGGCCACCTCAGAGCACTGACATTTTCCACACAAACAGTTGACGCAAGTCTGAATGCAGTCAAAGTGCTTATTTCCATATCTGTCTGAATAACATAAGAGACATGATTAATTTGGCTTTCAGTCCTGCCTTCTCTGAACATTGTCTTGTTTAATGCAGCATAGTATTAGTACATAGAGAATATTTTTGTGATTGTGATTATATTTATTATACGCCTGTTTGTGCTGTTGTAGGTCTCAGATGCAAGTGACCTTTTGACATCAGCAGCAAATTTCAGAGAGCAGAGAGTTGACATTTTGTGTAAATCCCTAACATATTGGTAGACGTCATCTTTACTCCACAAATGCACATTGTACTCAACACTATCACCTCCAAGGAACCATGACGTATGGAGATGCACCGTCCTTGCATGGACCCTTGCTGTCCATGCTTGCAAAGGATGAATGTCCTGTTGATGCAAACTAAACTGCACCCAAGTTGTGCAGCTTATTAAGGCGACATGCTATTACTTTTCTAGAGTAGTAAAAAGTAGGCCTATTTTTTTCCTTGAAGGAGTGTTTGTGGCAAGGTAGTTGCATCAATGAAATGAGATGGACTAGCACCACTCACATTTTCTTCAGAAAAAGTACAAATCATTAGCTACGGTGCCTTCGAGTGTTATTTTGAGATAGTTTATATATATATATATATATATATGTATATATATATATAAATATTTTATTTTTTTAATAGCAGCCTACTTTCCTTTTTGTATTGTAACTAAATGTCCATTTAGTTATTATTCTTTTCATTTCAGTTTTAGTTTCAGTCATTTTAGTAGATACATCAAGTTAAACTAAATTAAAATGAGTGATGTTGCTTTGGCAACTAGCTGAAATAAAATAAGTAATATAATAATAAAATAAGTAATATAATAATAAAATAAGTTATGACTATAATATGTTCTATATTTTATTTCAGTTAACGTTTATTTCATTTCAAGTAAATTTAATTTCAATTCAAATTGGGGGTTGGTGGGCCATAGGGTAATCATTAATTATAATTAAAGAATTTAAGTTATGCTTATTTAAGTAATGACAATTGTCATGTGCAGAAGCTTCCATAAAACTAACTGTTACACCTGCTAATATAACTATTTTATCTTTATTATTCTACTACACGTGATCTTTATGTAGGCTACTTGATTACTGAGGGAATCACCGTTCCCTCTAATGCAAATATACACCTTGGCTTTAGCAAATATTTAATCTACCACACTGCTGTCGATAACCTTACAGATGGGAGACAAAAGTTGAATCCAAGCACATCAGCTCCAAATCTTCGGCTCCTGTCACAATGTAGCAGCAAAGTCCCTTTAAGACTATATATAAGTCGTCTACTATATATAAGTCGTCTTGGTAGTAGTAGGCAGAGCCATTCTGCCATAGAGACACATGCTACTCAGAAAAAGTCCGCTAACAGACATTACTAAAGAGTCCCGATGAGAAGGCTAATGCAAACGTCTGTCTAACTCTAAATTCTGCTCTACTAGAGGTCATTTAATCTGATTATATTATAGGTTATATGTCTATTGTTATAATCTAAAATTTTAATACCATTAGCAAAATCGAGTAACATTATCCTAAAGGTCACAGAATGTAGTCTGTTATCGATTGTTTTTGTCTGCAGTCAGAACTCGCGGGAAGGTTGAGTCAGAGAATGAGTCTCGTAAGGATAGAAACAGAAGACAAAACCAACTTTTGAGAGTACAATTTTTCTCCTGGGTATGTAAACGAACGTTTAGTAAATTAAAATGATCGTTTGTTCAGACAAACCGGTGTTTATTCATTAGTGCATCTCAGTCAGACGTTTGTATGGTTGTTTACAGTTGTTTACAATTGAGATTCTCGTAATGTTTTCATGTCAAATGCATACTTGCATCTAGTAAATACATAAATAACATATTAGCATATTAGTTTACAGGATGTCAGAGGAGATTCTCCATAACGAAGATAAAGAGACAGTAAGTTCGTATGTTTATATATTTGTGGAAGCGCCATTTGACAAAAGCCGATATTAATGTTTAGAAAACTAACGTGCCATGGCCATACTATGTTTTTTTTTTTTTTTTTTTTGGATATGTACATTTACTTGTACCATGACATTCTTTGAATTACACTGAAGTACTATAAATACTATGGTACCTTTTTCAGCATACTTGGTGTAGTGCCATGGTATTTATTAACATGTGCTATCCTCTTTGTATCCTAGTAGTACTTTTAAAGGTACCATATACTATTATTGTAAGATTAACATGTATTAATTGTTTAGTTAACATTTCATTTGTCATTAATTAATTGTTTTAGCTGAGGAGACGACTGGAGCAGCTGAAGCGAGAGTATGAGAGGACAGCACAGAGACTGCAGGTAAAGACATGTTATATTTGTGATTATGCAAGAATCAGTTAAACTGATGTTAAAACAATGATATCTGCAGTATAATAGAGCTTATGTTAGTGAATGTTGTGTGTTTTTTGTTTAGAGAGCAGAGCACCATGATGCCACTTGCAGGCGTGTGCAGAACAGAGACTCTGACCACACCACATTTACACAGATTGATTTTTCACACACATCTGAGTCATCTACTGAGACTTCTTCCACACCGACCCCAGAATATTCTGAAAACCATCAGAATCTGCAATTACGGACCAGTAAGGCCAGCTTCAGGGTGACATCAAACATGAATAGATACAGAAAATAGATTTACCAGTCTTATTTTATATTATTTATGTACGATTATAGTATTATTCATATTTTGAATTAGCTTTTATTGATTATTTTCTCAGATTTAATTACAATTTTAGTCTTAGTAATTTTGTTTTGTGCTTTTGTCATTTTTATTATTTATTAAATATTTCTATTTGTCTTTAATTTATTTTTATTTCAGTTTTAGTTATTTTAGTACTTCTTTTACCTATTTTAAATGCAAATGCATTTTTGTCTCAGTGCATGCATTGTTTTACAGGGTCGGCGCTAGCTTAGCATAATGAATGGAATCCTTTGTTGCCAGCTAGCATGTCCTGAGTAAAAGTGATATAATAAAAAAAAAAAAAACCACCTAATTACTTCTTGTGGCCTGCGCATTCACAACAAGTACAAATAGCAATGCAGATTAACACTAGGCGTTTTCCTAGGCAGATATTGACTTGGGACTATATTAGGGGGAAGCACAGGCGAATCACTTGTTGTGAATACGCAGGCCACAAGTAGTAATTAGGTGGTTTTTTTTTAGTTTTTTATATCACTTTTACTCAGGACATGCTAGCTGGCAACAAAGGATTCCATTCATTATGCTAAGCTAAGCTAGCGCCGACCCTGTCAAACTAAATCAATGCATGCACTGAGACAAAAATGCATTTGCCCACCTATCTAAATGTAGGAAAGAAGGTGAATAAGCCCTATTTAAAAAAACGGTGGAGTGTTCCTTTAAAGTTTTTTTTGTTTTTTCATCTAATTTTATTTTATATTTTATATTTCAGCTTTATTTCAATTAATGAAAACATTTAGTATTTACAATGTTAACCACACCTTTTTTCATTATTACTAAGCTAAGGCACTATATCTAAGTAGTTGGACGTATGAACCAGCAAAACATCTCATAGACTTACATTGAAAAATGATCAAAACATTTATTTACCCAGACTTAGTTGTAATGTCAATGTTAAAGGCTGTTAAAATGAAATAAAAAAAAGTTGTTAAATGCATAACAGTATGCATTACAATTCAGATGGTAATTAATTCCAAATACCAATAAACTGGTTTTCTTTTTGCTGTTTCAGACATAGTTGCAGAAAGAAACAGCTCTGGTTTTTCTACTGTACAGAAAATCCCTGCCATACAATTGCAACTTGCAGAGAATGCATCCACACCGCCTTTGTACTCCCCTGCATGCAGGCGAAGCCCTGCCCACCGCCTGCGTTCTAAGCGCAGTCGATTGCGCCTACAGAACAAAGAGCAAGAATCAGACACTGACATCAGCCAAGAGAAAGAAAGAGATAGAAGTGGAGACCATATTCGTGAAAAGGGTAGTGAATGTACTGTTAAAGAGATTGGTCGGAAAGGAGTGAGAAATGAAGTTAAGAAGGAAGAGAAGGACTGTGAAAAGAAAAAAGAAAGAAACATTAAGATGATGCCAGCTGAGGCGGAGAAAAACCAGGATAGGCCTATAGGAGTAAGGACAGATTGTAAAATTGCTAAAGCATCACAAGAACTGGAGGATGATGCGAAAAGAAAGGGGCATTGTGAATTAAAATCCTCTGTGATCCAGCCAGATAACAAACTGCAAATGATTTCAAGTAAAGAAAATCATTTAGAAATTCAAAACATTCACTGTAGCCAGGAAGAGGTTAACGTACCTCTGATTGATCGGCCTGTTGAGAAAAAAATACAGTCAAGTTCAGCAGTGTCTATTCAAACCTCATCTTTCCCTCAGCCATCTGAGGCAGTACAGATTACTGACAAATCAGAAGAGATGCTTAAACAAACTAACCAGTCGTTCACAGACTCAAATAAAGGTTATGATGACGGGATAGATATTAAACAATCTTCGTTTTCATCTGGCATTCTGGACTCTTGCACGCTGGTTGAGGGTTTACCGTTTCCTGTGGAGTATTATATTCGGACGACACGGCGTATGGCTGCATCTCACAGCTCTATCGATCTAGATGCTGTCATTTACAGCCAGCTCAATGGGGGGCGGGGCAGACGCAGGCTCAGCCAATCGCAAGTGAGTAGTAGAGGTCACATGACCCCAGAGCATTCAGAATCAGTCTGCAAGTCCACAGACCAGGCCAGATGCAGAGGAAGAGGTCGGAGAGGGAGGAGAGGCCGTAGAAGAAGCACTATAGGTAGATCCTCATGTGCCAAAGCTGCTCTAGATATTACAATATCAAATCCTGCAAGTGATTCTCAAGCAGATTCAGAGTGTCTTATGGAATCTAAGTCTGAGACTGAATCACCCAGCCAATCACAATTAATCCTCGAACAGCCACAGGTCGAATCTCGGCCAATCCAGTCACCTGGGCCTATAGTGAGTTTGAAGACAAGTCCAGATCAAGGAGTTACTCAAGATTTTAAGCATCCCCCAGATTCTCAGCTTTACTTTGATTCCCAACTTCTTGTGGATTCTGATGTGTACCAGGCCAGATCCAGAGGAAAAGGTCAGAGAGGGAGGAGAGGCCGTCGAAGAAGCACTATTGGTAGATCCTCATGTGCCAAAGCTGCTCTAGATTGTACAATATCACATCCTGCAAGTGATTCTCAAGCAGATTCAGAGTCTCTAATAGAATCTAAGTCTGAGACTGAATCACCCAGCCAATCACAATTAATCCTCGACCAGCCACAGGTCGAATCTCGGCCAATCCAGTCGCCTGGGCCTATAGTGAGTTTGAAGACAAGTCCGGAGCAAGGAGTTTCTCAAGATTTTAAGCATCTCCCAGATTCTCAGCTATACTTTGATTCCCAACTTCTTGTGGATTCTGATGTGTACCAGGCCAGATCCAGAGGAAAAGGACAGAGAGGGAGGAGAGGCCGTCGAAGAAGCACTATAGGTAGATCCTCATGTGCCAAAGCTGCTCTAGATTGTACAATATCACATCCTGCAAGTGATTCTCAAGCAGATTCAGAGTCTCTTATTGAATCAAAATCTGACACTGAATCACCCAGCCAATCACAGTTGGTCCTTGAACGGCCACAGACAAAGTCTTGGCCAATCCAGTCGCCTGGGCCTACTGTGAATTTGAAGACAAGTCCAGAGCAAGGAGTTTCTCAAGATTTTAAGCATCTCCCAGATTCTCAGCTTTACTTTGATACCCAACTTCTCCCGGGTTCAAATTTATACCCTATTTTCCGAAGAAAACGTGGACAAACTGGAAGAGAGTGTCAGACAAGTTCTAATAAAGATGGTAAGATTAATTTATGAATGTATTATTTAATTTATTCCTAGTTTAAACAGTAGAGCATGGCGTGACAAGCAATGACAAAGTCACGGATTCAATTCCCAGGGAATGCTTGAACATAATGATAAAATGTTTGAATAAAGGGTATGCATTGACGTCACTTTCCTGCCAAGACATGCCCTCTCAGCCTGATTGAGTGGCAAAACGTCCTGTAACATGACTTTTTTAAGTAGGGGAAACTGAGTAAAACTGGAGTAAAACAAACCATTATCTGAAATTAAAGGCAGTTGAACTCGACAATTAACAAACATTGACAAAAACTTTACAGTTAAACTTTACAATCGTGAAGCTCTTTACCATTTTAGATGTGTTTTGTGTGTTTTTCGCGGCATTTAAGCTAAACACCAACGCTGCCACTCAGTGGGTGTAACCACAGTGACTCCAGCCTACTGTGACATCATGTGCATACCCTCTATAAAAGCATCTGCCAAATGCACAGATGTGAATAAGAATTATTGTGTAATAGTCATGTACACAATAATGTTTGTGAATACGTTTTGCAGATCAGTCACCTCTTCTGCCATCATTAGCTTCACTCATTCAAGCTCTGCAAGAAAAGGATATGAAAGCTGGACTGTTGGCCGCTGTTGATATCCAGGATTTCCACCTACCTGATGAGGATTTTGGACAACTAAAGCTCAAACTATTGCGCTCGTCAGCTTCAGCTGTAGAACCCTTTGCACAGCGTCCCCTAGTGTACAACACACGGCAGAGCAGCAGGTGCCAGAGAATGAGAGGAAGAATAAGTAATTGTGAAGTACGCTACTCAGAGAGTGAACTTTTTACTCCAGAACCCTTAACTACCTCTTCTCAAGAGGATAGTTTAACACTTTATCAGTCAGACCCCACTGACCAATCACAGACAGAAACACAGAAGGGCCTCAACATTGTAAATGAAGTAAAGACCATCTCTTCAGATCTGATGGACAGCAGACAGTTTTGCCAATCTGAAACAGACAAAAGAATAAGTAATGAGAAAAAAGTGGAATCTTCAGAATCTGAAAACATTAGTGAGCTTCATATAAACCAGATGCTAAAAGAATCACACATGCTCTCTGAGAAAACCTCACTTTGCCCTGAGATACTGAATTTAAGTCCGTCTCTGACCCCACAATTTCAGAAAGGTCAAGATTCTCTTCTACCATCTTTGGGAATGTCTCCTCACTTTTTGATTCCAGGTTCACCCATGGACCTCCGGTCACCTCTCTTTTCTTCGTCTGGTGTCCTTAGGTCTCCATCTTCAGTCTCACTTAAGGGGTGTGTGTCTCCAGAATCAGCCTCAGCCAAAACATCAGGGATCATCAACAATAGTTTTTTTACTAGAAGTGGAGATCAGGGAGGTTCTGAAACACAGAATCAAACTCAAATAAGTCAAGAAACCATGACAAAAGTTCAAACAACTGTGAAACCAGGTACTCCATCCCAAAACAACAGTACACTGAGGTATGAAAACTTAAACGGCCCAGAAAGGGAGTCCTCGTGCATCTCGGAAAAGGAACTGGAACGTGAATGCGGTTTCGATACAGAAAGCAATCTTGAATGTGGAAATAAAATCATTTGCACACCAGAAAATGAAGTTCAACTCCACAATGTTCATGAACCAGGGAGTTTTAAAAATCTTTCTGAGTCTGATATCCAAACCCAGAACAATTTTGAGATGGAGGTTAAAACCTATAAACGCCCTGAGCTCAGGTTAGAAATCCAAAGTAATGCCGTTACAAATGTGAAAGAGTTTAAATCTGGTAATGCAGGTCAAACTCCTGTTGAGACAACCTCTTTGGACACTTCCACCAATCGGAGAACGGAAACAACGACAGGTTCCGACAATAATAGAACTCAATCAGAGGAACGTAACACTGAACGCAACACTTGTTGTTCTGCAGTCCTGCAAGAGATGCACACTTTTAAGGTGTCAATAAATTATAAGAAATCATTTATTGATATGCAAAGCAATGATATGTGCTTGATTGTCTAATTACCTGCAAATGTATGTGGGTGGTGCTTGTCTTTGTTTTCAGGCACTGGAGGGCGGATGCGTGTTGGACTTGTGTTCAGTGCGGTGGCCGTCGGAGGACTGGTGCATTTGTGTGGCAGGAGAATGGAGCGTTTGTCTTTGGGCTCAGACGAAGGGAGTTCAGCCGTGGAGTCTTTTACACACCTGGACATTTGCACAGGTAATCCAGTTTGCTACAGCATTTCATCATAAATCACAGCATAAATTAAAAGAATTGCAAGATGGCATGGAAATTTAAAGTCATCGTGATATCAGAATTGATCATTCTTATTTTACAGAATTTTTTAATTTATTTATTTAGATGGGACAGTGCATATTCATGAACGTACAATCAAAGTTGAAAGTAAATACACCGGATTTAGCACAATGCTAATTTCCATCCGTAGTCCCAGACATATACAAATACAAATACAAACCAAAAAACAAACAAACAACATACATATCAACAAATATACATATAGAGCTAAAAAACATTAAAAGTTCCTATACCTTATAGAGTACTTATTATAATATTTATTTAAAGTGCATAAATGCCTGTGCATAGACATCCCAAAGTGCTTATTATAAATATATAAATAAATTACCTATCAAATTCTACCTTCTTACTTAATGATTACATTTTTGATTGTTATTCATTTGTGAATGTTGCAGTGTTTATTATAAATTATTTATCTTTGCACATAACTTTTTTTAATTAATGTGCCTTCGTAATATTTAATCAAAAACCTCAACCTCCTCTCCCCCTCGAAACGGCACCTGCTCTCTTCATGACGGATGTCTTGGCAGAGGGTGGAACTAAATATCCTCCACAATTGACTGCAAATTGGCACTCAAATCTGCCTATATTTAGTTAGCAACACCCAAATTCCTATGATCCAATCAATTACCGAGGACGAAATCAAACCCGCCTTACATTTCTTTCTCAATTCAGAAGCCATTTTACTTGGATATACATCACAATAGGGCAAGAAAGACTATCACAACTTCTGTTTCATGCCAACTTTAAGGGAGTAGTTCACCCATTAATGAAAATTCTGTCATCATTTACGTAGCGCATGCCATTCCAAACCCATAGGGCTTTGGTTAATCTTTGAAACACAAATTAAGATATTATTTAATGAAACCTGTGAGCTTTCTTTCCCTCCATTGAAAGTTCAAATAACCAAAACTTAGATGATCTAAAAAGCTCTTAAAGGCATTGTAAAACAAATCCATATTAATTGAGTGGTTTAATCCAAATCTTGTGAAGAGAAATGATAATTTTATATGATGCAGAGATTTAATTTCGGCTTTTATTCACATATAAACACACAGAGCATCACATATGTTAAACAAGGAAGCTTGCTCTTACGCTAGAACAAGCCTCGTTGATTCTCGTGAAACACGGACGCACGTTTGAGATTCCGTGTTTACCATATGTGAGGTGCTCTATGTAAATGAAAGTTTTAGTTACCTGGAATTTCAATGGAAGGACAGAAACCTGTTAGGTTTTATTAAAAATATCTTAATTTGTGTTTTAAATATTATGTCTTATGGGTTTTGAACAACATGAGGGCGAGTAAATGACACTTGTGGGTGACTAACTCTTTATTTTAAAAATATGTCTACTTCCCTCTGCTTTGACTCCTGTGTTTGTATTTGTAGCCCGTCATGTCTTTGCAAGAGATTCCAGACTCTTCAGGCTTGCTTTGTGTGACTCTGGGTCACTTGGAAATCACGGAAGCAAGGTAATAAAAATTGCATTATATAAAAGGGCAAAATTACCATTATTTTCTATGTCTCCCATCACCTCAATTGTTTTTTAATTCCTCTTTTGAAAACATTCTCACTGAACTCAAACCCTATGAAGACTGCACTCAAAAACCAAAATGTGTTTTTGTGTCAGAATTCAATAAACTTAAACGCTAAGCTAATTCACTCTGTGTTCTTGAGTGCAGAGTGCTCTGCTGTCCAAGCATGGATGGGACGTTCTCTCAGAACGTGGTGTGCAAGGACACATTGCAAGCAGTGGTGGGTGTGTCTAACTGTCGGCTTGTGTGTTGCTCCACCCCTGGAGATCAACAAAGAGTCAATGTGTCAACAGTGACTAAAGAGGGAAGGTAACAAACCATCATGTGTCTGAAACCTTTTTAATATATCATTCACTTGACATATTTTAGTAAAACTATTCATTATTCACTTGTGTTTCAGGGTAGTGAACACTCTTCCCTTGGTCTCTGCTAAGCAGAACATTCGGACCGTTGCAGTTGTAGAGGGTGAAAAAGATGCTCTGATTGGTTGGACAGAATGTAAAACCCTCCTCATATGGTGATGAATTGGGCAATATTGAGTCTTAAACTTGTAAACAAGTTTTTTTAGGAAACTTTTTTTTAACTATATCCATCCTGTACATTGAGATTTTTTTTATTATTAACTTCTGATTAAATTATCTTCTTATACGGTACTAATGGCTGGGTTATATTTTGAGTCTGTAAATGACTTTTAGTACTTCTTATATCTTTTGTTAGTATTTAAATTTTTTAATTGCTTATCTATTTTGTCATAACTGTATTTCAGGAGCATAAATTCAGGCCAGCTGCTTCAGACTATAAACCTGGAAAAGACTTTAACCATGACAAACTGCATGAAGGGATATTCTTACAGAGTAAGTGAGTGTGTTGTTCTAGTGGTACTAGAATGACCATGTGTCAGTAATAACCTTGTGCTTTCATTCCTGCAGGGTGTGCTGTGTGTGTTGCTTCAAAATGCAGGAAATGTGTGTGATGAAGAGAGTAACGCATCCCTTTTTACTCTGATTGCCACAAATCCTCTCACTGGCAAACACATCACACTGACCTCTATAAACTATCCTGATCAACACAAACAGCAGTAAGACTTGAAGCGATAAGTGTTGTGATATTAGTATTCAATGTTACAGTACAGTTGAATCAATATTACTCTCTTTCTCTAGGTTAATAGATGGTGATGTCTTGGGCTCTGGGCTTGTTGGTGTTTTTCAGTCTGGTCATCTTGCTGTTTGGGATCTCAGAGGAAGCGTGGCTAAAGTTGTTGTTGCGCTGGATGAGTTGTGTCGACTAGCCCGATGGGCAGGGCCAAACACTCTGCTGACGGGATATCTAAATGGGGATGTTAGTGTGTTTCATTATAAATCTACATAAACAGATCCCACTTTATTACTTTTTTTAAAAATAAAAAATGGTGTTATTTAACACCATCATTCAAGGAATATTACACAAGATAGACTTGTAAATTTGTGTTTAGTTGTTAAATTTCAATACTGGCACAGCTATTTGTTAGTTAATATATGCATAACCAGAGAAATATTTGTACTTTTTGGATGTGATATGTAAACATATATTTTACAAAATAAAATATGATCCTGGTATTTCTTTTTCTGTGAAAGATTAAAAACTTAATGTTTTAAGGAGAGTGTTGAACTTTTTTATTGTTCCCATTTTTTTTTATGAATGCCGATATCAGCGCAACATAAAAAGAACACAAAATGAAAAGGTCACAACATTGCTTTTATAACGTTAGTTGACGCTCTCTATTGATATTTTATGTTGTAGAATATTCTTTGAATATGTAATATAGTATATGTGATCGGAATTTTTTTTTTTTTACATCAGAATGTACATACATACATATATATATATATAAAACTAAAGTAATACAAAAAAAACTGTTTTGGAGGTTACGTGTGTCGCGCATGCGCATTGGCAGTCTCGTGCATTGTGGGAGCGGATTGAGAAACATGGCGGCGCGCATCATTGCCCGGTGTGTCCGATCCCTAAACCAGCGTTCTGTGTATTTTAACCGTGTAAATACTGCAGCGACATTAACAGCAGCTCCACTCACTCATGGCCGAACATTTTCACATCTGACTAATGGACACAAGTCTACGCTGGCGCAGGTGTGTGTGTGTTAGTGAATGACTGATGACATCCAATGACCTACCCTTGTCTTTAGTGATAATGTGGGACAAACAGCCTCTGCTCGCTTAATTTCAGTTCATGTAACGTTACGGGGTGCAGCAACGGAAAAAAATAGCTCAGTGTAGTCAACGATAATGTTTCTAATTTAATGTGTTATATGTATGTGGCATAACAGATACTTGATCTCTTTTTTCTGTAATCTGTTATGATTTCTACAGTTATAATGGTTTATTTTATATGTATGCATTACAATATTGCACGTATACCTTTATGAATGTTTAAAAGTTAAATGTTTGTATAATATATTGGCAGCAATTTTCTTTTATTCATTATTTTACATTTATATTCAGTTATGGTTTACTTCTTATCTCATCATAATACTCGTATATCACCAGTTATCATTGAACTGAACAGTTCTGTTCAGTGTTGTTATTGTAAACTAAAACTGTTAAACTGTTTTCGGTTATTTAAATTAAATTAAATATAAATAATAGGCATTAATCTTAAGAAACTTCAATACAAAATTGCCTTGGCAACAAGCTGTTGAATTAATAACATTACTAAAATGTGAAATAAAAATAAAGCTAAATAAATAGAAAATTAAAAATGTCAATAGCACATAACAAAAATAACGAAAATAAAAATATGAAAGCAAATTCAAAACATTAATACCATTATCATATCTAAATAATATTCAAACAACAGTGCTCCAGTTGTCTGTTAATAATATTTTTAGTTTAAAATACACTTTCTAACATGTTTTGTTTTGTTTTGCAGATCTCTGGCGGTTCATGTCAGGTCTTTCAGCAGAGGCAGTACGGTGACTTGCCCCCACTGAGCCTAGAGACTATCCGTGACCGAGTCCTCTACGTCCTGAAGCTCTATGACAAGATCAACCCTGAGAGGGTAAATACACCATCAGTTTGATCAGATGGACAACACATTAGTCTGAAATATTTCAAATTAGCTTCAAGCACTCTACAGATTAATTGTTTGATGATCAAATCTTTATAGCTTCAGGCTACGTCCCACTTCATGAAGGATTTGGGATTGGACAGTTTAGACCAGGTGGAGATCATCATGGCTATGGAAGATGAATTTGGTTTGTACTTGCATTTACAATTGTTTATAATCCCATTGTTCTCCCTAGTTGCACATTTTGACCATTGTTTTGTATTTGTGCATTCTTTGAATGTATGCATTGTTCTTGTTGGTTTCATAGTATCTGATGCTTGCACTCACAGGTTATAAATGTGCAATCCATATGGATGCGTATTTTCCAAGCTGATACAGTGTTTTCTCACGTGTTCAGGTTTTGAGATCCCTGATGCCGAGGCAGAGAAGTTGATGACACCGCATGAGATCGTTCAGTACATCGCAGACAAGAAGGATGTCTATGAATGAGCATACATATTTATTGTGAGTTTAGTTAATATTCACAAATTCACTTCAGGTGGAGATTATGCTTATGAATGTTTATTTGTTCTTTTTCATCCAGATGAAAATCATCCTATCAGATGACAGAGACCATGGAGGTTTTGTCATGAACTGTTTATGTTTCTGCGGTTCTTCTTCATTCTTTATTCTTTTTTTATTTAGATACATGTTTAAATCTGTGTTCATAATTTTGTCTGTAGCCGCTTGTGATCTGCAGGTCTGCAGCATTCTGTGCTAGATGCATGCGCAAGCTCCTCATTCATACAATAAGAGCTTGCAAATAAAGTCAATAATTCATATAAATACTACAATAATAAAAATTTAAATCACTTTAAAGGACCTTATTTATGTCTTTGGGTTTGGATGCACGTTGTGAATCTTTGCCAGTGTGATTGGTTCGCTCATTAATAGGTTAGTTAGTTTTGTTTTTGACAAGATTTCATGTAATAACAAAATCATAAAGTATTTATAAGATTCAATATCAATATGAATTACACCACCGTTCAAAAGTTTGGGGTTGATAAGAATTTTTAATGCTTTTGAAAGAGCATCATTACAGTCTTCAGTCACATGATCCTTCATAAATCATTCTAATATGCTGATTTGCTGCTCAGAAACATTTCTTGTTATTATATATATATTGAAAACAGTTGAGCTGCTTAATATTTTTGAGGAATGTGATACATTTAGTTTTTTTTTTTCAGGATTCTTTGATGAACATGACATCAATTTGTTTGAAATAGAAATCTTTTGTAAGATTATAAATGTCTACTTTATCTTTTGATCAATTCAACGCATCCTTGTTGAATAATAAAAGTATTTCATTTCCTTTAAAACAGAAAAAAATCCTACTGACCCCAAACCTTTGAATGGTAATGTATAAAACATGAAACTGCAAGAGTTCACATTTATATATATTTATGAGTGGTTGTATTTGGTATGTTACAGCACCACCTACTGGAAATGCTTACCAAGTCTAAAAATTTACCCGAAGACTTTTCCAGAGTTGGAGCCAAGAGTTTAAACGGGTTATATAAGGAAACATTTGGTGTCCAGTACTTAATCTTCACCCCCCCTGAAGTAAATGCTAATAAAACTAATACAATCTTCCACTATATATCAAGCTATTGACATTTATTGCAGCGTGTCTTAAAATAGTGATACTTTCACATTCTTGTTCACATATACACATGGATTCCTTTAATACCATTTCTAAATTTTGTGTATTTCAGGATTTGCTCTTGAACATAAAATGACTAATGTGTCTGTCTCCTTGTATTTCCTTCAGAATATTAAATATTACACATAATAGTCAAAATATGTCAATATGTCATTGTCATAAAATAGTTTAGGTTAATTCAGACTTGGGGTTAACATTTAACCTTCGACTTAAGAAATGAAAGAAACAGAATAACTTTAGTTGATGTTAAGTTCAAAAGGTTTGGATTTAAACGACACTCCTATCTTCCACTTATGAACTTAAATAAGCCCACGTTTCCTGTTCAGGTGTAATAAACCCTTCTCCCTCCCTCTGTGTTTATGTCAGTGGATGTCTGTGAACGTAGGCCTACCTCTCACTGTGATGATGAGAAGCCAGGGAGGGACGCTTCAGGCATTTCCTTCTTTGTGTGTGTGTGTGTGTGTGTGTTTTTGAGTGTCAGAATTTCTGTGCATTTGGGAATGGTTAAGCAAAGTTTTAAATGCAATGATGTTAGAGTTTGAAATACGTTTTAGTATAGTTTTAGTTTTCACTTGGATTCACAAATTTTGTTACTGAAACTGATGTGGACTTGTATTTAAAACCTGAGCTGTCTATAGTTACCCTCACACAAAGATATTGTGGTAATACTATGGTATTCCTTAGTACTTTTTTTAGGTGCATTTAATCCCTAAAAACTGCCTTCTAAATAGACAAACAGCCACTGACTCAACATTGACAATCTCTGACTGAATGACCTTCTATGTTAATCTATTTTCTAGTTTGAATTGACAGCACAAGCTCGTCAGGGGAGCGAAAACAAACACTCTCTCTGTTTTCTCTCACACAAACATACACAACCTGGCCCATTAACCTAATTTTGAAATCTCCTCTTTCTGTCCCCTTAACTTTGAACCGCTTCCGTCCCATTTTCCCTTAAAAAGATGCCTAATCGTAATCATATGTTTGCACGATGCCGTTTTCTACACCCTGCATAGGCGAGCTCGCGCGCTCACAGTAACGCACGTGTGCGCGCTTCATTAAAGCGAGCTGCAGTCAGTTCTATTCAAGTTTCTGCGGCGGACTGAAGGATGAACTTGACTCCTCTATAAAGGTCTTTTTAAAGATTGAAAATTGCTATTAATCCACGTTACACATACTTTTCGACTAGTTTAAGTATTGTCTACGTCATATTTTAGAACAGCAACATATTCTTTATGGAATTAACTGTGGGGACGGATTCCTTCCTGGAATGTTTTGGCTCGCAAAATGTTTCGATTTGTCTATGTTTTGTTATTCATTTTCGCTCCAGGTAAGAATATCATTTCATTAATAGACGAGGAGATATTTGAATGCTAGACATATTTATATTTGCCTAACTTATGTTTAAAATGTATTGATTAGCAATGTTTTATATTATTTAAAAAAACTATTTTATATATAATATCCCTACAAAAAATGTACCATGGTAACATTCAAATTCACTATAGGAGCCTACTGAACCATCAATAGTGCTAATGTCAGATGTTAATACTGTGACTTTGAAATATGGTACTGAAATTCATGACCTAACTTTTAAATAAAAACATGTAATGCTGAATTATTGAAGATGATGATGATGATAATGATGTTTCTGTGTAGGTAACACGTCGTTAATCTTGAGGCAAGACTGTGGCGGTAAAATTCTTGGAGAGAGGAGCGGCTCAATCCGGTACTCTTTACCCCCAGACAGCCTTTTATTTAACAGAGTAACCAACGAAAGCACAGACAAACTGTTGGATGTTTCCTGCACTTGGATTATTGATGCACATAAAAACCAAACTGTTTGGATAGATGTCATTTCTGTTGGGGAAGGTGCTATTGGGATTCAGTTTGGAAATGGGCATGCACTGATTTATGAAAAAGAGGAGCGGGCGTTATTCTCTGGCACTGGGAGAACCATCATTGAATGGAGTTTGAGAAGGACTGACAAACCATTTGCCACATTGCATCTGAGTAAGTGTAATGAAGTCACTTATGCCAGTATGATGATGTTTTTAGACATAGTACTTAAATATGTTTTTTGGACACATATGCCAATTCCCAGTATCAAAATGGAATTCTTTGAAGTACCATAGATTGCTATGTAAATATCATAGTACATGAATAGTCCATGGTAAATTTAAAAGTACCATAGTATTACCATCACTATACCATGATAACGCAACAGTTCTTTTTTTGTAAAGACATGGTACAGTAACTTCTTGGTAAGGGGTACCATAGTATGTCCAAAAAACTATAGAAGGACCATGGTACTTTTTGTACACATATAATCTGCTAATCTTGTAAACACATCAGAAAAGAAACAAGTTTCTTATATGCTGATGTATTTTGTCATCAATAAAATATCAGAGTAAAATATTTTCTTATTAAAATTGTTATTTACACCATCATTCAAAAGTTTGGGGTCAGCAAGATTTACATTTTTTAGAGAAATTAATACTTGTATTCAGCAAGGATGCATTCATTGATCAAAAGTGACACCAACGTTTCAGTTAATTTCAAATTCAAATTCATCAAAGAATTCTGAAAATTATCATTGTTTTCACAAAAATATGAAGCAGCACAACTGTTTTCAACATTGATAATATAATAAGAAACATTTCTTGAGCACTGATCAGCATTAGAATAATTTCTGAAGGATCATGTGACAGTAGTGTATGTGAAAAGTATGAAAAACACCCAGTGAGAATTTCGTTTTATGTTTGTTTATTTTCCTTAGTGTAAGAATCTTGTCTTAAATAATCTCATAATTCCTGTTTCCATTCATTTCTGTGTGTTTTTGTCTCAGGATGGAACACGTCAGAGGTCAGTCACACTCTTGCTTTGATTCCTTACACCCACTTTGACGCTGACCCAGTGTCTCCCTCTCCGAGTGGCTCAAATGATGTAACCTACACCCCAGACATTCCAGTGAGCAGCAATGCTGCCCCCAAAACACACTCTCTCAGGGGCGAGAATATACGGCTGGGCGGAGGTGTGTCTGACCTGGCCGATAAGCTCAGACTCCTCTTTCCACAGGAAATCACCAACAATGGACAGGAAACGGCTGGACCCTGGATCTCCGACCTCACACTCGCTGGCACACATTCTTATTTTGATACACACACCAACTCTGCCCTTGACACACACATGAATACGCTCGTCGGGTCGTCCCATGAACCTTCTTTGGCTCTCACTGAAATACAATCACCATTGCTGTCTGTCCAAACTACAGCCACACAGGCAACTGATGTTGCGACAAAAACAAGTGCACTTTTAGCCACCACTGATGTTGCACACACTGAATTGCATAGAGGAAGTTCACACTCACAGCATACATATACACATGCATTTACCACAATTCAGTCCAAAATGGCTAAAAGAGGTCATCCAAGTTCAATGTTCCCGACTTCCAGCTTTATTACAGCAAGCCCACGAAACATTCAGCCATTTGACGAAACTTCTAAACATAAAGACTTCCTTAGTGACACTGTTGACAAGGGTAAAGCTACAGCAGTGACGGCCCCTAAAAAGGATGTGTTTACAATATCAGAGAACGTCGGAACGAGTCAATTTCATGCAACTTTTTGGAGTTCGAACACAGTCACAGATGACGACCAGTCTAGAGCATTGGAAATGGACAGGACCGATCGCTCTCCAAGGTCAACTAATCAAAATCAAACAATCTACGATGACTCACTACTCACTCGTATTACGCCTGCCACAGTATCAAAGTTTCCAAACGTTAATCAAACCAACCCATTAGCAAATTCTGATAGTGACACAACTGAATACCCAGGTTACTCCATATCTCCAAGTGGAATAAGTGAGCCGACAATAAATCTTACCATTGAGAATGAGCCAACAACATCAAGAGAGTTCATGCATACTTCACGAAACACACTTGCAACTCCAACTTTAACTTCTTCAGAAGCATCAACCACTCGCATCTCACACACCATCCAAAGTCAGCACAATACAAGCACCCAAGAAACCAGTTCTGCATCTGCATCAACATCTGATCTGACAGCACGCAACAATAGCGAAATCAGTGCCTTCACCACTTTCCCAACTACCATCCCTCCAAACCTGACTCCTACTAGAAGTCCTAGTACACTAGAAGAGGACAAGGGTCAGTCATCATCTGGAAGTGATTGTCTCGGTCTTGCATGCACCTCGTATTTACCATCTACAGTACGAGGAGAACAAGAAAGCCCCATTACCAACCCTCCATCAATCTCTTTGTCGAGTTCTGCAAGTCCTCAGATTAGTCCTAATGTGACATCTGACCACATGGTTGAAGATAGCACTACAGATTTGAGATTTGAGAACCACACAGATGTAGTGGAACCTGAAGTGTCCCCATCACAAGTCCATAATACCAACACAAAATCAAGTATGCATACTGAATTCCCTATATACACGTTTACAACTCAGTATTCAACTCCATCTTCTGAAAACACACAGAGCAATGTGGGATTTTCTGATGCAACTGATATCAACAAGATGAGTAGCGGTCCAACAGTAGGCGGAAGTCATTTGAGTCCTACTCAGACTAGTGCGACAAGTTCGAAGACAACACTTGGATTATCGTCATTTAATGACGGATCAACAAAAAACACTAATGGCTTTACTGCCCACACTACCATATCATTGAGTACTTCATCATCTGACATCACAGCTCCCTACATCTCTCAGGTCAGTACAGCTGATCCTGTCTTTCAGACAAGCCCACCTGTTAGTACGACTACTAGACATTGGGAAACCAGTCAGACCTCTGCGGTTCACCCACCTTCGATAACTACACTGCAGATGAATCCACATGCCACATCCACAGAAACGACTTCAGCCCGGGTCCATACGCACATTCCAGTGCCTCAACCCAGCACTGTCAGACCTCCCCAACATATGACCACAAGCTCTTATCTTATTCAAACAAAAGCACACACAGTATCTACTCAAGCAGTCACCCAAACATCTCAGATCATTTCTACTGCATCCAGCTTTGACAGGAAGTGGCCACACGGACGGCATTATTTCATAGTGGAGGACCAGCCAGCAGTCATCAAGGGTGAGTAACATTTCCGTCAATTTAGCTTTTTCCAAGACTCCTAATTTATCACTTTTCCACATTTCTGAGTGAACAGAAGAAAATATATCTTCTATATCTTCTTTTTCAGAGAAAACATTTCAAGTACTCTTACAAATCATCCTGGAAGGGGATTATGTCCCTAGTCTGAGACTGCTTGAGGTGAAACCATTTGAATGACTTTATATACACTACTGTTCAAAAGATTGGTATTATTATAAAACATTTTTTAAAGAAGGCTGCATTTATTTGATCAAAAATACAGTAAAAACAGTGTTATTGAGAAGTATTATTACAATTAAAAATCATTCTAATCTGCTGATTTGGTGCTCATGTTGAAAGCAGTTGTGCTTAATATTTTTGGGGAAACCTTGGTAAAACATTTTCAGGATTCTTTGAGGAATAGAAAGTTCAAAAGAACAGAATTTATGAGTATTGAAATATATATTATACATTATAAATGTCTTTACTGTCCGTTTTGATCAAATTAATGGATTTTTTCTGAATTTTAATTAAAAAAAAAATGTCTTACTAACCTCAAACTTTTGAACGGGATGCCCATTCATGTCAGAGGATGGTTGATGTCATTTGATTGGCATTGCAATAATGTTTGGTAATCATCCACTCCTGCAGATGGAGACATTTCTTCAGAGACTTTCTGGATTTAAGAATCAACATGTGACCTGGCACAGGTAAAAAGCTTTACTTTTCATCTGCTTAGAGATGTGCATTGAAGTCACTGTGAGTTAGCTGAGTGACTAGATTTGACTGTAATTATTGATTTAACTTTTCATTCAGTGAGTCTTTGAGAGGAAGTTGTTAATGTAAATGGACAAAATTTTCTTTTTAATGTAATTGAGTGTTTTGACTGACTGTCTAAACTTTAAGGGGCCATTACACAACACCGTTTTCAACAAAAACATAAAAATTTGTATGCGTTTTGGCTGTTCATTTACACGACAACAGTGTTTTGGGGGCCTGAAAACGCAAACTTTTGAAAACGGGTTTCAAAGTGCAAGTTTTTGAAAACGATACCGCTATTGTCTCAGTGTAAACTACAAAAACACGAATTTGTGAAAACAACAATGTCAGCGATGCGTATTACATGTTCAGTCTTAAGGCGCGCAGTGTTTCTTTACAAAGTGACATCGCCAACTACTGGCCTAGCATGAATAACACAGCGGTTCTTGTGAACAGGGATCGTTTTGACAATCGTGTCGTCTGTATGTGAAAAATGCAAAGGAAACGCTTTTCCATTTTAAGTACATTGTTGTCGTGTAAACGTACCCTAAATATATGTAACCCCTATAGGATCATAATTAAACTGCAAAGTGTTCATGGGATTGTGATAGAAATGCCAATGCAAAATGATGCTAAATAAAACCATTTTTTTTTTTATAAAACAGAATATATTATTAAATATTCATTGTATTATTAGGATATGTAAAATATAATATTATTAAATATAAATTATTAAAACAATCAAAATATAATACCTATTTTAGGTTTAAAATCTCAGGGAGTACTTAAGTAATTATTTCATTTAAGTCACAGTTGTTCAGCAGACAAAAAGATAGTAAAAACCTGATCTAAAATATCTAGTTGGCTGATGACTTGTTAATTAAATGCTTTTGATTGACTCTGTCATGGGTGTTTTCATCAGTGGTCCAGTTCTGCAAACAGTAGTTCAATTCCAAACAGTGGAAGCGCTCTCCTGGCTGGGAAGGGTGGAGTCTCTATTACAGGAGGCGGGGTTAAACCCACTACCGAAGAAAGGAATACTTGTGGGAGGAGTTAGAGTGAAAAATATTACTGTGGGAGGTGAGTGTTGAACAACTAGATCTTAACCACTTACTTTTTTTTTAATACCTCTAGCATTTATGCGTATCTTATGGAGCCCCTATGGGAGCATGGTGGTAAAAAAAAAAAAAAAACGTGAGATAGATGAAAAAAGTATTTTGAATGCTTTTTGCGTTCTCTTGCATTACATTTGTGTCGCTCGAGAAACTTTGCGTTTGCTCTCAAAATCACTGAAATATAGTTTGTTTCTTCCACCTCATGTTATTTCCACAAAGTTTCACTGGGGAATGCAATACTTTTTCAAGAGAATGCAAAAGCATTGGAAAATAATTTCCCCTCCCGTTTAATTTCCCTTTAAATCCCTTTAGGGGCACCATTGTATCTCAAACATTCATGCCTTTATTTTTTCTTTGTTTCTTTCTTTCTCAGGTTTGCAGACAGATGTTTGTGAATGGTTGTTTGAATGTCCTTCTGGGTTCCAGTGTGTTTCTTCGAAGAGTAATATCACATGTACATCAGTGTGCCACTCTGAATACTGTAAACATCAGGGCATCTGTGTCCATCGCCTCGGGCAACAGCCTATCTGCCAGTGAGTTACATGTACAGTTACAGTACATACAGTGAAAATCTGGTCCTCATTGCAGGTCAACATCTTCCCATTTATCAATGAAGAAACCTTCTGATGGATACATATAGCTTTTAAATGCACCTTTCCAAATACTTGCTGAAGAGACCTGCAGGTTTGACTAAACTCTGTCTTTCTGCAGGTGTCCTGTTGGGGAGGATTACTGGTTTATGGGGCAGCGCTGTGACCTCCACATGACCCGACCGCGTTTGGTGGGCATGTGTTTTGGGGTACTGGTCGCTGTCACTACAGTCATGGCTCTTCTGTCTTATCTCGCAGTGCGCCGTTTTAAAAGCAAGCTTATGCAAGCCAAAGTGGAACAAACACGCAGCAGGTATCTCCCACAAACACACGCTCACTCCCATAAAGTCATCTGTTGGAGCCTTGTTTTGTTATTGGAAATAGTGTGCAGGAAATCATTGGCTAGTTAAAACAAACCATAGGTTGAGATAGCACCACTGAAAGTGACACGGTCAAGTGAACGCACACAGACACTCTTAAATGTAAATACTTCTGTCTTCTGTATGTTTGGATAAAGTTATCGCAGATTCAATCACTTTGATGAGCTTTCGGCTCGTTTTTGGGGAAGGTCCTGGCCAGGCTCTGAGGATTCGTTGGATAACCCTGCCTTCACCCGCTCAGATGAATTATTACATCTGAGAGCACTTGATCGTACCTGCTGTTACCACGATGACACTCTTTCTGTGGTATCCACACACCATGGAAGTGGAACACACCTCAACACCATATATCCTCACGGGTACCGTAAGATTATTCGCATATTAACGGGTTTACCATTGTTTTTTGGACATGGTGCCATGGTAATATGATGGCAATCTTGAAAATACACTGTCAATATCATGGTACACTACTGCTCAAAAAATTTGGGGCTGGTAAGATTTTTATTGTTTTGGTGTTTACTCACCAAAGCTGCATGTAGTTTATTCCTGTGATGTTTTTCAGCATCATTACTCCAGTCATCAGTGTCACATGATACTTCTGAAATCAATTTAATATTTAGTTCTTAGGAATATTTCATATTTAGTGGATACCACAATACATTTTTTCCAGGATTATTCGATGAATGGAAAGTTTAAAAGAACAGCATTTATTTCAAATAGGAATCTTTTGTCACATTATAAACGTCTTTACTGTCAATTTTGATCAATTTAATGAGCCCTTGCTGAATTAAACAATTAATTTCTTTCAACAACAACAAAAAACAAAAACAAATATGTGATCAGTAGTGAATATTCCAAAGTACCATTACAACAGAGTAAGTTGTTTACTTGATTTTTCTATGTTTGGGCTTACAGTTCTCAGTATGGTTGGGATCTCAGCAACTGCAGCTTGGCGGATGGTGTGATGGATTCTGGGAAGGCTAGTGACCTGTCGGTGTGTAGCTGGCCGATCGAGCCGATTCAATGGACGCCATTCCCTTTACTGCAGCAGCTCACCAGGAATACAACTGCGGTAAGACACAAATACAGACTCGATATCTATATTGTTGTAATTGAATGACACAAAACTGTGCTGATTATCCAGGTGAAAGCGTCTCGTCCTCGCTCTTACTGTGAAGGAATGGAACTTGTAGATTTAGAGAAGAGCTGGACAGCGTAACGGAGATTCAGAAAAACAGCACAACTTCTGGCCAAGTGTGAGAATATTTCATCTGTGTGAGAATATTTTATCTGTTTAAGGAACACCATTGTTGTACCATATACATCCATCTTAATAAAATCTCTTTTAACAAAATAAAAATCTGCTTTCAGTGTACTCTGCAAAATATACTCTACCGTTGGGGTTAGATAGGTTTTTTCATACTTTTATTTATCAAGGACACATTCAATTGTTCTTTTGAACTTTATAATGAATCATAATTTCCACAAAAAAATCAAGCTGCACAATTGTTTTTCACATTGAAAATAATAAATGTTTCTTGACCAGCAAATCAGCATATTACAATGATTTCTGAAGGATCATGTGACACTGAAGACTGGAGTATTGATGATGAAAATTCAGCTTTGCAATCACAGGAATAAATGACAGCTTAAATGTATTACAACAGAAAATAGTTCTTTTAAATTGTACTAATATTTCACAATATTAATGTTTTTACTGTATTTTGATCAAATAAATGGAGCCTTGTTGAGCATTAGAGAATTCTTTAAATCCCACCAACCCAAAAAATTTTAACGGTAGTGTACATGAACTTTTTGTAAGTGCTAATTGAAATAAATGCGGTACTTTTTCAATGTTTTTCATATTAAAAGACTAAAAATTTGTTTTTGAGAATATTTTGCAATACTTCCACTCCTTGCCTTCCAATGTGTGACAACAACCCTGGAGTTAGAGAACCCAGACATGTCAAATGACTAAGGTAGTGAGACGCTTCTGCGTTTTCTGATTAGCTAATATGCAACATGAGTTCAAGTTTCAGTCATAGTCATGTGTGACCCAGGCCAGACACTAATTTCACCATCCTGTTCTGTCCTCATTAAGTCTAAAATCAATCCACTTAAACCCCGTTGCTCCAGGCCTTCTGTCCTATCAATTGCGTTGTCAGTTAATTTGTATAAAATTGTCTGTTAAATCACCCAATCTAATAGACTCACATAAAATGTACACCAAAGACCGAATGCAATTTGCTACTGCACTGAGAATTTCTCTTTTGAGGATAATAAAAATTCGAAAAATTATCAGCTAAAAAGTTCTAGTTTGTGTTTTATGATTTAAAACATCATTACATTACGTTTTACCACTGGCTGGAATTTGCAGATGTCTGAGCACTGACTTGAGAGTCATGCATTATGTTTTTACTGGATTGATTTTACGGATTCATACGGATCTAGAAATGGTGGAAGAGTGTCTGTTTTTGACATGACAGATGCACTTTGCTGCTCATGTGGCCATTGTGAGTATTGCATCCGAAAAAACATCCAAGGACAAGGTTCACTGTTCACTTCTGCATAAAGACAGCAGAAGGTCAATAAACAGCACCAATTAATTGCCACCTTAATTAAGCACATAAAGCTAAAAGCAAATAATATGCATATTCAGTGAATGTAATAGCTACTCTTCACTCAGATCTTTCATATAGCTTTTCAAATAGCAGCAGCATTTCATTTCACACTGGAGTTGTTCTTCTTGTCGCAGTGCCACTTTGAGACACATGTTTTTGCATGTGCGCAATGTCATTCCCAGAATTTTGCGCGTGCACTGGGCTTTTACTGGGATTTACTGAGTTGAGTTTATAGTTCTGCGACAGCATGACTCCATTTTCCGGCTTAACTGAATTTTGTGCACTTGGTAACACAAACCCTTTCTCGGTGCTCAGCGAGTTCTGTATGTGCGGAAGCACTCTTTCCGATTTCACCGAGTTCTGACGATTTGTAAAACTGTTATTAGCAATGACAGAGTTGTGAAAATGTGCAAAACCATGGCCGGGGCTGACGGAGTTGTGCGCGAGCGCGTGAGTAGCTGTGGGTGCAAGCCCGCGTCCCAGGGCGTACAGCCCGAGGTCGTTCCCTTGACGGGCCGGGGAGGGTTCGCGAGACCGGGAGTCAGACGAGCGGTTTTGACCCTGCCTCCAGCGGTAGCGGGAACGGTAGCTGGATGAGCGGTGATGCTGCAGGGAATGCGTGCTGGATTGGAGTGTGCGATGCGAACGCGCTCTCAACACACGGTGTGTGTCGATGAACAGGTGCACGGTCAGGACTCCCACAGTCTCCGCTATGATGAAGGAAAGAGCGCCGCAGTAGAAGCTCCAGCCGTACCAGTGACTGCGCTTGGACTCGCTCTGGTTGGGGTCGCCGGCGTTGGACGAGATGTACACGATAATGCCAATGATGTTGCTGAGACCTGAAAGAAATACATGCGATCAGTTGTCCTTCTTTTTCTGCAATCCACGTCGGTGGACTGTTTCAAACCTAGTTATAAATTGGGGACATATTTGTTAAAAAATGTGCCTAGAAGTAAGCTAAATGTCCGCAGAAGGGATGATTAAAGGGGCCCTTATCAGAGAGGGGGTACTGAACATGATATCCACAGAAGCCTACAGAGGGGGACCCAAAATCATATCATGCTTCGGTAAATCATAAAGAGTAGAAATTATGAGATACTAAAAGTCAAAATTGTGGGAAAAATAAGTCATAATTATGAAATGAAAAGTAAAGTTATAATTGACATCAAATTTTTATGACATAATTACGTTTTATTATTATTTTAACTTTTATGTCGTAAGTGGTTTTGTCAATGACTATAGTCATGATTTTTACCTTTTGTCATATTTGACTTTTTATCTCATAATTTCTACTCTTTATGCCATTATTATGACTTTTCTGTCATAATTCACCCTTCTCCAGGAGTTTGATTGACAGGCAATCTCAGCAATCATATCTGCGAATCTACCATTTTGCCCAACAGACAAACCAGACTGGAGAGTCCAAGTGACTACAGTGGCTCAACCTTAAGTTTGTGAAGTGACGAGAATACTTTTTGTGCGCAAAAAACAAACAAAAATAACGACTTCTGTGTGGGCCTCTAGTGTAACAGCGCAGCGCTTCTGGGTTTTACGTCAGAAGGCAGGCTCACTATTGGTCAGCATCACACGCATGACCAGCGGCGGCCAATAGTGAGCCTACGTTCTGACGTACAACACAGAAGCGCTGCGCTGTTACGCTACGTGAACTTACATCAGAGGCCCACACAGAGTAAAATAAATAGTTGAATAAAGTCAATATTGAATTTTATTTTATTTTTCGCACAAAAAGTATTCTCGTCGCTTGAGAAATTTAAGGTTGAGCCACTGTAGTCACTTGGACTATTTTAACGATGTTTTTACTAACATTTCTGGGATGGCAGATGCAATTACCTAGCAGCCTATGAAGGAGTGAGCCAGCTCTCAGATTTCATCAAAAATATCTTCATTTGTGTTCCGAAGATGAACAAAAGTCTTACGGGGTTGGGTGCGTAATTACTGACAGAATTTTCATTTTTGGGTGAACTAACCCTTAAATGTCGGTTAACATGAACTTGAAAAATGGTCTTCTTTCTGCGGTTGAAACAACATAACTTCTGATGTTCATTTATGTTTATTTTGTGCTATTACTAGTAGGAAGAGATTATCGGTTCACGTGCTGCTTGAACTAAGGCGCTACAGCAATCAGTCACGACACAAAGAGCAACAAAATGGTATTTATTGTTCGAAATTTCTTTAAAAATTACAAAATTTGAAAACTAAGACTTTGTTTCATACCAAAAGTAACTTGTCTGTCGACGCGTTGTCAGTGTCCTCTTTGCGATATAGTTTTCACTGCGTGAGAGCGCCATGGCTTGTCAGACGTACCAACAGTAACTGAGGGGGGGCTGGTCTTTGCTAAGGGTCTGTTATGATTTACCAAAGCATGATATTCTGTGTAGCATGTGGCAGAAATTAGCTTCCATGTCATTGCCATAAATTTGGTTACAGTGCCACCTACTGGTCAAAGGCTAAAAAGTTACAAATATTGCAAATTCTAAACCTTTCAATGGGCTGCTATTGGAGTGGCTCACCCTGTGATTGCCACATACAGATATTTTCATATTTAGATGTATTTGAAAATAACATCTATGGTGCATACCCATTTAAAAAACTATGTAAAAGTCTATATATGTGCATAGACATACCAGCTGAAACAAAAAAGATGCCTGCACACAGGATGACGTTGTGTCGGCTCTTGTAGAACTCGCTGGCGGCTACACACACTCCACCAATGAACAGCAGTCCCACACTCATTATAGGGAAAAGACTAGAGGCACGCACAGCACCTGCCACACACACACACAACAAAAATGTATACGTAACTGATTGTTCTATTAGTGTATATATTTTTGCCATATTATTTCTTTTCACACACAGGTACATTAGTGTCTCGGATCTATTGTTGTGGGTTACACTTTATTTAAGGTGTCCATTTTACAGTGTAATTATGCATTTAAGTATTGTGATATATTAATTAACTACATGTTAGGAATAGGATTGGGGTTTGGCTTAGGGTTGGTTGCATAATTATGCATATTTTATAGTTATTACTAAAGTAACTAAATGTAACGTGTAACAAGGTCACTGTAAAATAAAGTGCTACCTTGTTGTGATTTATCTAAATAATTGAACTGAAAGTCAAATGTTGCAATAATTTTTCTAACTAATGTAAAATCATAATGACTCAATATGGGATCTCCTTCATACATTGTAGTTTTCTTTACAGTAAATATGAAAATGTCTTCAGAATCCATCATTTTCATATTTTACCCACTTTTAACAGTGACGATAACTCCAGTAACTGGTATTTAATTGGGCACTAAAGAGTTTTAAGTGTTATTTTTATCATATGTTTTTTATTGCATGTGTTTGACTTGTAATTAAATGCCAAACATTTGCAGATACTCACGTAGTAGATATTCCGCAGCATCTTGTTCATAATCTGCGTCCTCTGGGAAATGATCAATGCTCTTACAAACCCCAATAAACATGCCTGTAAGAAACACACACACACACACACACACACACACACACACATCCAGACGCCTTCACAGTCACACATGCGTCAGTTAATGGCCAATGCCATTTTCCACATGATTGGACTAATGCTATCAAATCATTAACAATATCAATATCCTCCCATCTAATTAGTCATTCTCAAAACACACAGACGGGCAAACACTCTATTTCTCTTTTAAATGGGAAACACATTTTCTCTTTTTCTTACAGTGTCATTCCACATATCAAAAATCATGAACTAAGCTGATTAAAGAGGCACTAGCCGCGTTTCCATTACCCTTCAAATTGCGCAAATTGAAATTGCGAATTAAAAATACGCTCAATGGAAACACGTCAATTTCGCAAAAACTCCCATTTATCGCAAAAAAGTTTTTACGCTCTCATGAGGTAGTTTTTCAGGCAATTCGAAAAAGGAATATTTCGCAAAACTGCAATGGAAACAGTTTTTGCGCATTTACAGTCACCTGACTTAGAAGACGCGGTGTGTTTGAGGTCCATGTATAGCTACGCAAATAGGCCTAATAATTATTTTATATTATTTTATTTTAACATTTAATAGGCTATATTTAGAAGACGCTTTTATGCAAAAAAAGAACAAAGCTGAGTGAGGAGCGCGCACTGCATGGCACGGAGGCGCGGGCGTGAACATTTGCATTTTCCTATCAACAGTGGAAACAACTTAAAAATACTCTATCATTTCTGGCCATACAGAAAATAATAATACATTATTCTCAACTACTTTTATTTGTGTAAACTCACAATAACAAAATAAAACGTTGTGCTTTTGTAAAGTAAAAGAAAACAATCAGACGCACTTTCATGATCTCCGTAAACTGGAGCGCGAGAACTGAAACAAAATATAGGCTAAAGCTTGAAATGTCCACTTTAAAACGAACAAATTCGAATCGAAAGCTAATACCTTCTGATTTTGTAATTCGTATGAAAGGTGCATTTCTCTCTAAAAGCGCATCTGCTTAACAGCGGAGATGGAGATGTGATTTTAGCCAAAACAATAGTTTATTATTATTAATAATATTAATGGCTCTTCTCATTCAGCACTGCGGGAAAACATCAATTCCAGGTTCTAATTTGGCCTTAGAAAACCAGTAAAATCGAGATGTTTTCCATATTAATTTGTGACTATTTTAAATGTTTAATAAAGGGGCAAAAAGTCATAAACAAAAATCTGAAAATTCTTCGATATTTACTTTTTTTGCGCAGCAGCTGGTGTAGCCAGTTCAAATTAAAATTTTGGTGTTCAACTTTGCGTTTTAAAAAGACAACAACCGTTCATTTTTCGTTTTTCAACTACGGGTTAAAAAGGAAAAACGAATGGACACAAAGTAGCCTACATGGATCGTTTGGACAGAATACGAGACAGAGTTCTTTATTAAATTCATTAAAAAAAAATAATAATTAGACTATAGGAATACTGAATTCTAAATCTCAAAGAAATGCCACAATCAAAACCTCGGAGCAGAAATTAGGGCGAAACACCCAGAAACTCCATGTGTCGTTCGCATTATAAGGGTCTTTCCCTGCCATTTATGCTTGGATAACACGCCACGTCTCCTTCCATTAATAATAATAATGTCTAATGCGTTGGCTGTGATATTTTATAAACCAACGTCAGTTGCCGTGATTTTTGGAATGACTTATCGCGAGAGAAAAAAGGACGTTTTAGTCGCATAACATCGGTTAATGGAAACGCCGTCATTTCGCAATAGTTTTTTATCGATATTTAGATAATAGCGCAAAACATTTGCGCAAATCTGTAATGGAAACGCGGCTACTGATTTAAAAAGTGGGTCTCCATTGCTCTTTTTAGTAGTTATGTTCAACAACAAAATGGTCACCACATGGGCGTACATGTTATTGTGTGAGGTAGATGCCACATATATATATGTTTAGGAACTGCATTTCTGTTGATGTGTGCGTAACTGACATCTGTAGAGAAAGTGTATGGTCTGTGCCAACCATCTTTCATAACTGTCTATTCATCATAAACATCTCAGCTTTCGCATTTACTCTCGTAAAGTGAACGCTGCCACTTTGATGCCCTTTTAACAGAGTGAACGCTTCATTACACATTCCATTAAAAGAATTGACGTTGAACTGATATAGGTCAGAGAGTAGGGTGTGAGAGATGGGTCGAAACTAGAGGAAGGCGCATTGTGAGAGAAAGTAAAAATAATTAAATCAATAATTAAATAAATAAATCATCCAACAGGAAAGGGGTTTGTCTTGGCTCCAACTTTGATACATTTATAGCCAACACACTACAAAAAAAAAGTGGTAAAATGAGAGTCATGGTAATAAGCGAGAGATGATATAGGATAATAGATATATAATAGAGAATATTGAATAGTGTTTACTATATTCATGATGAGTAACCCAAAATACTTCAAAGACTAGCATGATACTAGCATGGGACATGTAAAAAAACATGGTAAAACTATTGTACAATGAAAAAAGTAGCAAGGTGATTTTTGATACTTTTATGAATATTGGTTACACTTCATTTTAAAGTATCTTTGTTACACTGTAATTATACATTTAAGTACTGAGTAATATTAACTACATGTACTTACAATAGGGTTAGTTAGGATAAGGGTTTGGTTTGGTTTAGTTGCATGTAATCACGCATCATTTAGAGTTATTAACAATGACACTATAAGTGTAAAACAAAGTGTTATTTAAATGATTCAGTACATTAAATTAAATCAACCATAAAATCTCAACCAATCACTGCATGAAGGTTTCATAACCTTTCTGTCATTTAATTCATTCATTTGATGAATAGCCTACCAATTTTCTTCCAATACCACAGTCTTATTGCAACAATAACTAGGTGTTTTAGCTGGAAATGATTATCATGTTAGAAATATTATCTAAACTAAACATATACTATTTTAGATATATGAATTGTTATCATGTCATCCACATAAGAAGCAGTTTTGAAAATAATGTACCTTCCATGCAGCACTGTCTCCAGAGCCCTGAGTGCGTAAGTACCTCTTCATTCTTTCGGTTCGTGTCATTGTCATTGACGCTCTTGGTTCTGCAGACTCCACGCGAGTACAGCCAGTAGTCGGTGCCCACCGCGATGGTCATCAGGCTGAAGGCCGCGAAAGCCCCCGCCGTGGTGAGGAGCATCTGCACTCCACGGTTACACACCCTCATCCTGAACTGTGGTGTTTCTCTGGCATCAGAGTACACTTGTGAGGGCCACGACCGGCTTATCCACAAGGAAATTCATTGGTTTTAACGAACTCTCACATGTCAGCGAACATGTCAGTGAAGTTTTGGCACGCGTCCCTCATGCTGTGCGGTTTTACGCGTTAAGTGAGACAGACAATTCGGGGTTATCTCCTTCAAGTAACGTTAGGTAAATCCTCATTTTGACGCTCCAAACTTACCTTACACATCAACAGTCAACTCCAAGAATAACTTTCTCCCAAAAGTCATTGCGGTGGTGTCAGATTTTCTCCGTATTCCCTCAGATAAGCGAAGTTTGCCCATGACTGAAGTGTGCGCATTCCCGTGGGACATGCTGAGGTGGTTTTGGTGGAGTTTCTGGCGGGTCTCTGTTCGTGCTTGTGAATGTAAAGCACCGCCTCTTACTTTGCGCTCGATAGTGCAAAGTTACGCAATGTAAACGAACATCTGTACAATTTAAAGAAGAACTTGCACTAGCTAACAAATTAACTCGACGTCATTTTAAAACTGTAAAAATGAGGTGGGACTTTTAATTGCGTATAAAAGGCGACACGTTAATAGCAACACGATTTTAGCGCATATTTAATTGATGTTTAATGTATTGCTCTTTTTTAGACCACTTTAAATTTAAAGTGTTAAAAATACAAAAACTTATTTCGGTCCTCACAGACAATTTTTCAAATCAAAAATGTTATATAAATCTTATAAAAAATGATGAAATCGTCAGTGAAATCATATAAAATGATTGTAAAATAGATGGACACTGCTATTATATATATATATATATATATATATATATATATATATATATATATAGGCCTATATATATATATATATTTTTTTTTTTTTTACATGTATACATTATTAAGTTGTTACATTGTAGCCTATTATTCAGTATTCTGCTTATGTAAAAGTTCTAATGCTCATGTTCAACATGAACGATAATGTTCAGCCTGACTGTATGTTTCATAATCTACAGTCGCTGCTTTATATAATACTTTTATTCTCAGGAAACTATTTGTGTCCCAACGATGACTTACTACAATGACTGATATATTAAAACCATGGATACTATATTTTTTAAAAATAGATTTAACTCTGTATTTTACAAAAATAATAATAATTGTCCCAGTTTTTCAGTATCATGGTGTATACACACACACATGTTGGGTTTCTGCTTTGTTTTATGGGGACATTCCATAGACACAATGGTTTTTATACTGTACAAACTTCTATTCCCTTACACTAACACCTAAACCTACCCATCACACAAAACTTTCTGAATTTTTAGATTTTCAAAAAATATCTTTCTGTATGATTTATACACTTGTTTCCTCATGGGGACCAAAAATAAATGTCCTCACAAGGTCAAAATTTACTGGTAGTAGGCTACTATAATTGTGTAGGGTCCCCATAACGCAGCCCACACACACACACACACAATATTGTGGTGCCTCCCTGTTGTGGTCCGACAATGTCTATGGTAAAAGTTAGGCAGTAACTGTTGTAAATAAAATGCTACAAAACAATCCTATAATTTTCAGATAAATTTCAGACAATTTCTTGTTCAAGTTTCTTGTGAATGGGCCCCCGTAGGATTAAAGGGACTCATAACCCATCATCATAACACAATTTGACAAGTTTTGAACACAGATTGGCATTTTAAAACTTCAGCTTTAATAATCCACATAGCATAAATAAACAACATGCAAAATATATCTCAATCACCAGCGATAGCCCTCCCCCAAAGCCAGCCACTGCTGCTGTCTGGATGTGAATGTGTTTGTGTCGTTGTTGACATGCGTCTGTCTTGCATAGTATAAAAACTCATTTTGGGGGATTGATTCTTGTACAGGAAGCCCTTTAAAGTCTTCATCATTAAAACATGATAGAAAAACTAAAAAAATTAACCAGGGCAAGGGGTTTACAATGCTAGAATGCGCATGTTGTTTTTCCCTCAAAGGTGTGACAGTTACTTTGATCACGTAAAGGCCACATTATTAATTTACAGTTGTACACATGCCAAAGCGATTTGATAGTTCAGGAACGGTAATAAGGCTGTCAGTTTGTATAATCACTTATTTAATCTGCACGTTCTCATGAAACATCCAGTTAAAATAACAGCTTTTCTACCCTTCGTTCTGGCTTTCACATCTTTAGTTCAGGATAGAGGTCCTTCATAAACTTGTGTCCTTCCATATACACTATACAATAAATATTATCTTTACATTATCCTCACTTTTCCATTTATCACCTCGGGAAAAGCAGATTATACTTATGTTATCACTGTTTACATGATCACACGATGTGTTTTCATTTGGAAGACTAGAATACTTATATTTCTATTTCATATATCTAATTACAAAATGAAACATTAACAAATAGAAATGTTGAAACACCATCACCCTTATAAGGATCTATGCTACAACAGATCCAACCATTACTGACACACTTGGTTAATAAGTAAACACAGAGTTAAAGAGCAAGGGCTCTACCAGGCATGCATAGGGTAGACTAAAACTCCTTATGGAGTCTGTTTAACACAGACACATGGCACATAATGAGCTCCCTAAACACTGCAGACGCCCCAACCAAATATATGGCACATTAGGGTTTCAGTCAAGACTGCTAGTTGGAGTTTTTCCTCTCAGGAATCACATTCTCTGCAGCCAGTGATACGCATGGAACAACCTCTGACGCCAGTTCAATTCGCAGATCTAACGCACTTCATCAAGGCTTGCAACCGCATGCAATGGTGAAACGTAACACTTTAAACACAATAAAGGTAGAAATCAGATTGCAATTGCAAATCAGAAGTCAAATAGCAATAGCATTTGTTCTGTGCCCTCATGGATGTCTCATCATCCGCAAGCTTATTGTCATCTATTTGTTTCATATTACTTGATGCTACAGTCACTGCTTTTTGATTTCATTTTGGTTTCAGAAAGTTTCCTTCTCAAACTCTTTGTTTTGTTTTTTAACCCTAAAGTGGGAATTATGTAAAAAAAAAAAAAAAAACGAATTCCTCCACAAAAGAGGAAAAAAACAATAATGCTTTGGTAAATCATAATTCTGACATTAAATGTTTAAATTATGACATATTAAGTCATAATTATGAGTTAAAAAGTCATCACAACTGACAAAAAAAAATCATAATTTTAATTCTAAGAATAAAATAAATGATGGCATTAAAAGTCATATGACAAAAACTCAAAAAAATTCAAAATTAGGACAACAAATATAAACAAAATGTTATTGTCATAATTTCAACTTTTATGTCATAATGGCCAAGTGTTCAAATTTCAACTATTTATATCATAATGGCTTTTTATGTCATAATATTGACTTTTAATGATCTTGATCTCATAGATATGTCATACAGGAGCACAGATTTCAAATATCAATGTTTCTTGAAAATGTATTTCTACATCTCTGTAAGATTTAGTTTTAATATCAGATTTCTATTTATTTCAAATATACTTCCTACCAAAGGTAAACAATCAACATATTTTTGATCTGTTTTAACATAAAAATGTTGACTTTCAAAGCTTGATGTGCATGCTTTTGAGTTGCATGTAAATTATAAATGAAGCCTGATGGCCTATATTCCCTCCAGCTATCATGACATACACAAATAATTAATTTTTAAGAGCATCTCATGAACAGAAGCCATTATGCCAGTAGCAAACTAAAGGCCATTAGGATATCATTATTTGACTGTTGTGCTTCTGATGATATGCTAATGCTGAGAAGCTCAGAGCAAGCTGAAAGATGTCAACCATTTACACGAACATCCAGCAATGCTTGAGCATATTTGCTTATCTATCATTTACCGACGCGCTGGAACTTTACCGAGCTTAAACCGGATTTGAACTTAAAAGGTTCAAGGTTGCGTAAGGCTTAATTAGCTCTGGAGAAACCAATCCATTAGTGCTGCATGTTGTCAGGCTAATTCATCTGGAAACGAGGGGCTGCAGTTAAAAAGCTGACTGAATATATGGAGAGAATGCATAAAAGAAAGAGGTAGGATAATTCTCTTGGAGATGAAAAGACAAGACATTCTCATGGAGACTATGAATACACTCTTTTATAACCGTTCTCTCTCCTCCGTCAAATTCAATTTCGAGAGTTTCCGAGGCCTTGGTTGGAAAACTGAGTTTGATCCTGGTTTGGTTCTGTTTGATCCTGCTGGTTTTGTGCCTTTTTAAGTGAAGAGAGAGGTCAATCAAGATGCACTGGGACAAAATAATGCTTTCTGGGTAATACGAGCGTCTCCTTCTCTCACGCGACCTAAAGGAGCAGTCGGTTGGAGTTTGGCATTAAACCTGAATAACAAACTCAGGGTTGGTGTAGGAGAAGCCTTGAAATTCATTTTGGTCCAGATTCATAATGAAGAGTTTATCGGTTGGCGTCAGCTCAACCACCATCTTGGTGAACTCCTTGTCGAAATTCCCAGTGTCGCGTCGATTTTTCTGGAAGAAAAAGAGAGAAAGAGAGTTATGAATGTGACCATGAAACTGATCATAACGTTTATCAAATCTGATTGTTTGGGTTAACACTACTGTGCAAAAGTTTTGGGTCAGTAAGATTTTTTTAGTCTCTTAGGCTCATGCTGTATAAACTGTAATAATGTCAAATATTATTATATTTAAAAATAATTGAATATATTGTAATTTATTCCTGATGGTAAAGCTGAATTTTCAGTATCATTACTCCAGTCTGCAGTGTCACATGATCATTCAGAAATCATTCTAACATGATGATTTGCTGCTCAAGAAACATTCTTATTATGATGAATGTTAAAAACAGTTGAGCTTAATATTTTGTGGAAACCGTTAAACATTTTCAAATAAATTTATTTCAAAATTCATAATCATTCATATAAATATTTTACGGTCACTTTTGATCACTTTAATACATCCTTGCTGAATAAAAGTATTATATATATTTTTTAATCTTACAGACCCCAAACTTTTGAAGTTGCATAAATTAACATGAATTAATCACTGAGTTGAGAAAGAACAAAGAACGATGTATATTTATAAATAAATAACATTAATAGATGTTGTAAGCATATTCAACAAGAAAAACTTGATCCATGGGAAATTGCTCATGAAAATGCTAATTGGTTAACATTATCCAATAGCCCACAAGGTCTTGGTGACACCAGCAGTAAAGTCAAATGCTTTCAGAGGCGGAGCAAGTTGATGATTTAGGCACTTTGGGAAAAAAAATGCAGAAGAACGTGTATTAAGAAATCAAATAGGGACCATTTAGGTTTTGTGTTGACTTTAAAGCTAACGTCCATCATTATGAACGCCTATCTGTAAGACAACACAAAAACATCACAGAGGATAATCAGCGTAGAAGTCACAGCGAAAAAAGACCAAGAGGAGGAAACTGATGAAGAGGAACCCACAGCTGGTCAGAATCAGAATCAGAAACTCAACACAAAAACAGAACTTTGAGAGTCAGTCTGGAATAGGTAGAATCAAAACACAAAAAACATAGAGGGACAGAACAGAGGAGAGCAGACTGGACCATCAACATCTAAAACACACTCATGAGAATGAGATGAACGTTCGGACATCAAGTCCAGCCGCCAACTGGAGACAAACAGCTCAAGAAAGTTCTGCTAAACACATAAACCAGGAACAGAGACACCAAATGCCCTTTCAGTCAAGACAGGACAATCAACAAGGTCCTACCTTCTGCTAGAGGCCCAAACCAGCTCAAGAATAAGGGCCCTTGGAGAGAAGTACTTCTTGAGAGTCTGGTCCCTGTATCTACTCAATAACTGCGCCATCATGTTCTCATGAGAGCCAGAAGTCCAAATGCACAATTGATATAAAACGCTGCATTTGTTCTCATATGGATCTGCTGTCCGCTGATGGTTATTTTGCAGGAATGCAATTGGTAATAGTTATTAAGCATGTACGAGTTCAGAAGAGTTGATGGAATATTTTTAACACTGGTCAATTAGTGAAAGTGTACTTGCATTGTGGAGAGTTATTAACTATTCACATTGTGAACATTTATCACTATTTATCACATTTTATGTCAATAATCATCCTTTCCCTGCTGGGTTATCCTCAAGTATCTGGTATCGCTGTAGCTGGAATTTGTTTTCTTTATACTCAATGGATCATTTAAAAGATTTTTTTTTTTGAAAGAAAGACATTAACACTTTTATTCAGCAAGGATGCATTAAATTGATCAAAAGTACCAATAAAGATAAAATAAAGTTCTTTTAAACTTTCTATTCATCAAAGAATCCTGAAAATAAATGTTTCAGGTTTCCACAAACATAAAAATAAGTGTTTTTAAATCATAATTATATTTTACAATATTACTGTTTTTTTTTACTGTATTTTTGATCAAATAAATGCAGCCTTGGTGAGAACAAGAGACTTCTTTCAAAAACATAAATCTTACAGACTCAGAAACATTGAGAAATATTAAAGACATATTTTACATATATATTCACCAGCTGTATTCATATTCATCTAAAAATGATGGTACATATTATGGCCTGTATTTTAACGTACATATCGAAAATGTCATTATCCAGATCATTTGTTTCGGCACTGTTTGTGTGCGCAAGAATAAACACAAAGGAGGAAAATATACAGACATACAGAGATCATTAATATATTCCAAATACATATTCATATATTTTCTTCTATAGAAACAGTCTGTCCACAGTTTCACAGTAATTTGATCCAAACACTGCCAGGCACAGGTAACAAGTCAAAAAATCTCATACATCACAGATTTGGCAGAATAATGACATAAAAAGATATGTTCTCGTAGGTAGTTACAACATCATCATCATCATCATCATTATGTCTGGAATTAAGTTGTTGTAGTTACATCATTATCATTTCCAGTTGGTTTCAGGATGTGGTTATGAGTATCCAAGCAGCACTTGGTTTGGAAAACTACACGTTGCATGACCAGCTCCTAAACTTTTATCTCTGACTTGGCACAGTTTCACACGAACACACGTACGACACCCAACCGAAAAAAAGCACTAAAATGGGGTGACCCAGTAAACATCCTGATCAATAAGTGGTAAATGGTTCATCTGAGGCGCATGGTTTGTGTAAGTGTGTGTATGTTATAGGGAGACAGATAGATTTGGCAGCAATATTTAAAATTCTAAAGATATGTTACATCAGAGGCAATGAATAAATCTCATAAAACCTGTCACATGTCCATGTCACATTTCACTCCAAACTGGGAAGAAGAAACATTTGGAATATACGGAGCCCCCGGACATGACACGCGGACAAAAATATATTTTGTCCACAAATTAAGAATTCGTTCCCTTGTTTCAGTAAACATTGAACTAATTCGTTCCCTCGTTTTGGTTTAAATAAAACAAGGAAATTAATAATTACAACGTGGCCACAATCGGTCAAAATTAAGGTACAAATTATTATATTGTGTGCATGATATACTTAAAAAAAGGGGTCAAATTATTAAAACGTGCTGACGTATTATTAAGTCGTGGGAACGAACTCTTAATTCGTGGCCACAATGTGCATATTTTTTCTTCCCGCATTTTATGTGAGGGGCTCTGTAAGGATAAAGAAAATGAAACCTATTTTTAAAATGATATTTTTTTTTTTTGCATTGTGACATTTTCATCACAATTAAGCCTGTTATTTATTTGATTCTCACTAAATTGTCATGACAATAATGTCACAATGACACAAAAAAAATCATTATGCTCCCAAAACAGGCTCATTTCTTTTTGCAAAAAATATTGATTTTGGAGTGAAATGGGACGTGGACACTGGATTCACCCAGATATTTTTTAGTTTTTTTAAGACCCGTAACACTACAGTCCATGATATACAAGAATCAAATACTCGAAATCTCACTCACACTCACTCATTATAAGTTCATTTACAAAGTTAGTCAATCTCTCTCCTTATCCTTTGAATCAAACAAGAAATAATAAGAAAAATTACCTCCATTCCTCCATCAATCTGGTTGAACTCTCTCATTGGCTCATTCAAACTATGTCATTTCAAGATCTGGAATCTCATTGGTCCCTATATTGTGCTTGGCTAAAACTGGCTACTTGGATTTCACAGATGCAAAACTTGGATTAATGTACGAGAAGCCCTGAAATTCTTCTTGGTCCAGGTTTTGAATCACTTCTTGGTCAGGAGGGGTCAGGACGGGAGGATGGCGGGTGAAAAAACGATCAAAGTTCTCTGCGTCTCGACCGCACTGTGGAGAAGACGAGAGAAGAGAGATATGGGATGGGAAAATGATACGGCATGAGCAACCAAATGAGGAATTCATGACAAATGGAAGCCTCAAATGCGGAAAAAAAGAGATGGGAAAGAATCCATTCAAAAGTGTGGTAATAATAACAACAACGGTACTTCTGTACTAGCAGTCTTAATTGAGGGGATGTGTAATGATAGAAAATGATGAGCACTGTATTGCATAACTATTGGCAGTCAAAGGATTACAATCACCTTCCAGCAAAACTTTTCATGCACATCATTTTCTGTGGTGGAAACATATTTCTGATGCTGCAAATTATTTTACTGTTACATAATGTAAGTCAGCACATGTTAAAGCAGGATTTCGTTTTCAGCTGATGAAGGTGCAGCATTCAGAAAAATGTGATCCGAGGAATTAGACAATTCCAAGCATTTCAAAAGAAGTGAGAGAGTGAAGAGGGATAGTGAGAAAATAATACGGTATCTGTATCCAAATCACTCACCTGTGAATGGATGAAATCATTTTAATTAAATATTTAAATGTTAAAAACTTGGGCAGGGCTTACTAAACTGGCCAATCAGCCCAATGTCAAATGCATTATTAGATGTAACACTTATTATCTAACATTAACCTGACTCCGGCAGCACTGTTATATGGTCATCTATACACAAAGACTCGTCACAAAGAAGTGAAAATTAATCAAATAATAAAATGAAACATAAAATACTCATAATACTCGCAATTTCTATTAAATGCATTTGGTAACAAATAAGAGCAGGTGTTTAGTAATGATCTGAAAAATCTCTAAAGCCCCTTTTAACATGTTTGACATGATTTTAAACGCCTAGTTGCCATGGATACACATCACACACTCAAACATTGGCAATTACTTTGGCATTATTGTCACTTTAATTATTATAACAAAACTTTGTTGCAACAGCTATGAATATAAAATTGCATATATACACCGTACAAACATTTTGGGTCAGTACGATTTTTTTTTACCATCAATGAATAAAATAAATACCGTTATACAACAAGGATGCATTAAATTGATCAAAAGTGACAGTAAAGAATTTTACATTGTTACAAAAGATTTCCATTTCAAATAAATACTATTCCTTTCAATGTTCTATTCATCAAAGAGTCCTGAAAATATTGTATCCCTGTTTCCACAAAAATATGAAGCAGCACAACTATTTTCAACATTCATCATAATAAGAAATGTTTCTTGAGCAGCAAATCAGCATATTAGAATGATTTCTGAAGGATCATGTGACACTGAAGACTCGGAATGATGCTGAAAATTCAGCTTTGCATCACAAGAATAAATTACATTTTAAAATATATGCAAAGTGAAAACAGTTATTTAAAATTTTAATAATTCATACTATTACTGTTTTTTTTTAATCAAATACATGCTGCCTAGGTGAGCATAAGACATTTCTTTATAAGCATTAAAAAATCTTACCGAACAATAGTGTGTGTGTGTATATGTATACATATATATATATATATATATATATATATATATATATATATATATATATATATATATATATATATAAAAGCAGTGGATTACCATTAATCGCTTGCACATTGTTCAGCCAAATCAGCTGTTGTTTTATCATTAACACCTTATTTTTTATGAAATGTTCTTCTTAAAGTGTGCTATACTTCCTTAAAATAAACGCCATTCATACATTTTCATGTGGTATAAGTGTCCAAATATGTTTTAGGGTCACTGTATTTCCACATCCTGTGTCAGACCACACTAAACAACACTAAAAACCCATAAAATCTGCACAGTCAAAATGCTTAAAGTCTTAAAATGCTCCATTATTGTTTTCTACAACATCCATGCGTCTGAATCTGAAAGCTAACCTTCACATATTAGTGTTCACATAATCTTTGCGGTTTAACAGCGGAGCATGAACTGTGACGTTTTACTTCCTGCACTGAGCCGGGTGGAACCACAGCATCTTGGCCACATGCACAAAATCTTCTCTGAAAATTAGGCACTTAAATAACAGAGATATGCTAAAATACAGTGTACCAGGAGATAGAGAAGAGTAAAAAGGATGCCATTGTACTTTTATTACCACATGTGCCGCAATGCACCCTCCTGATATAAACAAAGTTACACTATTTAGATGGTCCACTTTAGACATTCTACTACTAGTAACTATGCAACTACATGTAGACTAACTCTCCTTCATTTGCAACTACATGTCAACTAACTCTCATTAGAGTATTATTAGACTTTTAGGTTCGGGTTAGTAGAATAAGTTGACATGTACCTGCAAAGCTACTTATAGTCAGTTGAATGTCTTTTGGGGGACAATCAAAATACAGTGTTAAGCCTGGGACACACCAAGCCGGCGTCAAAGAACTAGCGGCGACGAAAGCCGACTGAGTTGCCACCTCTCGGCCAAAAAGCTGTGCTTGAACACACCGAAAGGACTAAAGGCGAATGTCAACTAGAGTAAGTAAATATCTGTCAGTATCATCAGACATCAAGTCTATTTTCATCATTCAAAAAGGGAAACCAAAACTAGGACTGCAAACATACAAACCATAAACAAAGCAGCGCTTGCTTACAATTTTGAATATCAATCCCGTAGATCACTTTCATCATTCCAGACGGCTCATGTTATTATAAAAATATTTGTGCATTCGAAAGCTCATGCAAGATGACGTAAAATTATAAGCCTTCTGTCAGTACCATCTTAACTTCTTAGCTCGCTTTCATCAATTTCGCTTTTATTCTTGTGCACTGACTCGTTCGCTAAGCTGAACAGCCAGCCAGAGTTCGCTCTCTCTCACCGATGGCCCAACGGAGATTCAATATGCTGAATCAGCCCAAAAAACCCAGATGGCGTCTGACCACAGCCAACGGTGCGGGGCACAACAGAAAAACTAAGTAATGTTTCCCCACGTACTTGGTGTGTCCCGGCCTTTAGCGGACAGTCTACTAAAAATTTAAAAGTTAGTAGAATGTCTGAAGTGGACTATCGAAATAAAATGTAACCAAACACACACACATACAAACAGCTGCATTGTTACTTACTGCTTTAGGTTTGAAGGGGGGTTGAACTTCTTTGTTTTGCAGCTTTTCCCAGTCCATGTAGCGGAAGAAAGCGTGTTCCTTAATGTCTCGTTCTCCCTCCGGTCCACAACCCAGACGCTTCCCTGGGTGCTTGGTCATCAGCTACAAACATGTCAGAATGTCTGTTAGTGTATCCAAGCATAGACCGAAATGTATAAAGCGTGTGCTTGTGTGTGTCGCCTACCCCCTTGCATATGGCCACTGCTTCTTTTGACATGGATTTCGGGTAAGATACATGATGCTCCATGATGGACTGGAACAGCTCATCTTCATCCTCACCATCAAAAGGGGGCTAAAGGGGTGGAAAAACGTTGGCATCACTGTATCTATCACAATTTCTTTTAAAAATGGCTCATCCGATCGGAATTTAGACCCGTAGCATTAGTTTACCTGTCCCGCCAGCATTTCATACAGGAGAACTCCATAAGCCCACCAGTCAACAGACTTCCCATACGGTTGATATGCTATGATCTGTTACACAGAAGAGTATTTATATGCATGGTGTACACTCGCTCTAATTCACACAATACACTCATATATTCATACACACCTCTGGGGCAATGTAGTCTGGAGTGCCACAGAAGGTTTTGGTTGTGGCCCCATCAAACATGTTCTCTTTGCACATGCCAAAATCAGCTATCTTAATGTGGCCTTCAGCGTCCAACATCACATTATCCAGCTTCAGATCTCTACACAAACCCAGGGCACAAAGAACAGTTCACATACACACATATATTAGAAATTATTTGCTATCACAACAATCTGATTACAGTTCTTTAATAACAATGCAATGCATCATGAAATTTGGTTCCATTATTTTGGTTCTATTCATAATATAACACAAATTAACCAAGGGACAATTTACACAACAGTGTTATATTGACAAAAAAGAATGCATTGCAATGGTTGCATTTAACTTTTATGCTTAGATTCCACCTTTCTAAAAAAATTTTTTTTACCATGTCAAACCAAACATTTACAGTCACAAACAAAGAAACATGTCACCTGTAAATAATGCCCTTAGAATGAAGAAAGAACAAGCCGATGGCAATCTCTGCAGCATAGAACCTGACGGTAAACAAAAAATAGAATTAAAACCAGTTGAAATACTGATCCGATGTAGGAATAAATCTAAACAACAGTAGTTTTGTTGGTTGGCATAAACATTAATATTAAAAATTAGTCACACCACAAATCAATGACAATGATGATTGCTTTTACAGAATGGCGACAACAGTAATATTTTAAAATACTTAAAATATTTTTTTCTTTTGAAAGAAGTCTCTTCTGCTCATCAAGGCTGAATTTATTTGATCAAAAATACAGAAAAAATAATAGTTTGCCATTTAAAATAACCTTTTCAATTAGAATATATTTTAAAATGTAATTTATTCCTGTGATGGCAAAGCTGAATTGTCAGCAGCCATTAAAGTCTTAACTATAAAGCAGTCTTAAAGAAATACTACTTTGTTCAATAAATAATTAAATGAATAATTATCTCATTCAATTTGTCATTACTTAAGTGTTTTGTGTGTTTGGGAGTAAATACATACACAGCATGGGGTTCCTTAAATTTCCCCACTTGTTGTATCTGATACATCAAATCTCCACCATTGATATACTCCATCACGAAGTAAAGGCGGTCCTACAAACAACAACACAATTGAGTAGGAGATCGTAGTGTTTGTCATGTGTATGTGAATCTGTTCTGTGTGTGTGATGTTTACCATGGTCTGAAAGCAGGAGTGGAGATGGGTGAGGAAGGGTGGTTTGCCAGAGAGAGCGAGAACTCTCTTCTCCACCATAGTGCATTCCACATCATCATCCTGAATGACCACGTCCTTCTTCAAGATCTTCACTGCGTACAGCTCGTCTGAGCCTTTACGCTCGGCAAGCATCACCTGGAGAACGACAGAGCATGAATACTGTGCTAGACAATCAAATAATTTCATTATTAATTGATAGCTTATTTCAATGTAAAATAAATGTGTAAATATTGAGTAATTATGTATAATTGACATGATGAGAGTTAAATTACATAATATGAATGTTTTTTGTTAAACGTCCCATATGTATTTCATTTATAAATGAATTTGCTGTTAAGAAGGTCTCTTTAAATTATTTAATGATAAGTATGGGGAACAATGTTGTGTTTTTGATAGTTTTTTGAATAGACAATTCAACAAGTCTTGAAAAAGAACATACTTTTAAATCCTTTTATAGGATACTAAGCATACACTACCATACAAAGGTTTGGGGTTTGTAAGATTTTTTGGTAACACTTTATTTAACAGTGTCCTTCGTATATACGTTATATAGTGCATATAACTACACACTGTAGTAATAACATCCAACTAACCCTAGATCAAACCCTAACCCTATAGTAAATACATGTAGTTCATTAATCTACTCAGTACCTAAATGCATAATTACACTGTAACAAGGACACGTTAAAATAAAGTGTAACCGATTTTCTTTTTAATGTTTTTGAAAGCCTCTTCTACTCACCAAGGCTGTGCTTATTTGATAAAAAAATACAGCATATTGTAAAATAATATTACAAATAAGAATAAGCAAATTCTATTTAAATATATTTTAAAATGTCATTTATTCCTCTAATGGCAAAGCTGAATTTTCAGCATCATTACTCCCGTCTTTAGAGTCACATGATCCTTCAGAAATATTGACTGTATTGTCAATATTGTCCTTGCTGAATAAAAGTATTAATTTCTTTAAAAAAAAATACATAAACAATAGTGTGTGCTACCTTGCCAAAGCTGCCTTTGCCCAGCACCATGATGAAGTTGAAGTCTGTGAGCTTCATGCGGTCTTGGTTGCCATTGGCATCATATTTGGAGATATCATTCTTTGAAGAGCCATCTATATTCTTAGTGCCAGGGCCGATCTTGGCTCTCTGGAGTTTTTGGAAGAAGAAAAAAAAAACCATTCAGAATATTGTCAGAAAGGGAGGAAAGCTAGATGTAAAAAATAAAATAAAAATGTGTCAACAAAATGGGAAGGTGGATTTCACCTCAAATTTCTGCCTCAGTTCTTCATTGCCCTCCTCTCCATCTGGCGGAACTGGAACATTGAAATATTCCCCTTCCTCTTGGCCCAGGCACTTAAACCTACAATCCAAACAGATCAAAACGATGGTCTCAAACCTCGAGCACTGAGGTCGTATGTGCGGGTGTATCCCATCATGGTAGTGCTTACCATCCATCGACACCTTGTTTCTGCAGCTCGGAGATGCCAAAAGACATGGCCCCCATGAAGTCATTTCTGCTGGTCAGATCCCAATCCCACACCTCCACTGACAAACGCCTGTCTTTATCTGTATCTTTGAGGTTACTATGGTGGCATGAAGATGGAAAGAGACATTGCACACATGTAAAACACCCACATCCACACAACTGCATTGCAGATTGGTTTATTTTTCACTCACAAGCTGAAGTGTTCATCCCAGGTAGGATTGAGGGAGCACTTGATGGTTTTGGTCTTCTGCTTGCTCTCGCTCTTTGGGTCTGGAATTAATTTAAGCTTCACGTATGGATCTGATAGTCCATTTGGATCCATTGGCACCAAGTTACGAGCCTCCTTGACTATAAATTAAAATACACAATGTGAAAACCAATGAATGCAGGACTTCGGAATCTTCGGAAACCTTATAACTCCATCTGATCTAAATTAGATTTCATCTAATTTATTTCAGCGTTATCTCAATTAAGGAAAATGATTTTTAGTAGTTTTAGTTGACAACAATAATACCACTGATTAAACTAAATTTCTAAACTACAATTGCTAGGCAGTTGCTAGGGTGTTCTGAATGGTTACTAGGCTAGGGCATTGTTAGGTAGTCGCTAGGCTGCTAGGGCTTTGTTAGATGGTTGCTAGGCAGCTTCTAGGTGTAACAGGTAATCTGGGTTTGTGTCTGTTTTGGATGGATTATTATGTGTTTTAGTTTCCTTGGTTTTAGTTTATTTCTATGGTTTTTCATTGTTTGATTTATTACGCACCTGTGTCTTGTTTTCTTGATTAGTTTGTCTTTGTATTTAAGCCCAGTGTTTTGTTCAGTTCACTGTCTGATCTCATCACATTTAACCAGTCGTTCTGCTCATGTTTCTGACAGTTGCCTGAGTACTTTGTGTTTATGTTGAATAAAACAACTGCCTGCGCTGAGGTCCAGCACTTTTATTTCGTGTAGTTTCCAGCTGCGTGTGACATTAGGCTGTTCTGGGTGTTGTTAGGCGGCATCTAATGTGTTTTGTGTGTTTGATAGAATATTGCTATAATGCTGCTGGGTGATTGTTCATGTTTTTTGGTGTTTGCTCAGGCATTGTTATGTTAAGGTTTGTTGTTTGATCAGGCTGTGCCAGGCAGTTGCCATGGTGTACTAGTTTATAAAAATGTCAACTGCAGCACACCTTTTGACACTCAAGAATCTGTAAGAATGCTATAAATAATAGGCAAATTGTATGAAACTTCAGCTATCAATATGCACAGCCCTCTAAATGTAGCTCTAGAGAGTTGATGGATGAGTGAGCTGCTGTGAATGGGATGTGGGGCGATCGTTGGCGGATTGATCTCATGTTTCCAGAGGATGCTGTTTCTGCCCAAGGCAAAAAGAGCTGAGAAAAACACAGACTCGTTTAGAACACTTTGTTGCAGAGTTTCTTTTATTTTATTTTATCGAGAATCTGGAAATCATCTTTAGCCAAGCTAAAAACATTCAAACTTCACCATTTCTGCAACATTTCCATTCCATTCCCTTCTCTTGTTCTACTGATTTGCATGTTTGGCTGAAAGTTTATGCTAGTAAAGCAGTTTGCTTTCTGCCCAGCTAATATATCACATAACCCACAACAGCACTGGCCATATTTGCTTATAACATTCCATATTCAAAACCAGCACAGCTGTGGTTTTTCTAGTTTCTGAACAAAGCCCTTCCTCAGTAACTTCAGTCCATAAAGATGAGTAAATTATCATCAGAGCATTTGTTTGGAAAAGCAACTGACCAATAAAAAAAAGAAGCACAAATGACATAAAAATCCAGTGCATTTTATCTTAGCTGTATATCTAAACCGGTAACACTATACAATAAGGTTCCATTTGTAAACACTTGTTAATTACATTAGTTTATATGAACAATGAAAAATACTTCTAAAGCATTTATTATTAATCTTAGCTCATGTTAATTTCAACATTTACTTGTACATTAAAATCAAAAGCTGACATGAACTAACAATGAACAGTTGTGTTTTTATAAACTAACGTTAAAGGGGTCATGAACTGGGAAATAAAAATTTCCTTGAGCTTTTGACATATAAGAGGTCATCACACTATAAGAATATCCTGTAAGTTTCAGAACTGAAAACGTCCTTGTTAGTCCAAAAACAGCTTTTATTGTAACCAGGGCCAGATAACGACTCGTTGTGGAATGTGCAACCTTTCATGCCACGATCTAAATGTAATGCTATAACACGATTAGGAAACCTTGAGAACTGAAATAGTAAAAAGGTTTTTGAGAGAATTCCACATGTAATACTTGTCTATTTCATATGCAAAGATGTCAGCCAATCACAGCAGTGGGCGTTTACACTGAAGTCTCACAGCAGACACGCCCCTTTAAACAGAGCGTTCAAATCAGAGGCTAAAATCATTGTAGGATTTTTTTTTTTTTTTATGTAAAAATCATACTAACATTATAAGTGCACCCCAGGAAACATTATAAAACAATGCAGTTCATGACCCCTTTAACAAAGATGGACAAATACTGAGACAAATGTATTGCTCATTGTTAGTTAATGCATTAACTAATGGGACCTCATTGTAAAGGGTTAACTCTAAAACAATCAAATATTTATCCATGCCAGGACCAAATATCCGCACACAAGTAGTGCAACCTAAAATACTATATTGTAGTGTCTGGGGTTATAAAACCAGACAACCAATCAGATCAACCAATCAGATAACCAATAACCAAACGTGTTATTTTTGCTGGTCAAGGTGATTTACATTGGTTTAGCAGGTCCTCAACTGAACAGACTTGAGTTCAGCTAGATTAGCCTGAGCATCTGAAAAGTGGCCAAAACTCACCAAAGCAGCATTTATTTGATCAAAAATACAATAAAAACAGTAAAATTGTGCAAATTTATTACAATTTAAAATAACTTTCCTATTTTATTATATTTAAAAATGTAATTCCTGTGATGGCAAAGCCATTACTTCAGTCCAGTCTTCAGTGTAACATGATTTTTTTCAGAAATCCTTCTAATGTGCTGATTTGGTGATCAAGAAACATTTCTTACTATTATCATTGTTGAAAACAACTTACGCCTCTTAATATTATGTGGAAACCTTAAACATTTTATTCAGGATACTGTAATGAATATCAAGTTCAAAAGAACAGCATTTATTTGAAATGGAAATCGTTTGTAACATTATAATTGTATTTAATGTCACTTTTGGTCGATTTAATGCGTCCCTGCTGATTAAGTATTAAATTCTATCAATTAAGTATCAAACTTTTGAAGGAGATTGTATAGACCAGCCTGACCAGGCCAAGAGACCAGCTAAAACCAGCAAACCAAGACATTGCTATGTGGATGATTTGGTTGCCAGGACATTGCTATGCGATTGCTAATGTGTTCTGAGTGGTTACTATGTGTGCTATGGTATTACTAGGGTATTTCAGATGTTACAGTGTTCTGGGTTTTTGCAGGGGGTGCTGTGAATTGCTGAATTGCTAAATTACCTGAAATAAAATTAATAACATATATATAATATAAAAGCTGTGTGTGTGTGTGTGTGTGTGTGTGTGTGTGTGTGTGTGTGTGTGTGTGTGTGTGTGTGTGTGAACTTACTGGTCACGCTGAGAACATAATTTGTGATACTAGCACTGATATGCAGCCGTCCTCTCCTCTCGGTGTGGTCTGTTCCACACAGACTGGGAACATTTTCCACACATCGTTTATGAATATTCATCATACAAGCTGCAGAAAACCACACATAATTAGATTGACAGCATTACACGTGTAGGTTCTCACTCATTACTTCTCACTCACTACTTACTAAGAAATGCCCACACAAACACAGCAGACACCAGGACACCCACACCAACACCCACACCCCCACACCCACCCCACGCACACAAAAACATCCAGAGTCACACAAAGATCACACCCACACTAGCAAAAATAGATACAGAACACTTAATAAACAGCTGTATTTAGATGTGAACAATTATTTCAACATATGAAATATTCAAAAACGAAAAGAATATTTTTACATATGCATTCCCATGCATCACTTCTAAATAACAGTTTAGTAGATCAAACAGTGTATCATGTAATGCATCATCACCACCAGCAGAGGTCACTGTATGAAGGGTTTCATTGTGCAGTGACACACTGTTGGTTCAGTGTGTGTGTGTGTGTGTGTGTGTGTGTGTGTGTGTGTGTGTGTGTGTGTGTGTGTGTGTGTGTGTGTGTGTGTGTGTGTGTGTGTGTGTAGGTTTAGACTCACTGTCACATTTCATCCCCTGGTGTATGAGCCCGTACAGTAGAGATCCACAGTGGTCACAGAATGTGGGGCTGGAGTATGTGTGTACCTTGAATTTATGCTTACTGCGAGGGTCCTGTGACACAAAAACACACAATACTTTCTTATCAAAGTAAGAAACTTCCTCAACAGGAGAGTATTATTACCAAACCTCAGGTTACAACAATAATTCAGAAGCAAAGCAAAGCTATATTTTGTGATATTTAGTTAAATCAATAAATAACTAAATTAAAATAAGAAAATAAATACACACACACACCCTTATTTCCAATTGAACATGTAGAAAATCAGAAGGAGCCGCTGCTCTAATGTTGTCTTAACATTATTTAAATTACACAGTGATTAATGTTAGTTAATGTAATTCATCACAGCAAATACATTAGAAACAGATCTGTTCACCTACAATAATGCAGTGTTATTTTAATTACATTGATATAATATTATAGTTTTTATTGATATTTTGAACAAGTTTTCATTTATATATTTTCTGGCATCATTTTAATTATGGTTGAAGATGTAGTAATTTTGTTTTAAAAGTTTTATGTTTCAGGTTTTCTATCATTATGTCTAAATAGTTTTTACTATATTTTATTTAAGGTTTAGTATATCGAGTTAAACTAAATGAAAAATAAGAAATGTTACATTGGGAACTAGCTGAAACGAAATAATTAATTTTCAAGCAATGTTTTACTTGATGTTTTTAACGGTTTTAGTTTACTGATAACCCAGCACTAATGTTATCAGTTGATTTCCAATAAAGTCTTCTCTCGACTATGGACTTTTTGCAAAACAATGGCAAAAAATATAGACAGAAAAATGGATAGAGCTTAGCAAAGGGCCAACTGCATGCAGCGAGATTTACAAGAGGGAATAAAAAAAACTATTCAGTGGATGTTGAGGCACTATATGAAACAATATGCAAAATTTCTACAGCTAGGGGGCGCCAATGTAGAGACCCAAGAAATAAAATACTGCAAATATTCCTATAAAAAAATAAAGTGCAGCTATTTGAAGAAGCAGAATTTTGATTGCTGTCTTTCCTTTCTTTAAATGATGCCAGCAAGTGCAAGTTAAACAATTAAACAAAAGCAAGTTAATGATCTAATTATTCAACACATCCTTCAAGCTTTTATACAGGAGTCAATGGTGTAAAGGTCAAGATTTTCCAGCTTTTCTACACAGCAGCATCACACAACAGAGATGCAACAATCACCACTTGTCATGTACAGTATCATTCAAAGGAAAACAAATATAATTGGCAGCAATGCAGAAACAAAGCACAACACAGGATGTGTTGCATGTGTGCGCCTGCTTTTACACATACAGGGAGGAAGCGTGGTTATAAATAGAGATTAGAGAAGAGAAAACCGATGTCTCTGCCTGTGTGCACGTGATTATATAGTGCAAGCAAACACATGAGGAACATGAATAGTGTTAGGCTTCATTAAATAGTACATAATCAGTTACCACTTAATAAATATTTAAACTGCTCACCAAGCAGTGTGTATACATGAATAAGTATGTGTGTGTGTGTATGTGTGTAGTGCTAAGTCACAGGAAGTAGTTTATTTCAACTGAAAGGAAGTGTATTTTCATCAGAAAAGATGGTGCAAGAGAAGCTGGTGGATAGAAGGGGGGTGGGTGAGTTGCTTGTTGTCTAGTAAGGCTTCACTTACATCCGATGCAGGGCCCTTGTCGGCCCCTGGGCAGGAAAAAGTAACAAATTCATGGCAGCGTTTGTGGACCACGAAACCACACACTGGGAGAGAGAGAGAGAGAGAGAGAGAGAGAGAGAGAGAAAACACTTCATCAAGTGACCCCAAAACATATTCATTTTTTGTATTGTATTCAATATCAAAATACTAAAGAAAGCACAAGCAAAGTTCTTTTTTAAAATGATAAATGGGTAGATACACAGTTCAGAATGAAGACAAATATTATTTGGAGACTTTCTGGTTGTTAGCAAATGCTCCCTTAGTTCTCAGTAAAGCTGCAGCATCATTTGTTTGCAGATGTGGTTACAGTAGATATTTCGTGGTCTAATGCAACATTCAGACATATTTTCGCAATGCTCAAGTGACCAAATACTTATTGGAATGACTGTATATATCTCCAAAAGCTGATATTCTTCAGGAGGTAAATCTTTAGAGGATGAGACATTTGTGTATTATCATATTTTAGTATTATTTATATACTATTATAGTACTTATACATTTTAAATGAACTTGTATTTGTATATTTGAAGTTTTCATTTTAGTTGTACCAATTTTGGTATGCGCTTTTGTAATTTTCAATACTTTTATTTTATTTCTGTTTAGCTTTTTATTTCAGTACATCAGCTAATTTTATTTCAGTTAGTTGCCGACTAATCACTAGTTTAAGTTTTTCATCAAATATTTATATTTTATTTTATTTCAATTAACCATAAACATAACTAAAATTCACTTCAATAACAACACTGACAAGAATCTGAGCAGTTTGAGAAGATTATCACGTTTATTTCTTCATAACACCATGTAATGCTCTGGGCTGTATTTGCATACACAGAAAACGAAACGTGAAACTATCATTCGATCAACAAATAAAAGTTGCCATATATGTTATTAAACTTTGCATAATCATGCACATGAGTCTAGCTGGTTTAGTTGCACTGTGTACCGGAGCCAAGAATCTTGCTCTTCTCGCCTATATTTTCCTAATTTGCATACTGCTTTATCATAAACCTCACAGCGTGGAAGTTATACCAGAATGTGCCTCTGAAAGTCTAATACTTACTAAACGATTATAAATCACCAAAACCCCAAATTCTCCGGCCAATACAAACAAGAAGAGCAACAAGGTTGGATAATGACAAATGCTCATATTCATCGCAGTTATCCGAACAAATAACGGGTGACATTCACACCTAAATCTCAACATAAAATGTAAAACTAGCGTTAGGTGAAACTATGAATGCATATCACATGCCTAAAGAGCCCAAACCATTGCCATTAGGGATCCCATCAAGTTCACGTTAGCCCACACGAAATAAGATAACTTATTTTTTGTACTGATTTAAGAGGAAAATTCTGAAAAACATCTAAAAATCTGATTTAGAATAAAGCCAAAAGTGCACATAATGATAAATGTATGACATTGAAGTCCCCAAAAATCACTTCAGAATGTTTGCCAGGTGAATGCAAATGTATGGGCATTGATACAGAGTGCATGTATTGATCTGTCTAAATATGATATTGTCACTAGCACTAGAAGAATAAAAAAAATCAATCTGTTCATAATGCTTCATTAGATAATGTCCCTGCTGAAAATATTCAAAACAGCCTGTATCCCTAAAAAAGCATGGGATGGGAACAAATAAAAGCTGCTCTTTTTATATTCTGTCTAACAGTGTGGAAAGTAAAGCCAATAATCATAAACCGCTAAATGATCTGCCAGCTAAGCCCCAATCAGCACTGAACAAATGAAACGGAGCACTCCAAAAATCCCTGTCTTTACAAGTATTTTGGTCTTATTTGTCTGGTTAAAATATCTATAAAATATTTAAATCAAGATAAATTTACTTGGGAAGCAACACTGTATGAGATAATTAGCATATATTTTATAATAAGCATATGTTTCAGGTGTAAACAAGTTAAAGAAAATGAAACAAATCCGAAAGTGACAAACACACTTGTCTCCACATGTCTGAATATATCATGCAGTGTTGCTTCAAGTAACCTCAGTCACCTCAACATGTTCTTAACAGGTTATGATTGTCAGTCATCATACTGTACATTTTCAAATTCCTTTTAAAGTCTATTAGACTTTACTGTAAGACTACTAGTACATGTACTAAAACATGTACTGCTTATGACTATTTTATTTGACTTGTTTTCCAGTGAAAAAATATGCATTAACATGATCAATTTAACTTTTTCTTTACCTTTTTTATACCTGAAACATATGCTTATTAAATATGCAATATAAACTGTGCAATTTTTGACTAATAAAACTGGATTGACAACCATAAAGAAACAGACAGAAACACAAAACAACAACAAAACATTATAGGCCTTCAGTCTTTAATCACTGGGATTTAGCATTCATTATTAACCAGATTATTAAATATACATCGTTAGATAAATTATTTATGAGGTTGCTAACTCAGTGGCAACTGTTGCGATCTGTGATTTAACTGCAAATCTGTTTCACGGAAAAAACACTTTTTCTTGTACAATGTATATTTTTCCCTCCTGAATTTCTGGCCGAACTTGACAGACCAGGTAAATAAAAGAAATGTACCTGAGGGAGGGAACCACATGCATGTACAAATGGTAAATCTAGCTAATCTGACACGCACATTCCAGCAACTGGAATTCATGCTTAGTTACATAAAGGAGGAGGCAGGGACGGTCGGGTTACAGCAGCCAGACTGCAGCTACAGGATCTCCCCTTCACATGTTAACAGTCTATTCTATTCAGCACACCCTTCCCCTTTTCCACAGAAGCATTCCAGGACATTCCCTCTGTAATCTGTCAGTTGTTGCCTAGCAACAAGACCTAAGGGTTAAAGAGGGTGGAACTGTTCTCTCTGCTAAATGTCAAGTTTATAGTCTGCCTCATCTTAAAGGCCCGTTCATACCAAGGATGATAACTATAACGATAAAGATTTCGTTTTAAAAATCGTTCAAAATGTAACAGAATAGCAGAGTCAACACCACAACTATAACAATAAGACACAGAGTAACAATATCTTTGGCATCACTTTCAGAGTTCTTTTTTTTTTCTAGCTGATGAAAGATAAAAACATTGCCAGCCAATCAGAATCCATCCTGCTTTAAAGAGCTCGAGCATTCAAAGTGGCCGACGACAAAACTGCAGTGTGTGCTTATAATAAACACAACGTTATGGTGCGTTGGTGTGGACGCTCATTTTTTTTCTATAGGCCCTGTTGAAAGGATCTACTCCTTTCAGGCCACCCAAAAATGACTTCATTAAATTTACTCACCCTTAAACCTTCGTAGGTGCATATGACTTCCTTCTTTCAGCTGAACACAATCGGAGATATAATAAATAATATCCTGGCTCTTCCAAGCTTTATAATGGCATAGAATAGTGCCTGACTTTTTGAAAAGCACATCCATCCATCATAAAAGAAAACCAAACGACTCCAGTGGGTTAATAAAGGCCATCTGAAGCTAAGCGATTTAAACCTTTATAAAGAGAGTCCAGTTCCAGCGGAAGGGTGACCTCTGACTCGACGTATGTCGTAGGCGTAGCGTAAACTCAGGTGAGAATTGACGAACACGGAAGTGCAGAGGATAGAGCAAAACAAAATGGTGGTCACGAATTAGAAGTCTAAGTCGAGAAGTTTTAAAGAAAAATTACAAACCACGTGAATGTCCTACGCTGGGTCAGCGGTCACCCTTACACTGGAAATGGACTCTCTCGTGAACACACGTACGGCCGTTGATGGAAGCCAGTGAATATAGTTTATAAAGGTTTAAATATGGATATTTTTCTTACAAAAACCCATCGGTTCGCTTTAAAAGGTCTTTGTTAACCCACTGTAGTCGTATGGATTACTTTTATGATGGATGGATGTGCTTTTCAAAAACTTACTATTCAGTGCAATTACAAAGCTGGGAAGAGCCAGGATATTATTTAATATAACTCTGATTGTGTTCGGCTGAAAGAAGAAAGTCATATATACACCTCGGATGGCCTGAGGATGAGTAAATTATGGGATTTTCATTTTTGGGTGACGTATTCCTTTAAAGGGGTGGTTCGGGATTTTTGACATCGGACCTCATTTTTAAGTCAGCCTGGTTGTTATTCATCAGTGGAGACATTTTTTTTTTTTAATTATCCAGTCCTTATATTTGGATAATTAGCCGATGCTAGGCTAGCGCGAGTCAATGGGTATATGTTAGCCAGCCATTAAAAACCGTTTTACCCACTCCACAGTACACCAAACGCAAATCAATTATAACGCTAGACTATCGATGTATATGTCTGTTGAGAGAATAATGTTAGAAATCAAACATTACCTTTCATCTCAATGATCCCAAAGGAACTAGTTTCTCAGCAGCTGCAGAATTTTACTATGCTCCGGTTAGTAATGCGGCAAAAAGTAAACACACAGTGTGCCTGCGGCAGGTAAATGCCGGTACTCTTGCATCATGTGTGGACCGGCTCACTCGGTTGCCTAGGTAATCAATATCACTCCGCTGCTGCTGTAGACAAGGCTTATGATTACAGGGAACAAATTATAACTAATGCAATGTGATGAAAGGTAAGTTTGATTTCTAACATTATTCTCTCAACGGACATATACATCGATAGTCTAGTGTTATAATTGATTTGCGTTTGGTGCACTGTGGAGTGGGTAAAACGTTTTTTAATGGCTGGCTAACATATACCTATTGACTCGTGCTAGCCTAGCATCGGCTAACTATCCAAATATAAGGACTGGATAATTTAAAAAAAAAATGTCTCCACTGATGAATAACAACCAGGCTGACTTAAAAATGAGGTCCGATGTCAAAAATCCTGAACCACCCCTTTAACTCTTCACAATATCACAATAAAAGACATGTAAAGGAGAGTGGGGTAAGACATGTCAGAGGGTAAGACGTGCAGCCCCCTTAATCTAGCAAACTGTACAAATTTTTTTTGTCATGCGATTGTATACACTATTGTTCAGTAGTTTGGGGTGGGTAAGATTCTCAAATGTTTTTGAAGAAGCCACTTATGCTGCTCACCAAGGCTGCTTTATTTGCAGCCTATTCAATTACAAACAACTCATTTATGTTAATATATTTATGTGAAATAGTTTAAAGTAAGATAACTGTTTTCCCGATTATTCAACTTACCCCTTTTTATAAAATTTATATTTCTATTGCCCTATGTTACAGACATCTTGTAACAATATAATTTGTCAAATTAGTTTGATTTCAAACTTTGTTCTTGATCAGAGACAATTTAAGTGGCACAGCTCACACCTACGCATTGGTGCACTGTTTTGATAAGACACACTTTCCAACCATGACGTCTTTGACATGTTTTCTTTGGGTAGCTAAGCAAGTTTGAACCTGTACAGTATTTAGAAGTTCAACCTTGGTGCATCCTAAACACTAACATATTGCATGGCAGAGATAGAAAATATGCTCTTGCATAGGCAGACTCACTACATGTGTGGTCACCACAAAGAAAATCATGAACACCATTGCAGCCTCACGCTTGGCAATCAATTCCAATCAAGGATATGGGAAATGCTACCCATATCCTTGACGTCAAAGGCTAATGGCTATGCATCCAATCAAATCAAACTATGTATGTTAGTCCAAATTCCCCTGTCGTCCCCTTGACAAAAAAAATCACCAAGAACTGTGTAGAGGAAATAAAAAGATCAATTGCAATGCAGAGAGCTTCATTGATTATAATGGAAACATTTTCAGAAGTCCATAACTCTGCTCGCACAGGCAGTGAGCTCAAACATTGTAAAACTTGCAGTGACAGCTTCAGTGATTTAAATTGTCGGAGTGCTTGCTCTAGTATTGTTTTCTGCATATAATACATTCAATATTCACATAATCGGTTTGTTTACCATGCTGCTGGCAGGACAATGTTTAGAAACTGGTTCACCTTTAAGAAAAAGATTTTACATTGGACATCAAGTGGCAATCCAACATCATATAAAAATAAACAAAATATGCCAGGCAACATGTTATATGTTTGGCAACAGTTCTGAGAAATTATTGGTGCACAGCCTCTTGATCAAAACATTTATTTCCATCAAGAGGTGCATCAATTTTTGGTCAAGATCTTGTACTGACACTTAGTCCAGCACTCTCCTCCAGTCTCCTCCAGCACATCCCAAAGACTTTCAATGAATTTAAGATCTGGACTCAAATTCATGTGTGAAAATGATTCTTCATGCTCCCTCTCAACCATTCCTTCACAATTTGACATCCTGGAATATGTGTCTTCCTACATGGTTGTTTAAGAATGAAAAGCCACACACACTCCTCAATCAAGAACTGTTGCCAAACATATAACATGATAGAAATATAATAATCACTGCAATAATGTTACAATTAGTGTTATCACGGTACCAAAATTTCAGTATTCGGTACCAATACCAGTGGAAATCCACGGTTCTCGGTACCAATTCCTTAAACCTGCTAAGAATTATCCAGCCAAGAATGAGCTAGAATGAACTGCTTTTCTGACAGACTGATATTAATGACATAAATAGGGATGCATCGATCCTGATAACAGTATTTGGGTGTCGGTCCGATACTGTGCTGATACAACCGCACCCGATACCACTTTAGGGGCCGTTCACATATCACGTTTGTTGCGCGTACAAATTTCAATTGTAGGCTATGCCGTGGCGAGATGAAAACATCTCAACAGGTCATGTGACAAAAACCAACTGATCAGCTTCGGCCTTTCCGTAACAACATCGAAAACTTGGCCGAACAGCTGATCATAGCTGTACAGGGCGGCTTTTTATTTCTCATCTCCATAAATATATCTAGTAGTAATTAAAGCTAATGCAAGGGCTAGAAATAAATAAATAATTTGCTGATACTTCTTCGTCATCATGGAAAGCGTAGTTCGCACCGCTTTCTCCTTCTTTCCACAAGCGCTTGCTCTCTCGTGGCGTCTGTCGTTGCATGTAACCATGAACAAAGGCGTGCCGCGCCGCTTCTATTATGAGCGCGCACGTCTACATTTGAAATAACGAATTTGCACGCACAAAAAACGTGCTGTGTGAACGGCCCCGTATGGCAACGTGACATTATTCTAATCCAAAATATTTCCATATGTAACTCTTTCCTCCTTCCTTGTCAACGAGTGGATTCAGAGCCACCGCAATAGCAGCGTCACCGGTCGCCATGTCTCAGTGTTTTCATGAAGAGGACGCAACTGCGTACCTTTCGGACAGCGCATCAAGAACCGGATTAACCTGGTACTTCAGTACCACCGGTACTTAAGAAAAGCTGGTACCGTAACAGTTTAATTTTCTTAGTACCGACTTGGTACCGAAGTTCCAGGTCTTTTGACAACGCTAGTTCCAATCATAGACTCTTAACCATGAGCCTATTTAATTTCAAACAGTGACTCAATAGTGTACGTCACAATAGGGAAGAAAAGACTCTGTTTCATGCTGACTTTAAACTCAGCTTTGAAATTTATTGAGAACCCCTAACTTTAGGGTTAGGGGTTTGTTAAAATGCCTTGTGATGCTTGTCCTAGCAATCACTGCCAATAAAAGGAATTACAGACAGTGTATGTACACAGCATACAAATGGCAAAAATAGGACTTCACACACATTCATTATGGAATCTCTTAAATCCCACAGCTACATGCATCTTAATTAGAGTCAAGGTCCTTATTAATTATATCTTTGTGTTCAATTATTGCCCTCCAGTCATTACAGCTGTGTGATTACAGAAGAATCATGCAGTCAGTGATGACAGGGTTCTGTAGCAAAGGCCTGCTATCAGTTTGTCTGTCCCTTTAAAACTCACCAAGCAACCTCAGTGTCCATTCAGTAACTATCATAACATTTTCAAACATTGCATGCAATGTCCCATTAGTTGTGCACATTTATTTATAATGTTACTGTAAACTAAATGTTACTGTTTACTTCATAGTTATTGTCTGTCTAGTGGCAATATTTTTTAGGTCTGACAAGCTTCATTAGACAAATGAGTGAACAAAACAAACTGAAGAAGTGACCATAACAAGAGACTTCATGGAATGGCAAACACTAAAATAATGATAATTTATTTTATTTATTTTGCAGCCTAATGTTTATGATTATCCAACCTTTTTGGTTTTCAGCTTGCACACATTTTTGCTAATGGATCATTTACATATCAGACAGGTTTTTACTCCACTCAAAGTATATGCATATTTTTAAACCCTAAACTTGCATATAAATGATAAGAACTGGATTGATAACAGAAAATTATGACAATGAAAGCAACTGTTCTTTTTTCAAACATCACATTTTGGCACTGTTCCAGGTTGTTCATGACTGTGTAATTTAATACGAACCTGGGTTTATAGATTTACATACACGCAGGTGCACGTCAAGTACATGTTTTGCAGTGGCAGAAAGATCAATGATGTTAATGATTGAATTAATGTGCTAGCATTATTAAAAAGCATTGTATTTGACTGCAGCTGTAACAAAGGCATAAATATAAGCTTTATGCCAAGCATGTCTTGGTTCATTGAACCGTAGCCTTCACTTCAACCTCGTGTTTGCATTCTCATCCTCTCTTTCTCTCTTCACTTCAGTCTGCAAGTATTTGCCAGTAAAATGAAATGGTAAAAATAGCTGTTGTGCTGGTCTCAAACACATCCCTTTGTTACTAGAAGCAGGTCATGGATACACAGCTCTGACCTCCTATTTTTAATCTCACCAAATACAAATGCTTACACAAAAAATAAAAATAAATATTTTGTTATTATGTATGAGAGATGGGACGTGAATCTTATGTCAGTCTTAAGTACATTTTACCTGTTAGTATTTGCATTATGAATTTAAAGAACCCATGAAATCACTAGACGAACGTTGTTTTCTCTCCTTAGTTGATGCATTTCCCAACAAAGTGAATTTTTAGGAGTACACTATTATATGGATGAAGCTAACAGACATAGACCAAACATATTTTCATTTCATAGTGTCTTTAAAAATCAACTAAATGCCCACATGAATGACTAAATTATTACAATGATACTTGCATGAATACAGAAATGTAATGTTGGCACAAGGGAAAGTGCAGTCTGTTCTATCTCACTCTGTTCAATCTGCACATGTGCATAGAGGGAACATTAACAATTTTGTTTAATCAATCTTTATTTATTTTACAGTTGCATTTATATATATGTGTGTGTGTGTGTGTGTGTGTGTGTGTGTGTGTGTGTGTGTGTGTGTGTGTGTGTGTGTGTGTGTGTGTGTGTGTGTGTGTGTGTGTGTGTGTGTGTGTGTACAAAGTAAATGATCAACATTAACTGTTAACATACCGCTGCATCAGCAACGGTTCTGGCTGGACTATGCAATACAGCAATTATTTAAAATTGGTATCATGCCAATAATATAATTTTAAAAAATGGCATGAAATGACATAAAACAGATCAAGATTTAACGTTGGCATGCTTTTATATGGAGTTGATGATGCCAGAGTGATGAACTATTAGAAAATTAAGGAATGACTGCCCGAGAAAAAACAAACAAACAAATTCAGTACAGTACTCAACATTAGAGACTGCAAAGATACAGAGCCATGGAAGAGAGATGTCTCTCTAAGTGTGATAAAATATGCTAATTAATTCCATAAATTTAGAATTTGTTGGAGACCATGTGGAGGCAGGAAACATGGGAACAAGGCGTTATCTCCGCAGACCAGCCAAGCAGGCCATTTGTACAGAACTCATTGTGCTAAAACACACAGATGACAATTTCAGTGTATTAACTGTGGTGTAATGTTTAATATAACAGTCACTACTGAGATCTATCTGAGCTGATTTTTACTGATCATCATAGAATTTAAACATTTAAAATTAAGCAATTTTTTTTTTACTTTGATCAAGGTAGATTTTAACTGAAAATACACACTTTCATACATTAAATGGAGAAAATCCACAGCAGGATCTCCAGGTTTCCTTTTTTTCCCGACAGATGTGTGCAGGGGGTGGGGTATCTTGATTCATTAATTACCTTGAAACTAATTGCCACATGTCCACATGTAATTGAATCATATTTGATTGGTCTAAATCATCTGTATCTTGCTTTTTAGTTTCACCTGTGGCATACAAAGCAGTTCATTACATCTTAGTAGCTGGTGTTTGTTGTGTGGCTGAAGTAAGTTTGTGTCATTTTAATGCTTTTTAGCTGATTTAAGTAAGAAATGCTCATGATTGTAAAATGTGTGACAACTAGCCCCAGTTTCCGCTATTATGTATTCGCTGTCTTAGTAAGCAACACTGTAATCTAGTAATTGTGGATGATGCGTTTTTAACAGCCCATTAATGAACTGAGTAGGAGGTGAAGTATTTAGGATAATGCTGCCAAATGCCATTATAATGGCAGTTCGGGCTTTGACATTCATGGCAACACTGCCTGAATATTGTATTTCTGAATATTCACTAGGGATGTTAACACCAAGGGCTATACTCAATGACCAAGTAAAGAGCAAAAGTTCAATTCAATTACGCATGGTTTTCTCTAACAGCAGTTTTGTGTGTAATTGTGCAATAACTTTTGCAGCTAAAACGTTAAGGTATGTGCCTATACAGAAACAAACTATATAGGAAATACTCATTGGCATATACGCTGTGACAACCAGATCTCATGAGAAAATGTAACTATTTCTGCTTGAATTTGTAGTTCATATGTTGTGATTTGTACAAAAATAAGCGTCCACCCCTAAACTTAACCTTCAGATTGTACTGAAACGTAAGGGTGAAATTGTACGAATTTATAGGAATTGGCCAGAACGTAAAACGTATAAGTATGTGCGGGCTGTGACAACTAGCCGTGGTCTCCCCTGCCAGAGTTCAACAGCACCAACTGTCACTAGTAATCTCTTCAACCCACCACTAGAAATTAAAAAAAGCTTCACTGTATATTTCTTCCACAAACACACTCAAATGAATTGAAAGAACCATGAACTCATGTTTGCAACACTGCTACTATTAAAAGGAAATTATTTATGTAACAGAGCACACACAGTTGCAGACATTGAAAATGTAGAAGACTCAAATTTCTCTAGGGGGCCAAAGAGTCTTACCTTGACACTGGAAACCTTGCTTGCCGAAACCCCTGCAAAAGAGGCGAGACTGTGTGAGAAATTACAGCACAGAAAGCAAATCTGGACGCATTCCTCTGCGCGCATCAGCGAGACGCGCAGGCGCGCGCCATATTCCGCAAAATCCATCTCTAAGGATGATGATGGTGATGATGGCTTTATCATAGCGCGAGGAATTTCATTCTCGTGATAGACACTTTAACATGTTTCCTTAATGAAGAGAAGAGCTTAAGTAAATGTGCTATAAATGACCCAAATGCGTAAACATACAAATGCATATAAATATATTGTAGAGGGTGCAGCAGTGCGTTGGACTCGTTGCGCGAAGCGCTTGTCTTTTCCGTCGGCGTCTTTGTTCAGTGTTGACACCACTGCGGATGTCTGAGAGTGTTCAAACGTTTTAGTGTTTTTCCTCTCACGAGCATCAAGTGAGTCACCTGTGCCCTTCGCAGCCGTGTATATACAACAACACCTAAACGTCCTCCAATACTCACCAGATAAAGTCGGTGCAGTGACTGCAGAAGGTCGGTTGCTTGAAGAAGCGAGCGATGAACTTGTGGTTCTTCACTTCGTGCACGTTCTTCTGCCTCAGCGCGCCCTGCCTGGCGAAGCCTCGCGCGGCCCCCTCGCCCTCGACAGCCGCTGGGTCGGCCATGATGGGGACGGAATGGATGTAGTGGGTAGAAATCTCCTCGACTTGTAGCCTGTGCCGTTGAGGTTGAACGGGGTCTTTCTCGGCTTGCGCTTCGCTTCCCGGTTGGTCGGCGCGCGCGCGCACACGCCTGCCTCTCCCCAGCTGACTGTTGTGGTGGAGCGCGCGGGCAGCGGTGCTTCAGAGAGACTGTAACCACGCCCCCCCCCCCCCCCCCCCCCCCCTTCGTTCGGCTGTTTTGAATGACTGTTGCGGTTGAGAGACACATTTGACAAACCCGTTTAAAAATCACTTCCAAGGAAAGTCATTCATTGTTTGTTAGTGATCTATCGAGCGCCAGACGCACAGCACTTGTTGATTTGGCGCATTGCAAACATTTATCATGGCAACCGTATAGCTTTCTGCCAAAATGCTTAAATAATAATATTAACATTAATATTTGTAACTACTGAATTGGAATGTGGTGACACGAGGTTTCTGAAAAGGTTTGTACGCTCACCGAAGGAGTTCCCATAAATGAGCAATAAATGGTTCTATATTAAAATGTATATTATGCAGCATACTTTAGTTGAAAGTGTCATGTGTCGTGTTACCCTAATTGTGTGGGTAATTGTGCAAAACTTTCAGTAAACTTGAAGAATTTTCAGCTGCCAGTTCTTTACATTAAAGTTTTATCCAGTGTAAAATAGAAACAACTGTAGTATTCTGGCAGAAACCTTTTACAAAATGTTTAAGCATTCATGTAGAACAACCCCAAGGTCATGGATTCGATTCCCAGCGAATGCATGAACTGATAATTTGTATATACAAATATAAAAACAAATATAGGCTACATTTGAGTGCATGTTAGGTCTGGCAGATGGCGGCTAATAGACTATATCCCATATCGTGCAGTCTTTGTGGGTTCAACAGAAGTACATGTGAAAGTAATGACTCTCCCAGTCTGGCTAACCATGACTTTTTTTTTTTTTATATATATATATATATATATATATATATATATATATATATGGAAAAACTTTTGTGAATGTTTTAACAAATTTAAAATGAGAATCACCTTCTAATTCAGGTGACACAGTAATGTAATTTATTAACGTTCATTGACACAATAATTCCAGTTAAACACAATTCCAGTTTTAGGTAATATGTGGAATACTTAAGAACTCAATTCAGCGTATATATTTTTGGTGCCTCAGGGACCTTTTCCCTCATGATGGACTCACTGGAGGACAGTCTTTAAACTTCTTGCAGGAACTTAAGGATTCAATTGTGCGTGAAGCTTCAGCTTTAAGATTCTGAAGTCATGATGAAATCTTAGGTAACCTTATAAGTTATTCAAAGATAGTCCGGTTTGAAATGGTTAAACTGATGAGCCCCAAAAGGCATCTCATGTATCTTTTCTTTTTAACTGTGTTATGTAAGTGAGCCATGTTTTCTGAGAACTTCTGGCACTCAAACCAGTATAATCTGTTTAAAAGAACACAAGCTTTGTGCCTGTTTATGTAAATAACCTCATAATATGTGCAGAAGAGGTGGTAACCCATCTAGTTTCTAAGGAAGACTATTTTCATGCCTGAGCACATTTGGTTTTTAAACTGATGGCTTGGTTGTTTTTCAGGCCAAGTATGTTGTGTTCACTAGAATAGGTTCTTTCTGAAGGAGTAGCACTTATATAAGAATATAATTGTTCATTTCGCTTTCCAGCAGCATTTGATGCAAATATTGTGGTTGAAGCCGTAAGATGAGGAGATTCAATACATTGATCGTGACAGACACAAAACAATCTGATCAGTCTCTTGATGGCGTGTTTTTTTCCCCCGCGATACCTGTAGTAGATTAATTTTTGTTCCCCAAAGAACCTTTCAGTGAACAGTTCTTAAAAGAAACATTTTAAAAATCTAAAGGACACTTTCCCACTATAAAGAACTTTTGTGGAATGGAAAGGTTCATGGATGTTAAAGGTTCTTCATGGGCCCATAAATGCCAACAAAGAACCTATATTTTTATTGTAGTGCATGGTCTATGATCTAAACCAATTCCATCCCTAGTGGTGACTAATGAATAAGAGTTCATTCAGTTCACCATTATGCCCTTGAGAAAGACACTTAACCCCAGGGACCATCAATGGGACTGTCCACGCAATTATTGTTCAAGAGCAAAGCATAATATGACTGAATGAGGAACATCTGAGACCTTCCACTTGTTCTTTCACTGTTGCGACAAGTTCCCCTTTCCAGTGACTTTAAATCTGCCATTTAGCAGATGCTACAACATAAGAGCTTAATCCTTAAAAGGAGACAAATTCCATCCAGAAGTTGACCCACAGATGTCTGCAAATGAATTAATGTATATGGGTGACCGGGGCTAGTTGTCACACTGGGAAGTGTTTATAAATAGAAATTGTACATAGAAATTGCTATAAGAAATGTGAAAAAAAGAAGTGTGAAAATAAAAATGACAACCTGCCGTGATCTGATGGAATTTGATTCTTCGCTGGGTCTTGAGTCAGTTGCTGACCAATGAGCTTACTGTATTATACGCTTACTAATTCATACAAAAGATCTCCTCAATGAGACTTTTCTTCACATCATCCAACCTGACAGATGAGATCATTGTTAAATGCTGTCTGATCCTGAGATCCTCTGATTTTAATGGTAAGTAAAGACTTGCAAATACTTCTGGAGCCAAGTAATAAAATTCTCACGCAGTATGTTCACTAATATCTCGCTGATGAACCCACTAAGGGTCACCGGTGAGTTTAATGATAAGGACACCGACTGTGATTACATTATTTAAACATGCAATATTTAGTCAAAGGTTACAGTTCTTTGACAACACTAATATGACCCTCACCAATCACCAAAACCTTTTTCTTTGAATCACTTGAATTGGCAACAAAAGCATTTGATACAGTCATCCGCCATCTGCTCAGCTCCACACTGGTACAAGATGGAGATCTTGTGATTTACACTTCCAAATCATTGCACAAATTTACTTTGGTTTGGGTTTCATTCTCAGAACAAGCAGATTTTATTGTGAGAACATCAGATAAATAACAGGTGAAACAAACACTCTGATCTGGTCTTTACCACCTAACCAGGATTCTCACTGATCAGATACAGTATGAGTTTACAGATAGCAGTTAGTTCCTTCAAAGTGGAACCTCTATCTTAGATGACAAATCTTAAAACATCCAACAGGTGGCGACAAAAACCGTGAAATACTATGCAAAAGCTGTCATTTATAATAGTAAATCATGAGACTTCCTGAAAAAGAGATCTGAAAAACAGATTGTTCAACATAAGAAATCTAAAAAAAATATTTTAAAATGTACTCTAAAAGCAATGACTGGACCGTTTAAATACTGCTTGATTTCAGAACTCTTTATGGCAAGTTTCTTGAATTAACGTTTTGTTATATAATTTTTTATTTCAGTACATATACAGAAATATCTTAAAGGAACTACTAATAAGAAATGTTTTATCCATTACCTACACTCATTTGATAGAATGTTATTTAGCAACTTTAAATATAAATTATTTATCAATATACCAAAAATATCATATTATTGAAAATAATTGAAAATATCATATTTACATCCTGATTTCCAGAATATTTTTTTTTTTTGTAAAATGGCATAAAACCAAGAATCTGTGATTCGTTAATTCTCTTGATCCTTTATTTAATTGACAAAGGTATGTTTTCACTGACCAACTTCATTGTATTTTGCTAAACAAATTTAAATTTTGATGGTTCCAACACTCCAAAAAGTTGGGACAGAAGCAAAATAAAAGTGAAAAGGTTATAGAATATCCAAGTTTTGAAGCAGTCCACTATAAGCAGGTGTATTGGTAATAGGTAAGGGTGTTGTGTTTGGGTATAAAAGGAGCATCTACTGAAGACTCAAAGATTGGTCATGGCTAATATTGTGGTTTTTCACCATCTACCGTCCATAATATTGTGAAAAGATTCAGGGAATCTGGAGAAATCTCAGGCTGTGTATATAGGGCAAGGCAGGAGATCTCTGTTAAGTGTGTGACCTTCGAGACCTCAGATGGCATTACATGAGAAACCGCCATGCTACTCTGTTAAATATTGCCACAAGCTAATCTCAGATAGTGCAAGACAGTGCAAATGTGTGCTGTGGTCAGTTGAGTCCATGTTTCAGCTTGTTTTTGGGAAAAACGTACTCTGTTACTAACGTAACCACGGTTCTCTCTAGAAGAGGGAACGAGTACTGCGTTTTATCAAAACGCTACGGGAAAAGTCTCTTTTCACGAAACACTGAAGCAAAAAATTATCCTTTAATTTTCATATATGTAAAACACGTTGCGGCAGCAGCAGACAGCTATGGCGAGACGGCTTGCTCGCTCATTGGCTGCTCTGCGGCAACTGCTTAAGCCTATCGAGCGAGGCCTGAGATGGCATCAGGCCAATGAGGGCGCTTCGCGCCCTCCTCGCCACTTCCCGCCGAAACGGGCGTGGCTTACCTCTATAAAAGGAGCTCGAGAAGGCTGACTCACTTGATTTTGATCGCCGAAGCGAACCAGAGTGAACCGTACGCACGGCAGAGAACGCAGTACTCGTTCCCTCTTCTAGAGAAAACCGAGGTTACGTTAGTAACCGAGTACGTTCTCTTACGAGAGTCCTCTCGTACTGCGTTTTATCAAAACGCTACGGGAACCCCTTGCAAAACGCCGTGCGTGCTGGGATAAAAAACACTGATCACCGGAAGCTATTTCAGGCATACAGTGCATAATCACCAGATTGACTCACACAGAGTCAGGGAATAAGGGTGGGAGCCTTAATTCCCTAAACTGTAGCGTCGTAGAATAGACATGTCCACAGACGCAAGTATAACATCACATAGACAGGGTAGGGAACCTGAACTAATGCGGAAAATGTGGGTCTTACACAGTTCTGCCCAAGATAGTCGGTAGCGCATAGCGCATGAGTTTCAGCGGTCTGACTAGACGGCTGAACGGATTACACCGACAAAAGCTTAGCCTGCAAGGCGGGAACCTCTAGGTTATAAAACCTGATAAATGTAGACGGCGAGGCCCAGCCTGCCGCCGTACATATATCCTGTAGGGAAATCCCGCTGGACCAAGCCCACGAAGAAGCAACGCTTCTCGTAGAGTGCGCTCTGACTCCCAACGGGCATGGAATGCCCTTGGCAGTATACGCCAGCGCTATGGCGTCAACTACCCATCTGGATAGACTTCGTTTCGAAACAGCCATTCCTTTGGAACGTCCACTGAACGAGACAAAGAGCTGCTCTGTCTGTCTGAAGACAGCAGAGCGCGACATATAAGCTCTTAAAGCCCTAACAGGGCAAAGAAAACTCGAGTCCCCTTCCTCACTCGATGCCGGCAGGGCAGCCAGGGAAATGACCTGAGCCCGAAAAGGCGTGTTGAGGGATTTCGGCACATAGCCGTGCTTAGGTTTGAGTATGACTTTAGAGTCATTAGGACCAAACTCCAAGCACGCCGGGCTCACAGAGAGCGCGTGCAGGTCGCCTATGCGCTTCACTGAAGCGAGAGCCATCAAAAACACTGTTTTGAAAGACAAGTGTTTGAGGCTAATAGACTGGATAGGCTCGAAAGGGGCACCTTTCATGGCCGCCAGGACCGTAGAAAGGTCGGATTCAGTCTCCTAGCTCCCCTGAGGAAGCGGATGACTAAATCATTCCTTCCCAGCGACTGACCCAGCGTTGAACCAAAGAACGCTGAAATAGCCGCCACATACACTTTGAGCGTGGAAGGGGATCTGCCCTTATCCAACAGCTCTTGTAGGAAGGAGAAAACCTCCGTTACCTCACATTCGAGGGGTGAAATGCTCCGAGCTGTACACCAGCCGGAGAAAACCGACCACTTCGAAGCATAAAGCTGCCGTGTCGACGGCGCTCTAGCCTGAGTGATGGTATTCACGACTCCCTCTGTGAGACCAACGGGTATCCGTTGAGCACCCACACATGAAGGGACCACAGTTCCGGGTGTGGGTGCCAAATCGAGCCCCCGGCCTGCGAGAGGAGATCTCTCCTCAACGGCAGTGGCCATGGATCGATATCTGTCAACTGCATCAGAACTGGGAACCATATCTGGTTCTCCCAGAACGGAGCTACAAGCAGGACTGGGCATTTCGTTTCCCTGACCCGTTCCAGTACCTGTGGCAGGAGGGAGACGGGGGGAAAAACATATAACGGGCAGCGCGGCCACCTTCGGGACAGCGCGCTGTCGGTCTTTGAAAAGAACGCGGGGCAGTGCGCGTTTTCGCGGGACGCGAAAAGGTCCACCTCCGCTCTGCCGAATCTCTCCCACAACAGCCGGACTGTTTGTGGGTGTAGAGACCATTCGCCCGGGGGAACATTGTTCCTGGACAGTCTGTCTGGGCCCACATTCTGAAGCCCAGGTACATGCACTGCTCTCAGCGAGCGTAAGTTGTGCTGAGCCCATAATAGGAGGCGTTTCGCCAGCCTGTACAGGGATATGGACTTCAGACCGCCCTGGCGATTTATGTAGGACACCACAGCCATGTTGTCCGAACGGACTATGACGTGTTCGTCCTTGATGTGGGGACAAAAACGCGTCATCGCGTTGTGCACTGCCAGCATTTCTAGGCAGTTTATGTGTTGGAGCTTTTCTCGTTCCGACCACAGGCCGAAGAACGGTCTGCCCTCGAGCAGAGCTCCCCATCCCGAGGTGGATGCGTCTGTCGACACCATCCTCACTCTCGAGGAAGTCCCCAGGCTTACACCTGATTTGTACCAGTCGTCCGCCGTCCAAGGCGCCAGGGCTGAAACACAGCTCTGATCGACCTTGAGGCGTAATCGACCGGTCGCCCACGCTCTGCGCGGTACCCGCGTTTTCAACCAGAACTGCAGCGGGCGCATGCGGAGCAGGCCCAGCCGGAGAACTGACGATGCTGAAGCCATGAGACCCAGCATCTTTTGAAACTTCCTGAGCGGGGTGACAGCGCCGCGGCGGAAAGACCTCGCCGCGCGCTGAATGATCAACACGCGCTGTGGTGACAGCCGCGCTGTCATAGACTGTGAGTCCAGAACGACGCCCAGAAACAAAATCGTTTGACTGGGGTTCAATGAACTCTTTGTCCAGTTGACTGTGATACCAAGATTCTCGAGGTGATCGAGTAAAATGGTTCTGTGCTCCACGAGCTGTGATCGTGATTGAGCTAGGATCAACCAGTCGTCCAAATAGTTCAGCACTCGCATGCCTCTGAGTCTGAGAGGAGCGAGCACTGCGTCCCTGCATTTCGTAAATGTACGAGGTGCTAGGGACAAGCCGAATGGCAGGACTGTATACTGGTATGTCTGACCCCCGAAGGCGAATCTCAAGTATCGCATGTGGTGTGACGCTATCTGTATTTGAAAATACGCGTCCTTCAGATCTATCGACATGAACCAGTCTTCTCGGCGAACATGCGCGAGAATTTTGCTGGTTGTGAGCATTTTGAAACTGCGTTTCAATAATACTCTGTTCAGCCGTCTTAGATCCAGTATGGGTCTGATACCGCCGTCCTTTTTGGGGACTAGAAAGTATCTGCTGTATAGTCCCCCTTCGTTTAGAGCTGGGGGAACGCGCTCTATCGCCCCTTTGCTTATCAGTTTTGATATTTCGGCTCGAAGTAGGTGAGCTACTTCCAACGAAACCGTAGTTCCGACGCGCGCTGTGAAGCGGGGAGGGCGTCGACAAAACTGTAGCGAGAAGCCTCTCTTTATAATGCCTAGCACCCAGTCCGAAACCCCTGGAAGCGCTGCCCATGCTTCTGCATGGCTGGCTAGGGGCTGGATACGGAGCGCGCTCTGTTCGCCGTGCGACAGAGGCGCTTCGGGGGATAAAAACATAGGCGTTATGCCTGTGGCATTTGAGGCGGGGCGCGCGCTTAATACAGCGGGCGGAACGCTCATCCTCGACCTTACTACAGTGCTTAGCTGAGTGAGGGAGGACTGAGAAAGTCTCATAGGACTCATGTGAGCGAGTAGATGTGGGCTGGGAGCGGGCACATTTACTGCTTTGGGCGCGGTGTCTGCCTGAGCAGAGCGCGCGCTCACAGGTCTCGTTTTTACAGAGAGCCTGTGATCTGTTAGACATAGTGTTCGTGGGCACTGGGAAGCGGGCACTCTCACTATGTTGGAAGCACAATCGACCTGAGTCGATTTTATGTGCGCGAGCCCTAAGTGTAGGGCTGTGCTTATGTGTAGTGATGGGCACTGAGGAGTGGGCATCGAGACTACATTTATAGCACCATCGGCCGTGGCCGGGCAGAATGCCTGCGCTCGACCCCGCTGCGGTGTTTAACCGAGCAAGGGAGGGCTGGGCGAGTCCCGTAGGACATATAATGACCGTTAGTAAGTGTGGGCGCGGGAGAGCGGGCACAATTACTGCAATGAGTGCACTGTCTGCCTGAGCAGTGTGAATGCACAGGTTTCGTCTTTACAGAAACCACAAGGCATGCAGAACATAGTATTTGTGGGCACTAGGCAGTGGGCACGTTCACTATGTTGTGTGCGTGATCGACCCGAGTCGAATATATGAGCGCGGGCCCTGTGTGAAGGGCTGTGCTAATGTGTAGGGATGGGCACAAGCAGTGGGCATCTTCTGTACACATATAGCATCATCGGCCGTGGCCGGGACTTCGCTCGTGGGCTGCAAAACAAACACTTCTGCAGTTGCCTCTCGGGGAACAAACAGAGTGATTTGCATTCGGCGGCAAAATATTTTCTGCCGGCAGACCCGGGATTCGAACTCGGATCCCCCGCGCAAGAGTCTAATAATCTACCACTGGACCACAGTGAAGATACATAGACAAGGTCAGCGCGAGTATTATCCACACTGGCGTTTGCTTGCAGGCATGCGAGTAAGCACGACATGCAATACTAACATTTTCAGACGCCTGAAATATGCCAGAATGTGAGAAGAGTGGATATCGCCCGGTTTCAGCGGGGCTGAAAACACTCCATTCCCCTTTCGCCAGTGACGCACGGGAACCGTAGAAACGGCGTTCGGTTGCAGGCAAGCGGGTACTACGCACTCGCTGGCTGCAAAATGCATCTCCGAAGTCGCCTTCAGGGGACTGACAGAGCGAAGCATTGGCGGCATAAAAATATATGCCGCTAGACCGGGATTAGAACTCCGGTCTCCCATGCGGAAAACCTATAACTCCGCCACTGAGCCACAGGGGGATGTAGGCTTTGAATGTGAGAAGAGTGGATATCGCCCAGTTTCAGCGGGGCTGAAAACACTCCATTCTCCTTTCACCAGTGACGCACGGGAACCGTAGAAACGGTGTTCGGTTGCAGGCAAGCGGGTACTACGCGCTCGCTGGCTGCAAAATGCATCTCTGCAGTCGCCTTCAGGGGACTGACAGAGTGAAGCATTGGCGGCAAAGGCGGCGTCAACATGTATTCTTCGGCGTTTGCTGGCAGGCAAGCGTGCTATAACAGACTCACTTGCTGCAATAATATTTCCAGTCGCCGAACAGGGAACTGAGAAATATGAGAGAAAAGAGGTGAGACCGACCAATGGTGGGACTGAGAACACTCTTTTCTCCTTCGCCGGTGAATGACGCGCGCGGAGGCAGGGTAGCTTTTCTTGTAACGTAAAGAAAAACTAATCCCGCCGTCCGCTTCCAGGAAGGGCAGCCTCGGAAGGATGCCTGGCGAGTCCTCAGAGTCACCGTAGGCAATTGGCTCGGAGTAAGGGCATTTCGCCGTCAGCGAGCGCGAGCGCTGCATGAGAAGGCGTCTTGAAAAAGACGCAGCTCTTTTAGGGGTGAGTGTTGCAGCGAACACACACACACACAGAAAACAGAGCAATATAGCAATAAAGGATATAGGCGTCGGAAAGCGCAGCAGGTACGGCTGTGGAAGGCGGCGTTGGCCAGCGGCTTCGAGGGCTCGTCCCGCTGAAGTGCTTGCTTCGAACGACGCTTACTTCCGTGATCCAGCGATGCGTGCGCTTCGCTGAAGAGATTAAAATCAAGTGAGTCAGCCTTCTTTATAGAGGTAAGCCACGCCCGTTTCGGCGGGAAGTGGCGAGGAGGGCGCGAAGCGCCCTCATTGGCCTGATGCCATCTCAGGCCTCGCTCGATAGGCTTAAGCAGTTGCCGCAGAGCAGCCAATGAGCGAGCAAGCCGTCTCGCCATAGCTGTCTGCTGCTGCCGCAACGCGTTTTACATATATGAAAATTAAAGGATAATTTTTTGCTTCAGTGTTTCGTGAAAAGAGACTTTTCCCGTAGCGTTTTGATAAAACGCAGTACGAGAGGACTCTCGTAAGAGAACAGACAAGTTGTCAGTCCCAAAGATGAAAGGGACCATCCAGATTTTCATCAGCGACAGCTGTAAAAGCAAACATCTGTCATGGGGGCGCATCAGTGGAAACTGCATGGGTGACTTGTTTAAGGTATACCATTGATATGGAGGCATATATCGGGATTGTAGAGACTTGGACTGCCATTAAGATGACATCTTTCCTGGGAAGAAAGACAATGCCAGGCCTCATTCTGCACGTGCTGCAACAGACTGGTGTGTGACTGACTGCCTGTAGTCCAGATCTCTCTCCTATATTAAAAATGTATGGCCCATCATGAAGAGGAGAATCAGACAACAATGACCACAGATAGTTGAGCAGCTGTCTTGGATCAGGTGAGAATGAGCAAACAATCCTTTTTGCAAAACTCTAACAATTAGTATCCTCAATTCCCAAACTATTAAAAAGTGTAATTAAAAGAAAAGGTGATGTGACACAGTGGTAATCATGCCTCTGTCTCAATTCGTTTAGAGTGTGTCAAAATGTTTACAGAACAGCCTACAATTAAATTGGTCAGTGAAAACATTGGAAATCTTTCTCAGTTAAATAAAGGTTAGAGAATTAACAAATCAGAGAATATTGATTTGAATAAAAGGAAATCATCAGAAGAAAAAAGGTTTAGTATTTGATTTTATAACAGTTAATTTTTGCTAGTTTCACTGGAAAGGCTCACTGTCACACACATTAGCGTATTATTCAATCTAAAATGATTCAAGTAACAGAAAATTGCTGAACTGATAATGGCTGAAATGATACTGGAGATCAACAGTTAGTCATTACAGGTAATTAAATAACATTTAGATAACAGCCCATTGTCAAAGCTCACGTTACACAAACATATTCAACTGATAACAAATGGCCTTATAAATGCTGTCATTTTAATGAAATGTGACGCTTTAAACTTCCCAAATGGTATATTACAGTGGTTCCCAAACCTGTCCTGGAGGACCACCAACACTGCACGTTTTCTTTATCTCCCTGATCAAATACACCTGATTCAACTCATCAGCTCATTAACCCATGTGATAATGAGCTGATGAGTTGAATCAGGTGTGCTTGATTAGGGAGACAAAGAAAACGTGCAGTGTTGGTGGTCCTCCAGGACATATTACATGATGCATCAGTTCTATTTTTAGTTTCTAATTCGAATTACTACTTAACTTCACATTTTCATTTGCAATTTTTAAATGTCACTTTTTCCATGTAATATTTATATTTTATTTCAGCTTCATTTCAATTAATCGTTTTAGTTACAACAACAACAATGTATACAGTAGGCCTGCAAATAAAAAATAAATCTGAAAATGCATCATAGAGACATTGCATTTTGGTAGTTAGCCAGTTTTATTGGTCATTGGACCAGTTTAGGGCTAGTTATGAGCGGGCTTGTATTTGTCACACAAACCTGGCAAGCCTTCATGAGGCGTCAACATTCATCTCTCTGAAGAGCGGCTTTCAGATTGCTCCAGAACTCGCCTCTCTTCTCCTCATCCTCGGGCCACTCCAGATACGTCCTGGAGTTCATAATCTTCCGCAGCTTGCAGAAGCGCTTGGGGATGGTCTCCTTCTTGATTGGCTCTAGAAGTACTAGGACAGCGGAGTCATTGTGCTCATCGACTATGCGGAAATGTGAGAAGTCCAGTTCGTAACGACACCATTCGCTGGTAACAAAGTGCTCAGACAGAACAAAGAGAGTGCGATGGCTCTTCTCAATCGAGTCGATGATGTTGTCCACGATCCAGCGGCCCGGCCGGAAGTCCCGTTTGTGCAAACACAGGGCGAACGAAGGCTGAGCGCTCTCCAGCTCTGGAACGAGGATCTCCTCGACCCACTCAGCGTCATGTTGACTGTAGGATACAAAAGCGTCATAGCGGAGCTCTTCTGACAGTCGACCAACTGCAGGTTTTCGTTTGGCTTGAATCCATGCTTTAGTCATCTGCAGGTACCATACAACGTGAAGCTTATGGCAGGTGACAACAATAAGTCCAAGCACTATGATGATCACAGAACAAAGCACTGAGACAGCAGGGATCATATAACACTCGAAGACTGACAATCTGACGCTTTCAATGGCATAACCTCTGAGAGTGAATGGAGTGTCGCACACATAATTGCAACGACCATCTCGAAGTGTGATGAAATGGCCAACATCTTGATTGAAGAAAGATACAAACTCGCAGGAGCACACAAAATTGTTGTTACCCGCCTCCAAGTATTGCAGGTTTTGAAACCTCCTCAAAGAGCTCCCGTTGAACATGCGCAAGGCGTTCCTTTGGATAAGCAGCGTATGGAGCCTCGGAAATAATTCCCCCTGTGGTAGTTTCATAAATCGGTTGCCTGTCAATATAAGTGTAGTAAGTTGAGGAAATCTTTGGTTGAAAGCCATCAGATCATTTTCGCTGAGATCCAGAACCGTCAAGGTAGAAGGCAGGCAAGCAGTCATCGTATGTAGCTTTGTGCTGGAAAGGTTCAGAAACCTGAGAGTCGCTGGCCAGCTACACTTTTCTGGCATAGAAACAAAACTATTATGACTTAAGTCTAAATATATGAGCCTCTTAAGATTAGTTGCCAACCGAGACATCAGCCCAAGAGATTTTAATACGTTCTGGCTCACATTTAGGGTGTTGAGGTTTTGATATGCGCCAAAACCTGTAAATAAGGTCGGTTCGATTGTCAGGTCTGACAGGAGATTTTGACTGAGGTCCAAGTATTCAAGCTTTTTCAACAAAAAAGTAGTTTCTCGAGGAATGACAAACACTGTGCTGTTGATCACAGACACCTTATGGAGATGAGTCAGGAGAAATCCCAACTGGGTCATGCTACTAAACCTAAAGAACCCTTGGATGTCAAGATTACATATGTAGGCAGTATGTAAGTCTTCATAATGTGTGTACGAAGCATTCTGCCACCACCCCTGACCAACTAAAAGTACATCTTTGAGACCAAAATAAGACAAATGAGAACCATCCATGACCTGCAATAAAGAGGTGAACGCTTCATCGCTTGTGCTGCTATTTTGGAAAGTCAAGCTTTTAGTCCCACCTTCTTTCGCCGCTTTGAAGGGTTCTGTCGAAGTGCTCGTTCTGAGTGTTGCATCTTTGATGGTCAGAAGAGTTTCAGGGTGGGAGACATCTAGAAGAACCTTAGAAACAAGTTCTGGATCGTTCTGAAAGAGATTCTGAAGGCTCAAAGAGACTAAACCGATGGGACGGGCTGCTTTCAAGCTCCCGCTCTCATACGATCTCAGGTTACTGCCAATAAGTGTCATCTCCTCCAGATGAGTGAGCCCTTCTAAGCCATTCTTGTGTACCTTCCTCAGCGATGGACTACCAAATCGCAGCGTCCTCAAGTTAATGAGAGACTGGAAGATGGAAGCAGGTCCCAAGGTGGAGTATGGGTTTCCTACAAGGTTCAGTTGCTGAAGAGATTTTAGCTCATGGAACCAAGACGAAAACAGTTTTTTCAGGTTGTTTAAGGACAGATCAAGAACTTTCAGATTACGTTGAGATTTGAATGCCTCCTTGTGTATAAACCTGAGCTTGTTCTTATGCAAGTTTAGGGTTTTCAGCGCAATATAAGGGCTGAGATCATTGATGTCAATTGACATAATTTGATTGAAAGACAGGTCAAGGCCAAGAGCATTCGCTGGAACCTTTGGGATCTGTTGGAGTTGATTTGAGGAGCAATTGCAAAAATAATTCTGATCACATTTACATGTCCAAGAGTACTCGAAGACTTGAGCCAAAATCAACATAAAAAATATCATGGACTCCTTCGCACCCAAGAGTCTCATTCTGTAAAAAGAAAAATATAAAAAAATATGTATACTTTTATTCAGTAAGGATGCATTAAATTGATCAAATGTGAAAGTGAAGACTTTTGCGTCACTTTTACAAAGTTCTATTTCAAATAAATGCTGTACTTTTGAACTTTCTTATCATTAAAGAATCCTGAAAAAGACGTAGGCTATAATTCAGCGAATACAAGAACAGAAAAACAGAAAACAGAAGTTCTTCATATCCAAAATAGTCAGTCAATCAATGCACTCTCGTTATATCTATATCTAACCTCTATATATAGTACAATCGCAAGCTGGCGTTTGCAGTCGAATATTAAAGTGTTTCCAGTTCTGCATATTCCAAGACAGAAAAAATTGAAAAAATTACCTGACTGCTATTATTGTGTCTGCTCCTCTTTTGTACGCAAACTGCAGTTTGGCAGTATAGTCATAATAAAGGAAAACAAACAGAATTCAAACATGCAAACATAGTCTGAGTCACAGGAGGTAGTGAAACTGAATAGCCTGATTGAAACTTACAAAATCATTTCTCTTTTTTCAGTAGCATTATTTTAGGGAACCATCCCTATACAGACCAGTCTCAGAGCATGTGTATATTATATTTACATGCTGCACATGTAGGTGTAGTTGGGTAATAATTTTTCAGACCGTCTCAGAATGTCTTACACAGCTTTTATTCAAATAGTTTTTGTAAAACTATTTCAGACATGTTTTTATGTTCACTTCACTAAACACTGCATTAGAATTAAGGATACAAAAAGAGGAAGTTAGCCTTTTCATGCAAGGCATGACTTTAACTTTACCGCTATATGCATCACTTCGCATCTCTTGTGGTTATTGCAGGACACACCCAGTGCTCCACAGCGGCTTTAACAACAGTCGGTTGTTGTATACTCGTGTGCAATAAAAATGAGTCAAGCCAAAAATGTTAAAATATTTAGTGGTCTTTTACTGGTGTCGACCATTTTAAAGCACAAATCACTGGTCAGGAAATTAGCAAAACTTGCACAAATACTATAGATAAAGTAACTTGGCACGGAATAACCTTCCCGAACTTGCAGACGGCTTTTTACAGGAAGAAGAGTCAGTTTTGTTCCACTCAAAATGAATAGCTTCAGACAGTTTATGAGTAGTTGAGAAATGTCTCCCAGTTCGTTTAATGTGAGACCAAAATATTCACTATAGGGTTCAAATCTGGACTCTGACCAAGCCAAAACATGAGCCTGATGGCCTTGTTCTCAAGCCATGTCTTGGTTGTCTTTGCAGTTTGGGCAGGAGAATAACATCCGATCATTTCTCTTCAGATAAAAACTTTTCATTTGTGGGAAGCAAGCCATTCTGCAATATTCTCCTATTCTCCAAAGCATTAAATGACTTTTCACAGTGAAGTAGTTCACCAATGCCAGCAGCGTAAAAAGGTTCCCCACACAATGACACCTCTTCCTTCATGCTTCCCCTTATGAAAAAGAAGTTTATCAAGTGTGCTATTAGTATACTTCTTTTAAACTAAAAATAAGTATACTCTCAGTCTACTTTTTATGTACTTCTCAGAAAAATACGTAGTTCTTCTCAGAAATATACTTAAGATACTGACAGAAAAGTCTTAGTATATTTGGATTATATGACTATCATTTTTGATCAAGATATATTTAAAAGTATAATTAAATATTCTAAGTATACTTGGCTTGTAGTTGTGTTTACTCTTTTGATTGAGTAACATATTAAATACTTTTTCACATGATTTTACATACTGTCTTATAAACTTACATTGTTTGAAAAGAAGAAGAAGCTGAAACAAGTGATAGAAGATTGCTTACGCAAATGTAAAACAAATGCGATCATCAAACATTCAACAGCAAAACTGGCAAATGTTAGCGAATGAAATGTCCAATGAAGTGCAAAAATCGATCACTTTGCGATAAAAGCATCAAATTTGGTTGGAAGGCTGACAAAGGGGGTCTGATCAGATTTAGGACCGTAGGTGCTTGAAATTTGACCCCTGGGGGTCATGGCAGCCATTTTTCAAAATACTCTATATACTCTATTTCACTTAACTGGCACAAAAGAGATTAAATCGATTGACAAATTGTGGTAATCATGCTAATCGTGCTAATTTACGTTTTTCTTGTGATGAAAACTCGGTCTACAATGTGATGTGTAGGCCTACCTACTAAACCACTTGCAAATAATCCAGCAGGACTCAACAGTTCTTGCAATTAATATTTCTAATCAAGGTCAGAGCATTTGGAGAGCAAAGAATTGACTGTGATTAGCTTTGGGTGATAGCCTGGTTAAAACCAGACCATTCTCAGTAGTAACTGAGTTATGGTCTGGCAAAGCTTCTTTAATAACTCATTTCCAAAGGGGCGTCACTAACAGACGTCACTCAAATGCCTCTGGGCACAATTGGATAGACCTAAAACCAATCAGAGCGAACGTCATCGTGTAAAGCCATATGCTGCGTCCCAATTCGCCTAAGTTACACTACACCATAAAAGTATGTACTCTTTTTGTGAAGAAAATGTATTTACTTTTGAATGTGTAGCAAAAAAGTAGGCAAGCTTTGGGACATACTACTTCGTCATCTTTATCGGACGGATCTGTCGCGTGCATCCCGTCACGTAAACTGCCGTCAATCATCTTGTCACAGTTAAAATCCTCTATTAAATCTAATTTAATTTCCTACCGTTTCTGAGAGAAATGTAGTAACACGTTCATCTGCCAGTGGGTCTTTCATGGAGACTGTCCTCATGTGTTTGCAATTTGAATATAATAATGCATTTAAAAGTTGGTGCGCTTCACCAACGGACGTCGCTCAAATGCCTCTGGGCGCAATTGGATAGACCTAAAACCAATCAGAGCGATCGTCATCGTGTAAAGCCCGCCTCAACGTTTCTGATTGGTGCCGCGATTTCGACGGCATGGTCATGGAAATGGACTTGAATGAGCTCTTTGCCAGACTACTTGCAGAGCAAATCTAAATTTGCCGGAAGTTGTCTGGGTTTTCCCAGGCTATTTGGGTGGTATAAACTAGCCGTACAAGAGCACAGATTTACAATGAAATAAATAGGATGAATTGCAGATAGTTTAGATAACCAGCCTAAATGAAATTCTGTGGAAATGTACACCTACTTTATTTCACAGAATCCTAACTCTAAATTCCTGCAGACTAAAATCTATTTTATATTATATTTGCCTGTCTGAGTTATGTTTGCTTACTCGCAGTATTAGCCTGCACTATTTTTACTGAGTAACAGTGAGAAACACATTCAACTGACTTTGCCTTTATCTCACTTGTAGTCAAGAGTAAAACATCCCACCAGTTCCCTAGATTTTAAAGAGAATAATATTTAACCACCACAAGTGGAACCTATACTGACTGAATGAGGAGTCACTGACAAACTACCAAGTAAAAATGATGCATATTAGTATATGCACACAATTTAATATTAAATATTTAAATATACATTTAAAAAGTACATAATTTCTGATAGATATCATAACCTCTTTTCCTTTTTGTTTAAAAATGAACTAGATTGATTAATGATCAAATGTTCAACTTTTTAAATTGTTAATTTCTGTCATCTATCCATTATGACATTATGAAATCCATATTTGGCGGCAATTTTCTTTTTTTTTTAAACATATCTTATATTTTAAAGTTTAAAGACCTTCTATGTGAAAGTGTGCTCATATTTACATGTATTTATGGTGAAATGTGTTATTGCATTTTATGTTTCTGGCAGCTTTTAATTCATTTTCCCATTACGAAATCCATATTTGGCGGCCATTTTGAAAAATGGCCCCCAGGGGCCAAATTTTGAGTGCCTACGGTCCTAAATCTGATCAGACCCCCTTTGTGAGCCTTCATACCCAATTTCATGCTTTTATCGCTAAGTGATCGATTCTGGTGAAAATCTGCGCTTAGCCGCCCCACTAGTGTTTTGATCATGGTTCTGAATCCCATTGGATTACCCATCCCAGATGCAGTAATACAAATGAGAAATGTAGATGTGAACTAGTTGTGCACTTAAACTACTACTAAACGTTTATACTGAGTGTACCACTTATAGTACACTTAAACATAACCATTTATATACTAAAAAGTGGGCCAATTTAGTCCCAAAATAGTACAATTACAAGTTCACTACTAGTACATTGATATTAGTATACTTTAACATAAAATATACTTGAACTTCTTACTTTTTTTAATTAACTTATAGCCTATACTGTATTCTTTTTCATAAGGGTCACTGCATTTATTATTTTATTTCTCAACAGATTTACAAAGACCCCGCTCTGGAGCATCACCATGCAACTCGTGTTTCATTGTGATTCTTTCTTCACACACAACTTCCCATATTCTATGACTTTTAAAGTAGCGCATCTGCTCACATTTTTTTTTTTTTTAATTTCCTGACCAATAATTTGTGGTAATTAAAAGCTTACTGTTAAGCTATTTTGGGCTTGACCCTTTCTTTTGTATGTGTGTATATTATATTTTATAATATAATCTAAAATACATGTATTTGATATTTTCTAACAAAATAAAACTAAACAGAAGAGTCCTGTGGTGAAATACTGGGATCATCATGCTTATAATATTACACATTTAAATAAAAAAATGCATTATCGCAATATGAGTTCTTTGTATCTGCTCTTGCAGGATATTAAATGTCAAAAAGCCTTCTCTTTTTGACCTTTTTGTTCCTCTGGTAAAAGACAATCTAAAATTTCAAGAGGACTCCTCCCTTGTGTCACTATAAGTGACAGGTGAAAAGAGGCATAAGCCTATATCAGACAAAACAACTACCTCAATTCATTTGGGAAACATGAAGGCTTCCTGCTTCAGTTGATTTGAACTGTTGGCAACACAACAATCTTTCTGTATTGTTTCAATTTTAGTACACTGGCAAAATTATTATGTCATGTTTAGTGTAAACATGCAGATATATATGAGTTGAAAAGAAAAGTGCATGCAGAGGGCATAACTAAGTTATTTTCCTACAAGTATCACAGCCCTCTTGGATAAAACAGAAGAAAGCAGAACATTTATTTTGCTATAAGTATAACTTTTAGACCTGTTTTACGCTAATGAGTCAGAAAGGAAACCTTGCAAGCAGTTTATGATAAAAAGTGTGTATCAAATCATGATAATCTGGTCTCTAGAAACTAAGTAGATCTATGGGATTTTATCTGCTACCAGGCCAAAACCGAAAAAGTCTGTTTACTTAGATAATAACTTACATCTCTCCTCAACAAGAAACAAGTTTTTAATTTTTTTTTTTATGTCTGCAGCACAAATGGTGCAGGGCGAGTTATGCTCTTAAGTTTATTACTTACAAAACCCCAATCATACATGATCAGTAATAATTTATTCATAAGTCTAATGTTTTTAATTTTCTCAGAACAAATGTGTAAACATCCAAATGCAAAGGATCATTAAAGGGATAGTTCACCCAAAAATTAAAATTCTGTCATCATTTACTCATCACCCTCATGTTGTTCCAAACCTATATGAGTTTCTATGTTCTGTTGAACACAAAAGAGGGTATTTTAAAGAATGTTGGTAATCAAACAGTTGACGGAAGCCATTGACTTCCATAGGAAAAAATAGGCCTATTATGGAAGTCAATGGCTACCTGGTAACCAACCTTCTTTAAAATATATTTTGCGTTCAACCAGGGGCGGATCTAGAAAAATATTTGTGGGGTGGCGAGAGGGGGGCAGGAATTTTTGAGGGGTGGCAACATATGTGTCGGAAAGTCTTTTATTTCCTGTCATTTTATTTTGAAACTGTAGTGACGTCATTTCTTTCCGAGCGCATCACATTCTCATTTCCGACTCCGCATTCTGTGGGATGGTGGCTCTCGTGTGCGTAACCTAAGCGAAAGTAAGTTTCATCCTGCACTAAGATGTAAATATTGCCATCGGACTTGTTTAGATGTTGTCTACTTTCACCTGTTTTCCTGTTAAGTATATTATACGCTTGGTTTTGATACTTTCGTGTGTATTTCTTTAGTTAATAGGTATCACGTGGCTATGTTATAAGCCGTGTTAGACTGAAGATTGTTTCCTTTACATTATTTCAGCCTTAAGCTATATTCTCGAGTGCCATATTTCAGTTCTTATGCCCTTTAGTCCTACCGTTAAATCGTGTTTTGCTTCTGTGTCGCTGTCAGACGCAACTAGAGTGTAGTTCGGCACTCCCAGGCCATGCGCCCCTTACGTGCTGGGCGCATGGGGTGCAGTTGCGCCCGCTTCCACTAGAGGGAAGCGAAGACCACCAAATCTATTTAGTATCTCTAAATTGCCTCATTAACCCTTTGTATGCCTGTATATTAGTTGTTTGACTCTTTTCAGGTTATTCGACCAAATTATTATATTTAAGTATTCCTATTCAATGTTTATTATTGTATTGGATATTACTTTATACTTTTGTACATTGTGATTAATATTATTTTATTCTTTGTTTCTTTTATAGACCACACACACACATACATTTGTACAACAATGCCTGTACCCAAACTTTAATAATAAAGTTTGCTGGAATAATTTCTCCGTGCCCTTCTCTCTGACCGGAGCCCTGTCAAAGGAAACTGTCAGACCAGTATTATCCCCTTCAGAGTGTCCGACTCTATCACATGGTCCTTCGAGCCGGATCTGACAGCTTTCTGGAGACAATATGGAGCCAGGACAACCATCTGCAGATCCAGCAGTGCGTTCTCGACCCCAGCGGGAGATACAGTTACCAGCATCCCTTGCAAACTTTGAAGTTGGGTACATACCGAGAGTCACAGTACTTCCTTCCACCGAAGCTGAAGAACTCGGAGCAGCAGCCCCAGCTCACGACATCCCAATCCCTGATCCACTTTCACTGCCATTTGTGAGAGCAGAGTCATGCCGATCCTTGGTATCTTCTCATCGTAGCAGGCCGAGATCTCGAGCCAGTGCTGCCTCATCAACCAAGAGGTCCGTTGCAGACGGGCTATCCGAGCTACAGAGTGCCATGTTGGAGGAACAGGTCAAGCGGATGGAATTAGCAGAAGTGCAGCGGCAGATTATGGAGCAGACGCTAGTGGACGAGCAGTGTACTCTTCTAGACAAAGAAGCCAGAGACGCCCTTGATGAGAAGGAGGAACTTCTCAGAGAACAAGAACGGCAGAGACGTCGACTGGAGGAGAAAGCAGAGATGGCATACAAGAGTAAAGAGGCTATCACCAGGCATCAGATGTTGCGACGGCGACTGAAAGAGAAAGAGATGGAATTGGCACAAGCAGCTCTAATCACATCTTTCCTGAAGAAAGAAGGAAGTAAAAGTCCCAGTTCCTCCAGGCCCCTCAGTGAATGTGAGTACAACCTAAGGTCCTCATCAGAAGCTCAGCCTCTCCTACTCCACTCACAAGGTGAACACAGACTACTCCATTCTACTCCATCTATTCATGTTCTGCCATCAGTCTCCAGTGCAGTCATTAGTCCACCTGTCTCGACCAGTCTTCCATCAGTCCAGCCCACTCCACAAGTGAGTGCTTATACTACTACTAGTATACTTGCCCAGCCGCAGACTACGTATATTACCATGATTCCTCCTCCTGCAATCATCAACCCAGCTTCGCAGTCGGCTCCCAGACCAGCCGTGAGTGCCGTTACCTCACGTGCTCCGCCACTGTCAGTCGAACAGTATATGGCCCCACTTCGCCAGCCACATATGGACTATAGCCAAGCCCAGGTCCAATATGTGCCTCCACCTGTTACACCTCTACAGCCAGTGCTATCAGCTGCTAACACGCTGTCCTATCCTTACCCCGCTATGCCGCCACCTCCACGACAGGGCACAGCGCCTCTAGATTACAGGGCAGCGCCGGGTACAGACCTCATGGAGCTCCTAGTTGCCACATCTTATGGCCTTCCTAGACCTACTCTACCTCACTTCACCTCAGGTAAAGAGTCAGACTTTGCCCTGCTCAAGATGGCTTTGGACAATCTGCTCAATACACATGCTCACCTCACAGAGCAGTTTAAATATCAAGTCCTCCTCGATCATTTGAAACTGCCAAGCGCCTACAAGCTAGCCCAAGCCTTCATGTACCATGCAAAGCCGTACACCTCATCCCTCCAGGCTCTCCAAGATAAATATGGGCAACCGCGTCAGCTCGTGCAGAGCGAGCTGGGTGCCATCTTAAACTCACCTCATGTAAGATCTGGAGATCCAGAGGCATTTGACAACTTTGCTCTATCAGTACAAGGTCTAGTTGGTATGCTCCGCTCTCTCGAGGGTGAGAATGGCTACGAACTGCGATGCGGCTCCCACGTCGACAGGCTGCTCAGCAAACTGCCTACTAACTATCGAGACGCGTTTGTGGAGTACAGCATAAACCGAGGCATCCTCAGGACCGGCACTGACCAGACCTACACGCTTGAAGACTTCTCTGTTTGGCTTCAGTTAAAGTCACAAGCAAAGCGCATTTCATCTCGAGCAGCTCTGATGTTCCAAGACCAGCCTAAGCCAGTTAAGGGCCAAAGGAAATCCCAGGGTCCTTCATCCAACGTGTTTTACAACACTGAGAGCCAAGCTAAGGTAGCCCCTCCAGATCCTGCTCGCAGCACAAAGTCACCCAAAGGTAAACCCAGTGTGAAGCCTTACTGCCCGTACTGCGACGCCCGTGAGCATTACCTCAGCTTATGCCCCAAATTCAAAACGCTCACTCCATCAGAGATTTCCACCTGGATTAAAGACAGAGGCTGTTGGAGGTGTGGCAGGAACCATAAACCTGAGGTATGTACTCTCAAGAAGCCTTGCCAGGTGTGCAAGCAGCAACACCTGACCGTGCTCCACGAAGTGAGTTCCCAAGAGGCTAAGAAAGTGTTAATGGTCAGTGCTGCTCCCGACACCATATACGTTGACCGTCCTAGTCGTCCACAGAGAGTCATGTTGAAGCTAGTTAAGGTGTGCCTGTACAATGCTGAGCACTCTCTGGAAGGTTTCGCTATTCTGGACGACGGATCAGAGAGAACCCTCATCCTTCCCTCAGCAGTCCGGCATCTCCATTTAGCCAAAGAGCCTGAAAGCTTGCCTTTGCGTACTGTCCGCCATGAGGTGATCCATCTACAAGGAGCCGCTGTCTCGTTCGACATCTCCCCAGCTCATTCTCCCAAACAAAGGTACCACATCTTTCATGCCTTCACTGCTGGTGAGCTGAGCCTGTCTGAGCATAGCTATCCTGTCAAGTCACTCATGCGCAGATACCCCCACCTGCAAGGTCTTCCTCTGCCGAAGGTTGATAAGGTCCAGCCGCTTCTGCTAATAGGCTCTGACTTTCCACATCTGCTGCTTCCCAAACAACCGGTTCGAGCAGGTCCTCCTGGGAGTCCTGTAGCTGTGTGTACTGCTCTTGGTTGGACACTGCAAGGCCCCGCCAACCTCAACCTCACTGGTGAGCACTCTCACTGCTACTTCACTATGTCTCCTAACTCAGAGCTGCAGCGGCACGTTGAACGACTGTGGGAAGTTGACATAACACCGTATGCCAATGCCAAGACTGTGACCCGCTCCAAAGAAGATCAGCAGGCCCTAGAGCTGCTAGAACAGCGCACAGTCAAGGTAGAAGTGGATGGAGTAACAAGTTATGCTACTCCCCTACTTAGGCGCAAAGCTAGCCTCACACTCTGGGCTCCAAAGCACACATTGCTCCCACAGCTACGGAGCACAGAACGCCGTCTTGCCAAAGACACTGCTCTAGCCAACACCTACTGTCAAGAAATACAGAAGCTTGAACAGTTGGGCTACGCCAAACCTCTACCTCCTGACACAGTAGACAGCTCCACAGAGTCCTGGTATCTGCCGCACCACGTTGTCCACCACAACGGTAGGGCGAGGATTGTCTACAACTGTTCCTACCAGCACAACGGTCAAAGTCTCAACAGCCAACTGTTGCCCGGTCCGACCTTAGGTCCTACTCTCCTCGGTGTACTTCTTCGGTTCCGAGAACACAGTGTGGCTATCAGTGGTGACATCAAAGCGATGTTTCATCAAGTTCGCCTGCTACCAGAAGACAAGCCCCTTCTCTGTTTTCTCTGGAGAGGTATGAAGAGGGAGGAGGAACCAACAGTGTATGAGTGGCAGGTTTTGCCATTTGGGACGACATGCAGTCCCTGCTGTGCCACGTACGCCCTTCAGCGGCATGTGAAGGATAACAGCAGCGGTCATGAGGACATCCTACACCTTGTGGAGACTGCCTTCTATGTCGACAACTGTTTGACCAGTGTCACGAACGCTGATGAAGCCAAGACCATCATCAACCGGATGCGTAAACTGCTCTCAGTCGGAGGCTTTGACATCAGGCAGTGGGCCAGTAACACCCCCACAGTTGTTGAACATCTTCCATTGGAAGCGAAAGCAGCAAGCACCGAGTTGTGGCTCTCTCAGCCTCGACAAGATCCCGAGGAGCCAGCCTTAGGCCTTCGCTGGAACTGCCTTACCGATCGCCTTGGGTACCGCCACAGACCGGTAGAGTATTCACAGCCAACTCTGAGGAACGTCTACAAGGTGATGGCAACACAATATGATCCCCTCGGATACCTAATTCCATTTACCACACGAGCAAAGATCCTTATTCAAGACCTGTGGAGAGTGGGAGTTGGCTGGGATGAACCGATCAGACCAGAGGCTCTTCTGGATATCTGGACACAATGGGAGAGTGAACTAGTCCATCTTCCACAAGTGGAAATCCCCCGATGCTATGTCCCATCAGTAGCAGACACTGGGCCACCCAGACGAGAGGCACACATCTTCTGCGACGCCTCTGAAAGAGCCTACGGGGCCGTCGCTTACCTCCGCACCCAAGACAATCAAGGTGAAGTCCACGTTGCATTTGTGATGGCTCGGTCACGAGTGAGCCCTCGCAAACAATTATCCATGCCACGCCTCGAACTGTGTGCTGCTTTAGCCGGAGCCCAGCTGGCTAAAGTCATTATGACAGAACTGTCACTCCTTTCCCAGCAAGTCACTCTCTGGACTGACGCGATGACAGTTTTAACGTGGCTCAATTCCGACTCGTGTCGCTACAAGGTCTTTGTAGGAACTAGAGTCGCAGAAATTCAAGAGCTCACTGAAAACTCGACCTGGCGGTACGTCAGCACCACTGACAATCCAGCCGATGACCTTACTCGCGGCAAACCCTTGCTCGAGCTCAGCCAGTCGAACCGGTGGAGCCAAGGTCCACCATTCCTCCGACAACATCCAGACTCCTGGCCAGTGCTTCAGTTAATAGAAGCCCAAGAAGCTGACGAGGATGAACTTCGGAAGACAGTGTTCTGTGGAGCCACCACCTGCTCTCCGACCACGACACTCAAGTCTGATATAGACAACTGGGACAGTCTTCTCAAGGCTACCCATGAGAGCCTTCACGGGGCGGCTGATGATCAGAGCAGTCCTACCATGACAGCAGCTGACGTCCAAACAGCAGAGCTCCATGTCCTCAGACAAGCCCAGAGTGAGTCCTTCCCTGAAGAGGTGGAAACTCTTGCTGCTGGTAAGTCTATCTCGAGACTGAGTCGCCTGCTCATGCTTGCTCCAGAGTATGATGAAGCTGTTGGCCTGGTGAGAGTGGGAGGTAGACTACGCAGAGCAGAAGATCTTGACCCAGATGCGATGCATCCTATCATCCTCGATCCCAAATCTCATGTTACGAAGCTGCTCATTAAGAAATATGACAGTGAACTGCTACATCCTGGTCCCGAGCGGGTTTTCGCCGAAATGAGGAGAAGATATTGGATCCTCCGGGGTAGAGAGTCCATCAAGCGTCATCAGCACGGCTGTGTTGAATGTCAGAAATGGCGCGCTACTCCAGTGGTGCCTCAGATGGCAAACTTACCCCCTGCCAGACTCCGCTTATACAAGCCACCTTTCTGGTCGACTGGAGTCGATTGTTTCGGCCCTTACAACGTCAAGGTGGGCCGGCGCACAGAGAAGCGGTGGGGTCTGATTTTCAAGTGCATGACGACGAGCTGTGTGCATCTTGACCTACTGGAGAGCATAGACACTGATGCTTTCCTGATGGCTCTCCGCCGCTTCATCGCTCGCCGTGGCAAGCCATTTGAGATCCTGTCTGACAGAGGAACCAACTTCCGAGGTGGAGCTGCGGAGCTGCAAGCCAGTTTTGCCGCTTTAGAAGTTCCTCTTCAAGAACAGCTGGCCAGACAGCAAATCGAGTTCCGTTTCAACCCCCCTGGGTCTCCACACTTTGGGGGAACGTGGGAACGAGAGATCAAGTCGATTAAGTCAGCTCTCCAAGTCATCCTTCAGGACCACACTGTCGCCGAACCTGTGCTGCAAACTGTGCTGATTGAAGTGGAGGGAATACTCAATGCTAAACCGCTTGGGTACATCTCCTCCGATGCTGCGGATCCGGATCCCGTCACACCAAATCTACTGTTGATGGGACGCCGCGACGCATCACTCCCGCAGGCTGTTTACGCATCTAGTGACCTTCTCAGCAGGAGAAGATGGCGCCACAGCCAGATCCTGGCGGACCATTTCTGGTCCAACTTCATCCGTCGCCACCTCCCGGACCTTCAGAAGCGGTCGAAGTGGCACAAGGACACAGACAATCTGACTGCTGGCCAGGTAGTGATGGTGGTTGATTCGCAGTTACCCAGAGCCCAGTGGCCCATCGGGAGAGTGGTGAAGACCTGTTCAGGTTCGGATGGACGAGTTAGGGCAGCTGAAGTTAAGATCAAGGGACAGACCTACCTACGGCCAGTCGTGCGCCTTGTGCGGCTGCCAGCCTGGGAGGATGAAGATGACGCCAACTAAGTAGACTTTCCTTTGGGATTCAAATTTATTGCTAAATTTGGGGGCGGCTATGTCGGAAAGTCTTTTATTTCCTGTCATTTTATTTTGAAACTGTAGTGACGTCATTTCTTTCCGAGCGCATCACATTCTCATTTCCGACTCCGCATTCTGTGGGATGGTGGCTCTCGTGTGCGTAACCTAAGCGAAAGTAAGTTTCATCCTGCACTAAGATGTAAATATTGCCATCGGACTTGTTTAGATGTTGTCTACTTTCACCTGTTTTCCTGTTAAGTATATTATACGCTTGGTTTTGATACTTTCGTGTGTATTTCTTTAGTTAATAGGTATCACGTGGCTATGTTATAAGCCGTGTTAGACTGAAGATTGTTTCCTTTACATTATTTCAGCCTTAAGCTATATTCTCGAGTGCCATATTTCAGTTCTTATGCCCTTTAGTCCTACCGTTAAATCGTGTTTTGCTTCTGTGTCGCTGTCAGACGCAACTAGAGTGTAGTTCGGCACTCCCAGGCCATGCGCCCCTTACGTGCTGGGCGCATGGGGTGCAGTTGCGCCCGCTTCCACTAGAGGGAAGCGAAGACCACCAAATCTATTTAGTATCTCTAAATTGCCTCATTAACCCTTTGTATGCCTGTATATTAGTTGTTTGACTCTTTTCAGGTTATTCGACCAAATTATTATATTTAAGTATTCCTATTCAATGTTTATTATTGTATTGGATATTACTTTATACTTTTGTACATTGTGATTAATATTATTTTATTCTTTGTTTCTTTTATAGACCACACACACACATACACATACATTTGTACAACAATGCCTGTACCCAAACTTCAATAATAAAGTTTGCTGGAATAATTTCTCCGTGCCCTTCTCTCTGACCGGAGCCCTGTCAAAGGAAACTGTCAGACCAGTATTATCCCCTTCAGAGTGTCCGACTCTATCACAATATGGCAGATGTATACTTAATTTAATCACTGTTAAATAACTTTTAATTCGTTGCTGCCAACTAGGGTGGCAGCAGGGGTGGCAAGGCTTTCCTTTATTTGCCACCCTATGCCACCCCAGTAGATCTGCCCCTGCGTTCAACAGAAGAAAGAAATTCATACAGGTTTGGAACAACATGACGGCGAGCAAGTGATGACATAATTATCATTTTTGGGTGAACCATACCTATATGGGATAATGATGTCTGTTATCACCGCAGTATATTGCAGGATAAACCTTAAACAAAGAATATTCTGGATCTGGGAAATGGAGAGAAATTGAGATAAAAAAAATGATGGGGAAGACATTTTTACCAGAGGAGACATTGTCACAATAGTTTGCAGGAATCACATTTGAGGAAGTTAAATAAAAGCAGTTAAAAAGATTACTATTGATTACCACAATGGCTCGATAACTTCCTCCGACCTCGGTTAGCAGCACCATAGGGTTAGCACGTAAGTTGAAAACAGTTGACCATAAATTCGAACGCGGTCGCTTTAACCAGTTTGCGTAACCACATCTTAGTCCCGCCTCCAGGTCTGCAGCCATTGGCTCAAAGTCTACGTTAGGGGAGTTTTAATTGGATGCTTAAGATGCCATTTAAAAAGTCCGGAACTAAATGCAGCTATAAACAACCGGAGCGTGTCCTTGTATACAGTTGAGGTTTTATATACATTTCAAGAGTACATGTTTTAGAATAATTTTTTTTTTGTGCTACAGTCATGCCGACATCCCCCGTGAAGACACGGATTCCGCTGACAAGTTTTGGTCATCTTATAAGCGAAGTGAAGGTACACAACAAAGAATTCATTGTTCAACATATCGCAGCCATGCATGCTGTCATATCAAATCAATAAAATATAAAGTATAAATATATAAATAAATATAAAGATATGAAATATATCCCATTGTCCTTCATAAAAACATGAGAAAGTGTCTTTACCATTAACCCTATATCAAGAGTTGCTTACAAATAGGCCTAGGCTACATCTAAATAATACACTAAATACAGTATAATGAAAATGCCATATGCATATTATGCTTATTCAGTACCATGGCATACATAGAAGTATGATATTATCATCTACCAATTAATGTATTTTCATAGTGAGAACAGAAAAGCGTGCCTGGGGATCTCCTTTTGTCATTGGACATGGTGTCAAATCTTGATATTCTGTAATGTGTATTTTTATGACAGAGACAGCTCTTCGGGATTGAAGCACCAACCCCAACAGAACTGACTGGATGGAGGAAACATTTTAACAGCTACACAATACAAGGACGCAGAAACGTAAGATCAGGTTTCTCATTACTGAAGAATTAGTATTACTAATTGCCTTGTCAATAAGAGCATGTCAGATTGTTGATTGATCAAAGACAACAGTAACATCCGTAACAACTCCTGCTCACGTCACCACTTTGTCATTGTGTAATTTTTTTCTCCCACTTATTCCCTTTTCCAGTTTGTTCTTGCCACATATGGTATTCTTGCACTCACAGCTGCTGCCTACATGCTGAGACGCAGCAGCAGGAAGGAGGAACATGAAACAGCGTCTGCCTCCTCATAAACCAAAATGGAAAGTCTAGGGGGGGTTAAAAATACAATAAAATATTTATGATCACTATATGGGAGGACTGTGGTTAATGAAGCTCATGTTTCACATGTCACCGGCCAGATGTTTTCTTTCTTTATCACGCATACAGATTGTTGTTTTAAAAAATGATTAAATTTGCAATGTTTTAACCCATTAGTCATTTGCCAGTAGAGTGCAGTGTAAGCTTGTTGTCAAGTACATTTCTTGGAAGCGCTTTGCTTTATCGGTTCAACAGGCAAATTTCGTGGTTATTTTACAGCTGTTGATTTTAGGTTAGTGAAACTAGGAGCGCAGATGGGGGACGTTTTCCTGTAAAATGAAATGTTCAGAAATTATTTCAGAAATAACTGTGCTGTTGTAATATGTCTTTTTTCTGCTTTTTGTTTCATTTTAAGTTAATAATGGTCGTGCATCATTCTGAAAGTGAAGCGTAATTTAAATCCTGCCGATTTCATTAGCCTACAATATTCCATTATTATGCCAATCAACTCATGACTGAAAAACTGAAAACCCTTTCCTTTAACAATCCAAATTTCTGCCATATGATTGGTTTCCTCTTTTAGACAGGGTATACTATTCAATTTGCATCCAGTGATTTTCAAATAGTTAAACATGAAGTGATAGTTAAAGTGCTAAAGTGAAACTGAAATGAAAGCACACCTGAATACAGGTCATCCGTTGTGATGATTTTTTTTCTCCTGTGAAGAAAGAGCAGTATTAACCAGCCGTAGTAATTTGTGAATGTGCAGGTGCTGTGGTACATCAGGCAGTTGATGTCAGTGGCACAAATGTGGGGATCATTTCAAAGGTAAAGCTGCTTCAAGTGGAAATGTATGTTTGGACTCATCTGCAGTACAGAGCAAGGTATTATTATTATTATTTTTTAAATTTGCAAACAAAACATGAAAAATATATAAATGAAAATATAATGAATGCTTAATTATGTTTTAAGCAAACACATACTTGTTAAAGATATTTTAATACTGGGAATGTATTTGGAAGTGTTTTCCGATGTTTCTGATGCCCTGAACCTAATGTATGATGAATTGTTCCAGGGATCTCTTAAATTCTGCCTTGCCTGTCAGGGATATATTTAACAGATGTTTTTAGAGATGGTCTGATTAAAGAGTCAGAAGTAATCGTAAAGACATCTATAGAGTACAGCATCTGTTTACAGTCAAAAGTGTATGTATGTATCCATTTACCAGTGAATGCTGCTCAGTTAGTTGTCAAAAAAAGACAGACCAGACATTTTAACACCTGTTTACATTTTACTTCACTATTAAATTAGTATTTAGGTATTTTCCCCAGATGCTATAGGCTATAAGATTGACTTGCATTTGCACTAAAGGATGATCTGTGTTCTTTTAGTTTATTTATAGTGTAATTTCTGCAGTCTATGGAAAATAACATTGCATTTCGTAAATGTGTGGCTCATATTTATCTGTCATATGTAATCCACGGTGTCTTTAGGCTAACAGTCTTAAACAATAAAAGTAAGCCAGGGATAAGACACGATATTTTTAACCCTTAACCTGCAAAGCCATATGAGTTGGAGAAGATCACGTGATTTAAAGTAAACCAGTGCGTCCAAAGTGAAAGTGAAACAAAATTGCACGCTTAATAGCAAGCAAAAATAATTAATTAGCAAGTATAGCCTAATTTCAGTCAGTGATTATTCTGCAGTTGTTTGCTTTTATCAGGCTTTTTATGTGCATTATTTGCTCAAATCGCCACGATCTTCGCCATTTTGAAGGCATTGAAAGAGAGTGCTGCTAAAATCCAACCGCATTCCTACATCTAGGATTTCTCTCGGCACGTTACCCACTGAGTCCAGAGAGGGATGTAAATAAGATACGTTTGGATACATTGAGACACAATGTCCTTCATCCAAACAGTTCTAGGAATAAATGACATCTGTCAGTCTCTGATGTGCAACAGGCGAGACCGCCTTTTTAAAATGTTTAGTGCAAACTTTCGCTTTCGGTATATTCTTTTGTAATGGTCATCGGGTGACAACTAAAAATGTAGCATCGCAGGAAATCTTTACACAGTTCTGGAGAAGTCTGGCTTAGTCACCATCAAACTGCATTTGCGGTAAGTTGGCTAGTGGTTTTATATCCGAGACCGGACAGCATGGAGGTGTTTCTTTCACCTTTAATTTCACAGTGACGTTCTCCATGTAGGCTATTAGACACCGTTTTATGAAAACATTTGCAGTAGAAATGTAACTTAATGGTTATTCTGAAACTCGTATGCCTATACGTGACAGATAATCGAAAATTCGTTTTGCCTGTTTTACTGGAGAAACGTTTACTTTTCATTTGGAAGTTCTTTCGAGAATACATATAGCCTAGGCTACTTGTATTTCAGATAAAGGCAGGGGCTTCACTTTTCCTCTGCTAACGGTTACAACCGACGCGTTTGTCTATAAAGAAGCTAACATCAAGACATTCAAAGAATTATGTAGCCGGTCAAATAAATTAAAGATTAAAATATGCTTAAAATATGCTTAAAAAATAAAATGTATTGATACAAATACATTTTTAAAAAATATGTAAAAAGTTCAAATCTAGCTAAGTTATTCTAAATGGCATCGTTCATCATACATTTTTCTTAAAATGTTTGTAGCCTACCATTTTCTACTGGTTTTTGATTTACAAATGTGGTGTCACCATTGCCTAACCATCAAGTAAAAAGTACTAAAATATACTTGCACTTTGGGTGCAGTAGTCATCAGTGTATAAAGTAAAAGGCTAATTAAAATTATATCAAAATTATATTCTAAGGGTTACCCCATTCGACCTGAACAAAATGTGCCTTTAAAAAAACTATGTCAGAAAGTTATTTGATACACAGTCATGAGAGGTCTGCTTTTCTGTTTTATGGTATTTTTTATCACTTGGCATCTAGTTTGTTGGTTACGCCACGCTGACTTTGATTTGGCTCACAAAACTAAAAGTATAGCCTTTATTAAAAAGATTTTTTTCTTTATTTCTTTTTTGTCTCAAGCATCATGTGCTTATAAATAGTCGAATTCTGTTTGGTTTCTGTTTCCAAGAATTTGACTTAACCCTCTGGTGCTGCTCGTTAGTCAAAAATGACAGATTTTTTTTTTCAGTGATAAAAGTACTATATTTTTGTTCAATAATGTTTTTTATTTACTATTTCGTATTTCTAGGGTATTTTTATGGTACCAAAATATATATGTAATAATTATGATCCATTTATTACCTGATAATCTTTTTTTTTTTTTTAAAGACCTGAAAATTAAATTAAATCTTGAATGCTTTTGAGCACAGACTTAAGTTTGGTTTCTTTTAAAAGAAGACTTGGCAGATTATTGTTTAAGTGAAAAAAGTTTTAAAAAAGTGAAAAAAAATTTTTTTTAAGTTTAAGTTTATTATTATGAAAAATGCATAAAATACTGTTTACAAATTTTATATGAATATATATTTTCCAAAATATGAATAAATCTAAAGTTGCGTTCCTAATTTGAGGTTGATTACTCAAACAAGCTTGGTTTGGGTGCAGTACCAAACGTTTCCACAAAATGAAATTCGCTTCCCATTAGTTTCCAGTACAAGTGTGACTGTTTTTTTCAGGACCATTTAAGCTATTCAAATCATATCCATGACTTTTTGTGTGTGTGTGTGTGTGTGTGTGTGTGTTCACATAGGACGTGCCAAAACTTTTCCCAAGTTTTGAACCATTCTGATAAAGTAAAAAATTCGAAAAGAAAAAAAAAAAACGTAAAATTTCCAAAAGTGTTAAAGCCAATCTTTGGTTATCCACTGTACATTCTCACACGTACTTGCACACTCACAGGCTTATCTCGAATGTGTCCGGACATGAGCTCTTCCCAGCTCTTGATGTTTGAACTCTTTGTTAATTTGCGCAGGCTGCAGAATCATTCATCTATGCTTTGGGACCATGGAGGAATGGTATGAGTGGGCCCCGATTCAGAATGGTCCAGCACAATGACTCTGACCATACAGTTGCGCCACAGGGCCCATCCAAGCCGGCCGAGCCCCCTAAACCCTGCTCCGACCCCCCAACACACTTTCAGCCCTTTCGGGACCAGCAGGAATGTGACCTCATCACACAGGCTGTGGATTACTTGAAAAACAGTGGATTTTACTGGGGTCCCATGGAAGCAGATGAAGCTCATGAACAACTGGCCAAACTCCCTCTGGGGACGTTCCTGATCCGGGACAGCATGCAGGCAAATGTTTTCTTCACTCTCAGCTATCGGGCTCCTGAGGGCCCGACCAGCGTGCGGGTGCTCCTAAAAGGAGGAGGATTCAGTTTAGCAGGGAGTAAACACACTTTCTCTTGCCTTTTCCAGCTGCTTGGATACTATATTGCGTCCCCAAAAAAGAGTCTGAGTATGCCGTATCGTGGAGATGCGGCGCAGAGCCTGCAAGAGCTGGCAAGAAGAGCTGTGGTACAGAGTTATGGGAAAGATAGTATTCACCAACTGCCTGTGAGCAAAAAACTTAAAGAATTTCTGTGGCTGTACCCTTTTAGTATATGAATGTGTGTTGTTTATTTGAGAATTAAGTTAAAGATGTTGGCTCTTTTAAGACAGTCATTTCATAGGATACTGTGCTTTTCATTGACCCAACTAGAACATGTATTTACTATTTATGTGTGTAGTGATCGTTTAGACTATTCTCTGATAAAAAAGCACTACAGAATGTTGTATTTGACATAATGCAGTTCAGCACAACTCCACCTTTGGCCTTCGACTGTTTTAAGACAATCACGCTGGTACTGGGTCAGTTTGTATTTGTGTTAAATGAATAATTTGACAACTAGTTACTTTTATTATTGTATTGTTTGTCTTTATGTATGAATGTAAACCACTGACCACATGATGTCGATATCAGTATGAACATTTAATGATTTTATATGGGTACATATATACAATATGTAGACTATAATCTATAGTATGTATTGTATAACAATGTCATTCTGCTATGCAGAAAAATGCATTTCACCTAAAACCTTTGGATTGCATTTTATTAATAAAGATAAATTATTTGATGTGATTTACAGCTGTTTTTGCTGTCATCTCTCTCTCTCTCTCTCTCTCTCTCTCTCTATTTCCCTTTCGCTTTGGTTTCTTGTAACTCAACCCCCCCCCCCCCCCCCCCCCAGGAATCAGGAACCTCTCACATTAGAAATTAGTTTCAGATTTTCTTACTTATTACTACACATTTTTACTCTCTTTATCTCTATAATTTTACAAGTTTACTAAATTATTTGTTTAAATATTACATGATCTGTTTTTATATTTTAAATTCACCAATTACTGCATGCCATCATGTTGTGCTTGTCAAGCCGAGCAAAACTGTGTTCATGTTGCGTGTTTTTGAGTGTATGGCCACAGCAGAAGCTGTGGAGCAGATGTGGGATCATAGATTAAAACCACAAACCATACACAGCCATACATACACAGAAACCACATCCTCTTATACAAAAACAGGAAAATGTGCCTTTTCCTTTGTAGCCTACCTATATTACTTTGACAATTCCATGGCAGAATAAAACAGGAAGACATAGTTTGTTCCAGTGAAAGATCTTGTGCATTTTTAGGACAGAAAACTGAAACAAAGACATCCATTGTGATTATACAATACTGAATACATCACATGCCGAAGAGGACGTTGATTTTTGACAAGCCAAACATTCCGTAAAACTTGTATAATTAACTATGCAAAAATAATTTCTAACGTATCCAGCATGTTTTATATTTACCGAAAAATCAAACATAGTTCACCCCTCAAGCATGTTATCACGTCTGTCAAAAACTTAGGCTGGCTGTTGTTTGGAATATTAGAAATAAAAACATTGACATAGCACACTCATGGGAATCACATTTTTCTATTACAAACAATTATTACCTTATGATCCATCGGTTTTCAATTCCACCTCATTTGAATATCACGACATCGACGTCTGTCAAAAAATAATGTGCACAATAGGCCTACACTACCAGATGTTGACTAGATGTGAGGGTGAATAAAGCATGGAGAAAAAAGTCCTATTGAAAAAAGTTTAACGTGTTAGTTTTGACAGACACTTTTTATGCACAAACTATGCATTTAGGATCGTTTAACATGTTGGTTTTGATAGACATTTTTTATGCACGAACTAAGCATTCTAATATTCCTGATTTAAATATTTTAATATTTACCTTCCCCACCTTCCCCAACACCACCTGCCTAGATCTGCTAGGCGGTTCTCCCCACTTTCGTCTCAGCAGCTCGCATTTGTGATGTGTACCGTGGTTGATAATAAAAGCATAATGCAAAACTTCCAACTAAAGCTTCTTTATTACTAAAGAGAATATATACACAAGGTTAATGTAAATTCACACAGTAACACTTAAATCACAGAAGAGAACTGACAATGAACTGAATGGAACAGGGAGTATAAATACACAGGGAAACATAATGATTAACAACTGAACATAATCTGTAGACTAATTTGGAAACAATCAAAGCTAAATTGAACTGAAGCACAAGAAACAACCACAGGAATGAAAATACAACTAACCAAAACATAATCCTATTCACCTTATTAATGTGCATGCTTCAGCATTAGCCTTCACTCCACCAAGACTAAGCCTGTGTAAATTCTATTTTTATCAATAAAATGCTATCTATTGTTTTATTGCTGGTACAGGAAGGCTCAAAATATTCTTTCCTCCTCAACGACACTTAAGATTCATTTGGCATCCAACCATCAGCAGCCAGTCTTTCATCAGAAGCCAATTTACTGAGTAGCAACATTATATATGGTTCAACCAGACATTTCAGTGAGATTTACCAGTGTTATGATTGGAAACGCTGGCCAAAGTATCCTTTTGCATGCCTTGGCATCAGCTCTCACTTTCAGGTTCATTATTCAGAAACAAAAGAACAAAACTTTCTTTGTGCTGTGTGTTATTGCTGCCCTTATAATAAAAACAAACAAATAAAAAACCCTGAAAGATAGAAAGAGAGCAAGATAAATAGCTCTTGAATGCTTAAACCACACTTCCTTCTTGCATACACACACACTTCTTTTGTATCTCAAACATGACTGTCTACATTCAGATTTCAACATAAGAAGTCAACATACATATTCTACGCAACCAAATTTACTTCTTAACATTTTCTTAACAACAAGTGAGAAAGATATTCATTGAGGGGGGGGGGGGGGATGTAGGGGTTGATTTCATCCATCGGAAATGGATTGAACCATGACAAGAGAATGTTTCACACGTTAATAGAGTCAGGTGATTGAAGGGAAGAGAATAAAAAAGTGAAAGCAATTTGTGAAAAAGGAAGTAGTGTCAGAGGAGGAAAAAAACAAAAACATGAAGACAAAACATTTATTTTAAGAAGAATAATGTGCACCAGTGAATCATGCATTTTCCTGTTGACATAATTTAGAGGGGAAAACAAGAACTGTTGGCTTCAACAGGGTTCAGGCTCCAGGGTTCAGTAATATATATATACAAATCGAGAAATATTATAATCTCTACCACAGTAAAGCATAGAGGAAAAGCTGTCATTGGTGTAATTCACTGTGAAAAGTAATTTAATGCTTTGGAGTACAGGATGATATTGCTGAATGGCCTACTTCCCATAAATGAACAATTTGTTATCAAATGAGGAATGATTAGATGTTATTTTACAACGAGACAATTCTCCTGCCCAAACTGCACAGACAACCAAGACATGGCTTGAGAACAAGTCCATCAGGGTCATGTTTTGGCCTTGTCAGAGTCCAGATTTGAACCCTATAGTGAATATTTAATCTCACATTAAACCCAAAAGAGTTTACTGGGAGACATTGTTCATGACCTGTTCATCCTGTAAAAAGCTGTCTGCAAGTTGGGGAAGTGCCAAGTTACTTTATCTACAGTTTTTGTGCCATTATCCCTAATTTTTTGACCAGTGATTTGTGATTAAAATGCTTGAGACCATTAAAAGACCACATATTTTGGCATGTTTGGCTTGGCTTGTTGTTGTTTTTTGCCCAGAAATATGTGTGTGTGTGATATTTGTTTATATTGTGTAGAATGCCTCTGATATCCAGACCAGACGGAGGACCTGCGCCTAGACACGACCCCAACGCATGATGTAGTCAGCCGAATCCAGGCCGTATCCAGACCAGACGGAGGACCTGCGCTTAGACACGACCCCAACGCATGATGTAGTCAGCCGAATCCAGGCCATATCCAGACCAGACGGAGGACCTGCGCCTAGACACGACCCCAACGCATGATGTAGTCAGCCGAATCCAGGCCGTATCCAGACCAGACGGAGGACCTGCGCCTAGACACGACCCCAACGCATGATGTAGTCAGCCGAATCCAGGCCGTATCCAGACCAGACGGAGGACCTGCGCTTGGCCACGACCACAAAGCATGATGTAGTCAGCCGAATCCAGGCCGTATCCAGACCAGACGGAGGACCTGCGCTTGGCCACGACCCCAACGCATGATGTAGTCAGCCGAATACGGGCCGTATCCAGACCAGACGGAGGACCTGCGCCTAGACACGACCCCAACGCATGATGTAGTCAGCCGAATCTGGGCCGTATCCAGACCAGACGGAGGACCTGCGCCTAGACACGACCACAACCCATGATGTAGTCAGCCGAATCCAGGCCGTATCCAGACCAGACGGAGGACCTGCGCCTAGACACGACCCCAACGCATGATGTAGTCAGCCAAATCCGGGCCGTGTCCAGACCAGACGGAGGACCTGCGTCTAGACACGACCCCAACGAATGATGTAGTCAGCCGAATCCGGGCCGTGTCCAGACCAGACGGAGGACCTGCGCCTAGACACGACCACAACGCATGATGTAGTCAGCCGAATCCGGGCCGTGTCCAGACCAGACGGAGGACCTGCGCCTTGACACGACCCCAACGCATGATGTAGTCAGCCGAATCCGGGCCGTGTCCAGACCAGACGGAGGACCTGTGCCTAGACACGACCCCAACGCATGATGTAGTCAGCCGAATCCGGGCCGTATCCAGACCAGACGGAGGACTTGCGCCTAGACACGACCCCAACGCATGATGTAGTCAGCCGAATCCGGGCCGTATCCAGACCAGACGGAGGACTTGCGCCTAGACACGACCCCAACGCATGATGTAGTCAGCCGAATCCGGGCCGTATCCAGACCAGACGGAGGACCTGTGCCTAGACACGACCCCAACGCATGATGTAGTCAGCCGAATCCGGGCTGTATCCAGACCAGACGGAGGACCTGCGCCTAGACACGACCCCAACGCATCCCTGAAGTGTCAGCAGAGATTGTGTCAACTAGACTCTCATCAAAGGCCTCATCGACACGACAGCCATCAGCACTGATCCTCAACAAACCCGTCTCCATCCCGGTGTGATGACTCCAAACCAATCTGACATCTTACCTATGAATCATAATCATACACTGTTCATTCCGAAGGGGGTGGATTGGAATCCACTGCTGCTTCAATGTATATGTAATGAGTGATTATAATCAAGGTATTAATCAATATTTTTCCTTCTAAATATCAAATGAGTTGAATGACTTCTCTGGAGATTTTACTTTGTTATATAAGTTACCAGTGTGATTACTGAAATGTTCTTTTCATCTATTCTTTAATGTCTGTATTTGATATCTGAATGCAGTAACAGTGCTTGCTCATTTAGACCGGCTTTCAGAAATGAAATATGGCCTTGGTTTGTGTTTGAGAAAGGTCTTCAACGTGTTAAAACATATAAGGGTCATTGAAGCCAATAGTTTAAGGGACCATTTCTTTGTTAAAGCCTTACTTTCCAGTTAGACTAAAGTGTTGCTCTCCTTGAGAGAAAGAACGTATTATCTTGACTACAACTCTCCTGTTTATAGTTAGAGCCAGACCAAATCCAACCTTAGAAAAGTGTCGGTGTGTGTTAGTCTTCTTGGTTACAGGTTAAGGAACCACTGGCATTATTGGAGATTGACTGAGTTGTTGTTCTGGACATGCTGGTGTCCAGCAACCCAAATCTGCAACCTGGAAGGTCACGACGTGCCTAACTTCAGAGTCCGAGTGTCAGCTGCATAATCGATGGAGATATGCTTCAGGCTATCTGTATATGTGTGGAAAATTGCTATGTTTATCTATTTATTAGCCAATCAGAAACTGCAACCTGAAGCAAGGACGTAGCTTAGACCTTGGTGAAGGGTATAACTGCTGTGATCTTTGTAACTGTAAGCGGGGCGGCCTACAAACTCCTGTATGAGTCTTGAACTGACTTCTGCTGATGAAACTGCAAACTAAAACTTTTCTTCAATTTAGTTCTTCTTTCAAACATCTGGTCCTTGGCTTCTAAACTGTTACCCCCTGAAAAGTTTGTTGTCCTGAGGAGAACTTGGCCCCCCGACTGAGCCTGGTTTCTCACAAGGTTTTTTTCCTCCATTCTGCCACCTGATGGAGTTTTGGTTCCTTGCCACTGTTGCCTTTTTCCACCTTTGTTGCCATTGGCTTGACTTGCTTAGTTGGGGACATTAAATTTACATTAAATTTAAAATTGAATTTAATATTCAACAATGACAAGTGCCTGCATTGACACTATTATACAAGAAATAAACTGAGCTGGGCGATATAAATACATACACACACACATATATAATATATATATATATATATATATGAACATAAATTTATATATAATTTTTTATATATGAATATAATATATATTTTATATATATTTATATAGGCTATATGAACTAAACTTTTTTTTTAAACAAAAATGAAACATCACTGAACTTACTTGCTGGACTGTGACGCTATTTAGTTCTGGAAAAAAAACGTTTTTGCATTATTTTCCTGTTATCTCTGTAAAGCTGCTTTGAAACAATCTGTAATTTAAAAAGCGCTATATAAATTAATGTGACTTGATTTGACTTGAGAATTGTGGATGTACATTGGCCACAAGGGGGCAGGCTTCCCTCTACACTGTTGATCTGTCAAGTTATCTGGTTGTAATTCTTAAGTGATTGAGAAGCAATTTGTAAACAAAGTTCAAATGCATATTTACAGATGTTATACCCTCATGTTTAGCTATTATATTTATAGTATTGTTTTATTGTGCACATCATTATTTATTACCTTGGGATCTGCTCAAGAAATCAAAGTAGGCTACTAAAGTGCCATCTTAGCAAAAAAAAACAAAACAAAACACTGATTCTGAACTCTTAAAAACCTAGGAGCAGCGAACAAGACCAGCTCTCATATAGAATCAAAAACTGGGGAAAGGTGGAGATATGTTGCAGTATGACAGATTTTAGTGAAGATTTATCTGCAGTTCCAATTAGGAAGAGTTTGTACATCTTGAGTTTCTTTTAGTAACAGTTATAGTGTGTACCATATGTGAGTTTGCATGCCTGACCACACCATGGCACATGTGCACAGGCCCTTGACAGAAAAATCTTAGTTGTGATAAATAATAATCTGAGAAATCGACTGTAAAAATGACCAATCCACCATAACCAAATAGGGTGTGTGATGTGTTTGTCTGTACACGTTTACAAATGATCAAACAAAAAAAGCAACTGCTGCACTTCATCAAACAACTCTACAGGACTGGTTCCACCAGAATATTGTGATTTCCCAGAAATCATAAAGCACCATTTCCATGACGGAAATCAGTCAGCACCTCTTCTTTTATTACAACTGAACGACAACTAGTTTGGATTCCTTTACCTAAATGATAGTAATTTAACCAGGCAGGTTTTCAAAGCTACCAAGCCAAATGCAATTAAATAAACGAGAAACGGATTATGCAACCAAACACTTGGAATTAACTGGAATACTTTGTGGTACATTGCTAGCGTTTTCATATGACAGGCAGGATTGCTTTAGGCTGTGTGTTTCTGTTGGAGTGATTTTATCTTGTCAATGGTTGGAGAGACACCTCAGGGTTTTCCCAGAGCAGAGAATGTTACGCCATGTCATTTGCATAAACATCACACAATATTTGTCTATATAAATAAACTTCTAGCTATGGAAATGTGATTAACTCTAATATATTACACTTATCTGATCGGTCTTACCCAAAGCGTTTTAAACCTTGTCAAAGGGTTCAAACATTTCTACGATTAACATATCTTCAAAGAATGTGGATAACCAAACAAACACTGGAACGAAAATACAACTAACCGAAACATAATCACATTTCTGATCCCCATTGACTTCCATAGTATATATATATATATTTTTTTTTTCATAATGGAAGTAAGTGGGGACCAACAACTTTATGGTTACCAACATTCTTCAAAATATCTTTTTTTGTGTTCAATAGAACAAAGTAACTCATACAGATTTGAACCAACTTGAGGGTGAGTAAATGATGACAGAACTTTTACTTTAAATTGACATTGCAGAATTTCAGTGGATCCGTGTGTTTGGTTTTCATGCACTTTGCTTTTGGACTTTCCTAGATTTTCTAGAAAGTCTCAATTAATCTTTCTATTTTTAGCTCGGTTCTGATAGCTAATATTCTAAAAACTCGAAGAACGTTCTAAGAGCATTTAGAACTGATCAAATGTATTATCTATGACAAAATATTTTTTTCCATGTGCGATTTCAACTCTGAGAATGTTTTGATTTGACCCAGATGAGTCATGTTGAGAACAAATCTGCATTCTTTAAAAAAACAATAAGATGCCCCCTTTCAGTAAGGTTACCTGATGCCCTCTGGTGGATAGTACAGTATTATGGATGTACTTAATCTTGTGGTTTTGTTTCCCCTCATGAGAGGTTCCTAAATCCATGATGGGAACCTAGATGCACTCAATGAACATTTTTCACTATTTAAATACAAAAAGATTTATGTTGATTTCCTCAGTATTGATTACAAACAGATCAGGAATTATTTTGTGTGTATTTTAACATGTTTATACAAGTCTTCAGATAAATCAGCAACATCAGCAAGTTTCAATCTGTTAAAGGTACACTGTGTAGTTTTTTAAAGTATTTCATTAGCTAAAATCAATGTCTTTATTCATAAATATGTCCTCATTGGTGTACTATTACCTCTGCCAATGATCTGAATTATCCTCGTAAACGAAGAATTTCTTATCTTTATTTACATGGGAAGGGTAAGTCCATGGAGGCTTCCATGTCTTTCCGCCATCTTGAAAAACTATAACAGCAGAGAGGGACAAAAAGCATAGCCTACCTCAACGCGTTTCCACAACGCATATTCGTTCAGAGCCAGCGTCACGTGACTGAAACCAGCTGAAACCGACAAGGAGATCAGTGAGAGGCGCTTGTCACTCCCCCGGCAAATTTGAAAGGCTGAACTGCACGGTACATCATAATGCAGGATCATAGTTATGCCAAGCCACAGGAGAAGGAATCCTCCTTGGCAAAAAAGCCAAAAATTGAAAGTAAAAGGAAATGTGACCGGCGATTTAAAAAAAACGAGGGTTAATGTCGGGATAACTTTTTCCAGGTGGAAAGAGCTAATGAAGGAGAAAGGGAGGCAGGCTAATGAAGGTGCCTGCTTTCTTCTCGACAGGTAAGTCAATACGGTCTAAATTACAAGCTTTTCTTCATTGCTTGGTTGTGTAATTCATTACATAGGCAGCATAACAGTAGAACATATAGTTAAACTCGATGAAGTGCTATTGGAAAACATGTTGTCATAGCTTCTTGGTACATAACGGCTACCGTAGTTGCAACATGCATTTGAAAAAGCGAGGCGCTATGGAGCACTATTCGTTTGAATGTAAAATACAATTTCACTGCTAGATGGGAGAAATTCCTACACAGTGTACCTTTAATTGTAAAAACAATTAAATTGAATTGGTTACAAAAAGAACAAAACTTAATTTAAACAAATCGATTTATTGATGAAAATATAAACCTGGTTATTGTGTTGTGGAGCTAACACTTTTGGTTTATTAGTAGCCTATACTTTGTATGACTGACAAATATGCATCACATTAAATGTAAAGTTTATTAGTTTGTTACAGTTGTGTAATGGGTTTATTTTATTCAAATGAATGTATTTTTTACGCAATTAAAATGCATACATCTTAAATATTAGGGGTACATGTTTGTTTTTCGAGTGTACAGTTGTCTTCCTACCTGTCCTACTTCCAACTGTTCTCCAGCCAAGTTATTCTTGCTGTTATTCCCTGCCTTAATATCTTTGCGTCATTCTGATTGGTGCATCTGCAAAAATATATATTTTTTTCCTGTTGTCTGCTTATAAGTCTATCTCTACCCCATTCCTTCACTTTCTCTCTGTAACATGTCAGTTTTGCTGCCATGGAGTCTATATGCAGATAATGATCTTAGTCATTCTCATGCAGAGAAAGAGAGAGAAGCACTGACCAGGTGAAAACAGTGTAAACTTCAATAGTGTAAAGAGAGAGACGGCAGCATTAGTGGGTTTGACACTGTCTCTCCTCACTACCCACATCTTTTAAAAAACAACTGACACTTTGCTAAGGTGTGCATGAATGTAGGATTGTTGACTGAAGGTGGCAGTTCTAGAGACATTTTTATTGACATTTAAGCAAAGGTGTATGAGCTAAATTGGGGGGTTTGAGAGAGTAAATATACGGCTGTCAATCCCACCAAGTGTGTGAATCTAACTTAGACTTAACTTGGTAACCACATCTGTGTTAAGTGATTATTGAGATGTGGACTCAAGACATGTGACTCCAATAACAGTTCTGAAGACCTGCAAGTATTTGCAATACCTTGGCAAATATTAGAATACCTGGGACTCAGACTTGAGGTGAGTCATACCTTTACAGGCTAAACATTGAGTTTTTACAGCCCACAAAAACTGCAGCAAAAATAATCAGGTACAGCTTGGCTCATCTTTGTAAAACTAACGAAGACAGGTACACATTGATTTTTGTTGTTGTCATTTTTATAGAAAAATACTGCAAATTGGTCAACATCGAATTATATGTTATTTGATCGTAAAACACTTATGGTTTTTGCAAGTAAAAGCTATGAATTACCATACAAATTATGGTGAAAAACAGCTAGGGACATTTCCTGTGTGATATCACATTTGATTATATGTTATTTATATTCTAATTTTTGGTATGAGTGATGGACATGTTTTGTTACATTTTAAGCAATTTATGTTGACTGCATTATTTTAGAGTCATGTGTTAGCCTGTTTTGTTTTTGTGTGTGTGACTCTCCGTCTGGATAAATGTATTAGCCAAGTATGGACAAGCCACTTACGATGAACTCTGATTCATCATGTGGGTTTCTGTTTTACCAAATGTATTATTAGGGTGTTTTATCTGTACTTTTTCAGGTACAATGCAGATTTTCTTAGTTTAATAGATTGTTATATTAACGTTATATCACTTATTGAAATGTAAGTTGCAAAATATACAAGCACAAATTTGTCATTCTGTAATACCTGAAACAATGTCACCATTATTTTTTCAACCACAGCTGCTGTTTCTTTTTTTCCCCATACATTTAACAGGATATTTTTTAGTGTGTGCGTTTAACAGAGGCCAGCTATCAAAGAGCTGTGCAAGTAAAACCTGACACTAGAGGCTGTAGTCTTTAGCGTCCTTGTTAGCACACCCAACTCCCATGACGCTGGTTCGAATCCCGCTCAGAGTGGTGTGAGTAGGACTAGCTACATTGGTGCTGTGACCCAGATGGGAGTGAGGTTTAGGAGGGTGAGTGTTAAGGAGGCCTGCTAAAGAGCTGTGGAAGTAAAACCTCACTCCCCTGGCCTCAAGAGGCGCACTAGCGACTGACGCTAGAGACTATGGTCTTTAGCATCCTTGTTAGCACGCCTGCCTCCCATGCAGAGGTTGTTGGTTCGAATCCTGCTCTGAGCCGTAGGAGTAGGACCAGTTTGTGGAACAGAGTTGGGGTCAAGTCCAGAATCATATTGCAGCAATTGCATTTTGTTGCAGCAATCATTTTAATAAAGTCATCACTTTATTTTCAATGTTTTCAATAACCCAAAAATTCCAATGAATTGTGGCTGATTTACAGAACATAAACGTTGTGCACCTCAAGAATGGATTTCCCTAATAAACTCAAAATGAAAACAAAGACTTTTGAAAAGATACTGTGCCAAACACTGGAAATAGACTGCGTCTGTTGTCTGAGACTGTAAGCAGCGACCCAGATCCAGACCAGGACACCATGTGATAACACCCAGACTAAAGTCATGTTTATGCAGTCTAATGAGGCTGAAGACCAAGACTACAAGGTCAAGACCGAGAGTAGATTCCCTGGGAAAACAAATATGTCTTTTTTCACCTTCGATCCTTGAGACATGACTTTTCCAGTGTGGGGTGGTTATGTTATGAAGTCTGAATTTGAAGCAGTGCCTCTGGTGTATTTTGGTATATTCAATACACTTTGTATTGCATGTCAGGAGTAGATGTAATACGACAAACATGGACTTTGTTGCAGACATCTGAGCTAGAGAAGGCCAAGGACTTTGGGGAAAACATCTGTCCCACTCAGAAATCCAAAGTAGGTTATAAAGTACAACCAAGAATCCCAAAGCAGCGCTCTGCTGAGATCCACTACACACAAAAAATCGCATATATACAGTGAGGTCCAAATATTTAAGACCTCATTGAAAACATTTTTTTGTTATTTTAACTTGGAAGTAAACAGATTTTTCTCAAATTTAGAATCATTGACCATGTCTTGCATCCACTTAAGCACAAGATGCTTTTTGGGTCATTTTCACAAAAAATAAAAAAAGTAAAAGCTTTAACACGCACACACACAAAGATGAAAGCCATGCAAGAAGAGTCATTGTCATGTACACTTCAACAGACATAACACGATACATTCATGGACACACATGAGGTTAAATGGTGGAATAATAGCCTGTGTGTCTGAATGTGTGTGGTTTCTGGCTGTTGTCGGATCTGTGGCGTATCCAGGACACCATGTGTGTGTTGCGTCAGAGTATGTGTTAGGCCCACGCGTGCTCCAGATATTGGCTCGGAGTAAAACTGTCAGTACAGAAACTGTGGAGCAAAGCACATGTTCACTACAGTGAGCCATTCAGCTTGATGAAGCTAACCATGCAACCCTAAATTAGCGGATTACACTTAGATGAATACACACACACACACACACACACGCGCGCAACCCCCCCCCCCCCACCCCCATTAGATCTGAACGTGTCTTAATAAATCATTATCAGACAGGACAGTGCATCTCCTTCCCAAACTTAACGACCAGTTGACTTTTACAAATATCCCCCTGCACATTCTCTCTCCTAATGGCTAAAGTGCAGTGACGCTGGGGTTGCGGGACTGTAAATCATTCAAGTTAGTGTCACACACTTCAGTGATTTAGTGACCCGTAGAGGGAGTCAGTTTAAGCTTTAACGAACTGACTTTTATGTTGCATGTCATGTGCTAAAATATGTTATATTGGCTTCCAATGACCTTGAAAATAGTTATTTAAGAACCTGAAACTTGTCGATGTAACAGTAAGCTGAGGAGCCAAACTCTGAACAAGTCCATTGAGTTTTGTAAAATGCCTTTGGGGCGGCAGTGGTTCAGTGGTTCATGTAGGTTGTCTACAAACCGAAAAGGTTGGTGGTTCAATCCCCGGTTCCACTTGACCAAGTGTCGAGGTGTCCATGAGCAACTAACCCCAGCTGCTCCCGATGAACTGGATGGCGCCTTGCATGGCTGACACCGCCATCGGTGTATGAATGAGTGAGTGAATGGGTGAATGTGAGGCTATGTAAAGCGCTTTGTTGGCCATTGGTCTGTGAAAGCTCTATATAAATGCAATCCATTTTAATATTATTTAAAACTTTGTGTAAATTTAGTGTCACAAACATAATTTAATAAATGAATGAATATTTATTATTTTATATTATTAAATTATATTTAATAATATTAAATATATATTCTGTTCACAAACAAGTTTCCCAAACACTCACCCTGTCTGCTAGGTAGGATGTCTGGCTCAAACAAATAGAGCCACAGCCTTTACTCTTAGGGAAATCAACCATGAATGGCTCATTTATAGCTGTCTCTGCACATTAAGCTGGGTCAGGAGAAAGTATTTTAACATTGAAAAAATTACACACATCACCTTTAAGCTGAAGTGGAGAGAGAAAGAAAGAAAGATAAAAGATTTAGATTAAAGATTAAATTTAAGAAGTTTTAAATATATGACACATGCAGACACAATTTATCATTATTCTAACTCTAATTATTATAATCACCCAAAGGCATCAAAAGTAGAATGAAAATTATATAATTTAAATATAGTGAATAATTAAAATAAAAATAGAAATCATAGGCTATATATAGTACAAAAGTTTGGGGTCTGTATTAATTGATGTTTCTGTAATAAGACGTTTAGGCTCACCACGAATGCATTTATTTGATCAAAATACAACAAAAACAGTAAATTACAATTTAAAATATCGTTTTTTTTATTTCAATATATTTTATAATGTAATTTATTCCTGATGGCAAAGCTGAATTTTCAGCATCATTACTCGTCTTCATTGTCACATGATCCTTCAGAAATCATTCAATGTGCAAATATGATTTAATACGTAGGCTACTAAATTCAAAACAGCATAAACCCCGGCACAACCTGCATATTTTAAACGCTAAAAAAACAGTCCCTTCCCCCAGCCACCAGAGGTCTCCCCCTTCAGAATGCCACAATTTAATTGAACGCACCTTTGTTTACTACTTGTATGTTTAAGTAGCCTGGCTCTACAGTCACCTGTAAGTAGGCTAATGATATTGCTATTACGAAATTCTGAATCACTTCAATGCCATATTAGTTTGTTGTATTCGTGTTTTTACCTTATTTTGATTAGTTTGCCTTCTTCAAATTGCTTTTGACTCTGCCTGCATTATTACTATGATTACTGCATAAGCATTTTACTATTTTGCTAATTCAACTGGCTGCGACGGGATTCTCACACTGTGACAGTCTGATAGGCTATGTAGCAAGGTGGGAACATTGAAAATGACCATTAGCATAGCAAATAAATCACTGAAATAGTAAGATACTGAATCACTACAGAGGTTATTGTTGTAAGCTGTGGTATTTTCCTTTGCTTAACTCTCATGTAGGCTATGTTTGATTGATGTTATGGAGGTTTTATGAGATGGAAATATGAGCATAATATTTTCTATCTGCAGTTTTTGCAATAGTGTACACCTTGCTCATTGGTATTCAGAAGAACCTTCAAATTCTCTCCTCATTCATCTCATTAATTGGATCATCTGACTGAAATTACCCCCATCAAAAAGGAAATTATCCTGTAAGTATGTTGACCAGCTGTCATTTTTCTTTGCCAGAACAGTAGGCCTATCATAAAGATGATGTTTTATATATGGGACAAAATTCAGACAAATCTAGAAACGTGATAAGGGTCTCAAATATGTTAGCCCGAGAAAAAAAAAAAAAAAATCAGGAAGTCGTCTGCTATATATGCTTTCAGTTAAAATCTTTTCACTCATCTGCAATAGCCAAAACCACAAAGCTCACTATTTTGAATACAGAATGAGAATTAACATGTAATGACCATGTGCTGCATATAGAATACGTTTTGAAAACCTCTATAATTTTGTCATCATATGTAGTACAGTATGTGTTTGTTATTGAATTGGTATCAGTGTTGGCCTGAGATGACCTCTGAGTAAAATATGTATTCTTGCTTATTTGTTTGTTCGACAGCCTCCACGTTGCATTGTAAAAGTACTGCAGTCATTATTCAACATAATTTCCACATTATATACGATATCAGACTGCATTGAGGGAAACAATGTAATGAATTGAATTGTTACAAAATTGCATTGCAAATGAATTTAGACATTTTTAAACTTTCAGGAGTGATTGTATCATTGAGTTTGAGGCAAGCTTGAAAATGCCGTTTCTGCATTATTCATTTATTGTTATGAATTAGATGAAGATTGGTTAAAAAAAATTTTTCAAACTAAACTATAGATAAATTTAAAGAAATTATAAAGCTTATGTGCAGTATGTAATTTTCATTGTACGGTATGCAAAAGCTAGCATGTGCATCAGGGCTTGTGTTTATGCATTTTATTTTTGTGTATGTAAATGGATGCATAAGGACTAAGATTAGGGTTAATTTATTCTAATGACAAATTCAAATTTTCATTATTATAGAGTAAATTCTGTCTTAGTGTTTTGCTTTTAATCACTCACTAACACTAGATGTTTGTGGGATAGTGGTGTGTTAAGAATGAAAAGTTTGCTCTTGGAGTACTTTTAATAAAAGAAAAGTCTAATTAGACAAGATGGCTATGTTTTAGAGATTATTGTGTATTAAAGTCAAAGCTAAAACTGTCATGCAATCACTGCTGTTCTGAGTGTGTGCGCACATTTGTCTGTGTGTGAAGGGGGGTGTGTTTTATGTAATGTAGCATGGTCTGTTTGGTAACAAAAGTGGTGACACTGAAAATTGGGTTACCATGGAGACAGAATTTTCCCACTTTTTTTGTGCTCATGACAGACTCGTGCTAACCTCTCTTCCAGTTCTACTTTATTTCTTAATTCCCTTATTTATTCATGAAGTTGTGCATATTTCTTTTGTTGCTGTTGGCTGTATTATGCACTAACTTGGCTTATTTTGTCTGCGTTGGAATTGGAAAAAGCAGATGTTTGTTTGTAGATGTGAGATGAAGGAAATGTAATGATGTGTTGTGTAATCTAAACAGTCCAAGGAAATGGGAGAATCTTCATTAGTCAACGTGAGCTTGTGCCGGTTGCCAAAGCATGTCATTTGTGTATAGCTCTCTCCTTTAAAGAAAATTTCAGTCGTAAAATTGTTTCATTATGAGCTTTTTGGATAATTACCTTCGACTCCTTTTAAGTCAGTTCTGGGCTTTCATTTAATAAGCAAATAACTCCTAATTTGACACAGTTTAACTCTGCATTATACACACAAATAAGTGCTTGTCTTTGAGTGATTCATATTAAAGATTTCTTAATTGTTACAGATTCTCTGGGGCTTCAATACTGCTTCCATACATACACAAACAAACCTGTGTTTTCTAATTAGACAATTAATTAATTAATTAATTAATTAATTATTTGAATGGTTAGCTAGCAGAAATCTATGGAAGCTTGTTTCCGCCACTGAATAAAACATTTTAAAAGATAATTGCGAATTTTTATCTCACAATTGCGAGTTTACATCTCGCAATTCTGACTTTATTTCTCAGAATTGCGAGATATAAAGTCAGAATTGCGTGTAATAAAGTCAGAATTCTGAGATATAAAGTCAGAATTGCGAGATATAAAGTCGCAATTGCGTCTTATAAAGTCAGAATTCAGACTTTTTTTCTCGCAATTGCGACTTTATATCACGCAATTCTGACTTTATATCTCAGAATTCTGACTTTATATCACGCAATTCTGACTTTATAACACATAATTGCGAGTTTATATCTCGCAATTCTGACTTTATAACACGCAATTGTGACTTTATATCATGCAATTCTGACTTTATATCTCCCAATTGCGTGATATAAATTCAGAATTCTGAGATATAAAGTCAGAATTGCGTGATATAAAGTCGCAATTGCGAGAAAAAAAGTCAGAATTCTGACTTTATAACACGCAATTGTGACTTTATTTCACGCAATTCTGACTTTATATCTCGCAATTCTGACTTTAAAACACGCAATTGCGACTTTATTTCACGCAATTCTGACTTTATATCTTGCAATTCTGAGAAATAAAGTCAGAATTTCAGTCAAATTAAAGTCAGAAGTCGCAATTGTGAGATAAAAAGTCGCAATTATCTTTTATTTTTATTTATTTGTGGCGGAAACAAGCTTCCATAGAAATCTCTTCCAGAAAACGTATTTCATTTTTGTTATGGAGCACTGCTAGCGTTATTCTCTACTGTTGGAGCCACAGGAATGCTTATGTTCAGATTTTAGATTTTGCTGCTGTAAATTCTTTAAAGTGCCCCTATTATGCTATTTTAACATTTCCTAATGTTGTTTTGGAGTCTCCTACAACAGGTTTACATGCATCAAAGGTAAAAAAAACTCTCAAATTTCTTTTCTCTCAAAACTCTTTAATTTCCTCATAATATACATTTGCACATCACCACATTTTCAATGATTCTCAAACGACTCGTCAGATGAATCAATCTCTCTAAATCCCGCCTTTCTGCGAGTTACTCTGCTCTGATTGGCCAGACAGCTCAGTCTGTTGTGATTGGTTTACCGTGTACAGCGCGCGCATCGAAAACAAAAACGCCCATTGCCATAACAACGTCAGCTCTGCGTGTCCTGAGGCTTCCTACACCGTAAACTAAAGACAGTAACGAACAATGACGCTGATTTTACCATATCAATGTGAGTGTGAGTCCGATGATGAAACACTGGAAGAACTAGTTATTCAACCTGAACCTCCATCGCAAGGACGACTCGAGCAGGACATTTCTCACTACTCAGTTTGAGGTACATTATGAGATGTTGCAACTGTAATTCCTCACCATCAGCATGAACAAGTTCATGTACATCAAACAAACCGATTATTTTACTTGAACTAATTTATTTACCGTGTATTTTTGTAATATATTGCGGTGAACACGTGGAAACTGTATCAATAACAGTGCATGTAACGTTATGCAATGTATACATTAGCCGAGCTCTAGCGTGAATGACTGATGTAACATAAACTTTGGTAAAACAGGTCTTGCTCCATTAATCTTTCCTCAAAGTAGTGAGAACGACAGACGATCTGCATTAATAGACACAGTTATAGGTAATAGTGGCCCACAACTGATTAGTAGTTGTATTTCAGTAAGACAGTGATAATGTGAGTTAGCCAGTTAGCAGGACCTACACAATATAAAACTCAAAACGAAGTATTTTGAACACCATCTTTCAAGAGCAAGCGGTTTGCGAATCCTGCATTGAACTCCGAGATTTGATAAGCAGTCGTCAGTAAAATAAAGGGAACACAACAAAAGTTTAGGATTATACTGCAGTGGTATTATGGTAAAGATTAATTTTAACCACTGATTCTTCACATGCTGCTCCTTGGGCAGTGGAAAAAAAACTGGCTTTACCATCACATTGTAGAGCACAGCGTCTTCTCGACATGATGCTATCCAGTATCCACAGGAATCAGCTGCAGGTTTGAGGTTCAAGTTTTCCCTGGTGTCTGCGCGCGCAATAAGTGGGCGGGCAATATGCTAATGTTTCGTCTTGACGTCACAACGAAACGGCTTATGACTCGTTTGAAAAACAATTCATTTCATTGGCACAGAGTCGACTCTTACTTTTGAAAGACAATAACTATATACGGTGCACTTTCAGATTTAAAACTTTGCAGGATGTTTTGGTTCACTTAGAGCTATGTTACACACTACATGAAAGGTCATTTTCAAAAATCCATATAGGGGCTCTTTAAAAACTTTTAGCTGTTCTGATGTGTTTTCTATCATGTTTAAACTGAAAAAAAAGAAAAGATGAATCTCTCTTGCCAAAGCAAATCAGAGTTCCCTTTGAGCCATGAATTTGCATTATTTGCTCAAGCAAGCAGATAATGGGCATAGGTTTCCAAACTTAGATACACAGACATGGATAATCACAATGGACCTGCTGTTACAAATGGTAAAGTTTATCATCTTGAAATTTGTTCAGTGGACTGTAAAACGTCCTTTTCCTGCCTATTCTGAAACATGATTGGCCGGCTGAGGAAGACAAAAAACGCTGGGGGTAACAAATAGCAGCAATGCATTATGATATGTGAATGTATAAGTTTAGATACATCAAAACTAGTTTATAGAGTTTTACATGCTTATATTCAGCAGTACATTAAAATCAATGTAATCAATGCCGGTTGTCAAAATGGGTCATCTCTAAATAAGAATTAGTATACATAAAGGTCATCTAACAGGGAATGAGTCATTATAATGCTTGTAAGGACGAACAGCAAGACTGAATGTTCCTGAGGCATATAACTTGTGTAAGCATGTTTGTTACATCATCAAATATAGTTTTCTGGTAAACATAAAATAGTAGGCTGGCCGGACTGTGTTGTTGAATAGCAGTATACAGTGCTACCAATGCTTTCAAAAATTAATTAAACTAACCCAAACATTTGAAATAAGATTTAGCTATCTCTCTTGGAATATAGAAATGTGTCATTATTCTAAATGTGTCTATGCAGGGATTAATGTGTTTATGCAGGGATGTTGTGTAACCATGCAGCTTTTTCAGGGGTACCAGTGGCAGTCCTGAAATTATTTTCAATATGGTAAAATGTGTTAAAACATAGGCTACCTAAGAGTATTATACCAATTGACAGCTAAAGAAATAATGCAATTAGGCTAAATAAATTTGTGCAGAAGGTGCGGAATAAACTTGATGAATTCTGTGTAACTCTGCAGAACTTTCTGTGGTGCTGGCATAGGTTTTGTGGGGTTAGACATGACCAGGGGCTGAATGACAGAAACATCCTCAAAATCCAATTGAATTTGTTTAGTAACCATGGTAACTTCGCTTAGGAAATATAACTTTTGCAAATCTTAAATCAAGAATTAATATAGGACGTTTTTGTAATACAGCGCCAGAAGACAAACACTTCTTCTGAAAAACCCAGCAATGCAGCTTACAAATATTTGGATTTAAAATCTGCTTGTCTCAAAAATCTGAGGGGAAACTTGCCTTCTGCATATATATACTTGTTCACACTGTCATAATCTGAAGTTTAAAAGACTTTAAATAGACTTGTCAAGCAGTTTTCATTTGACTGGGTAAATGATCTTAAAGCATAAAATCATTTGATTTAATTGCACGAGTTGGGGATCATTACGGCTCCCATGGATTTCCTACAGGGAAAGTACACAGATGGGAGCGTCTGACTCATAACGAACCACCAATTTTGGCGCAAACGGAGCAAGCTCAAAATCAGCGTTTTCTTGAGACAGACAGGAGTCGGTTCGTTGAACTGTTTTGCTCTCTTTAACACGTGGAAGCGACATGGTTTTGCAACATCGAGAGGGAAAATGAGTTGTTTACTGAGGCGTCGTGTGATTGAGAATTTTCCACAGTTTTGACGCGCCCATCATGCGCAGGGACTGTTAATGGCGCTCATTATCATTTGACTGTATTCATGTGTGTGATGTGGAGAGAGAGAGAGAGAGAGAGAGAGAGAGAGAGAGAGAGAGAGAGAGAGAGAGAGAGCGAGCGCGCCTCAATCTAACATCTACTTGATTCATGGAGTGTGCGTCTGAGAGCAATGGTCTGTAAAGTTGGGTGGAAATATGAACGAGCATAACCAAATGTTTTTCCTCAGATAAGAGATACGAATACAATCCGTCTGCGTTTACAGATAGAAAATCAGTTTATATACCCCTCTAAAACGTACATGTTTACGTTTAATTACAGGTGGCGAGGGAAGAGAATTGAGTTGAATTTGTCGCGGAGCGCGTGGGAGGCATTGGCCAGTACAGTCTGAATTCCGCGCTGAGATGTTAAGGAGCGTACACGCGCTCGACAGTTTGCCATGATGTCTCGAGTTCAGTCGATGGTGTCGCAGAGGAATCTATATCTGAAATAGATATCATCCCTGCTTTCGACGTTTTAACGTCTGAATACGGCATGTTGCAGTTTTCTCCAAAAGGATGCGATATTGACGGAATCCCCTCAGAGGAGACACGCGGACCTGTTCCTCTGCGGAAAGCTCAAGAGACCCTGAAATAAATAACATAAATATTAGGGTGAAAAATCCATGTGGTCGTTTTATGTCGACTAAAACATTGAACGTTTTTTTTCTTCCCCTTTTTCTGGCGAACCTCTGCCAGGAATGGACACGGTAAACACAAGGGCACTGGTGGAATTACGCCGTTAAGAGCGCTGAACTTGACGGATTTGTTTATAAAGAAAAAAGAGCAAGGTTATACGATGACGAGTGAGAACACGGTGTAATTCCCGACTGGTATTTTGGAAATGTATAACCAGGATATTCGGTAAGTTGTTCTCTTTTTACTTTCAATAAAACATCAAAGACCCTATTATTCACATATTAATATCCTTACCAAATGTGGGTTCGCTCTCTCATTCAAATGGGAGTCGTTGGATCCTGCCGTTGACAAAATTCGTCGGCTTATTTTCGTGATGGGAGAAATTATTTCAGCCGCCTTGATGCGCAACACCTGCTGCGCGAGCGAGCGCCCTACATAGAGACAAACCCCGCGCGCGCGTGAGGGGAATACCACACCGGCCGTTATTTAAACACACCAGGTCTCACCTTTGCATCGCTGACTATATAGGCTACCTTAGAAGCTCACTGATGGGTATTCTTTAAAATACGCGTATGTGGTATTGGTAATGTGGCAATATAAGCATCTTTGAGGTTACTTGGTTCTGTGCGGGGGACCGTTACGCTTCCACGCAGATCAGTTTGCCCACGAGCGAGAAGTTATTGAAATGCACAAAATAATGAGTTCTGTCATGTTTGTTAACATAGTGTAAGGATTTTGGTTGACTTTCTTTCAGAACATTGGATACTTAAGCTCCTGTCAAGGTGGTTCGCCGAAGGTCTGAAGAAAAAAAAAAATGCGCCGAGAAACGCGCCTTCTCTGTGAGGAAATCTTCGTGGATAACATTCACAAGACACCGGTCAGTTTCACAGATGGCACATTTCAACCACGGCGAGTCTTCTTCACTGACACCTCGTGACACGCAAGGTAAGATACGTTTTAAATATTGAACGTTTAGTAATTGGTATGAAGCGGCGGACAGGGAGATTCGACAGGGGGCGCCGTTGTTTCGTGGGTTCAGTCTAAATGGGTAATGAGGGACTTGCAGATTTTGGGTGCAGTCACGTTGTCCAAGCACATTTTTGATGTTTTCCTCTTGCTTACAGGACCAGTCCTGAAATAGTCTTTCCCGCTTTGGAGGATATACATTTAGGAGCTGAAATATATCAAAACCGCCCCCTCTCTACCCACACATGCATGTATAGAGACACTTGAAAAAATGACCTTAACTGAACACCCAGACATAAAGCAATGCATTCTTACATTTGCTATATTGAGACAACTCTTGTTACGCTTTAGGCTGGAAAAATAATTTACGCAAGTACTCAAACATACACATGAGCACTTGACCAATGACATGCCCTGTTGAACATTTTTAATGTGCTCTCTTGCTGGTAACAAACCTCAGGACTCAAGGGAGCAATGGAGTTACCTCCAAAATTTTGTGCAATTAAAAATTAAAGTTGCTATAAATATACTGATTTTAAACTTGCATGGCAGGATTCTCTTCAAACTGTTGCTTCGACAATAGTTGAAAGAGAAAACTAAATATAAAACATAAAAGAGTAATGTCAGCGGTACCAAAGTTTTCCACAAATTTCGTAAGCTTGCATGGCTAGAAGTGTCTGTGTTCACAAATTTAGGTAGAATAGGCCTTAAACAGAAGAATATATGAGCATACGTGTTGGTCAGAGAAAGAGATAGATGGGGGAGGTGGACCTAGTGCAGGTGCTTATTTTGAGAATACTCATAACTGTTGACCCCTCCGCCTTTCCACACAGTCAAACTCAGAAATCCACCCACAACCTCCCCATTCGCCTGCATAGAGAAGTGATCTCAGCGGTGATATTCTGCTAACAGAGGAGCCGATCTGCACTTCGCACTTTACGCTGTGGTTTTGAATTATGAAATATGGGCTGTGACAGACCATCAAAACTGTGGTTGGTACTTCCAGGCATATACTCAAACTTCACTCGTACAAACACTCCTATTGGCAAGATGTTTTTGGCAGTGTTGCTTAAATTTTGATGCGTAAAAGCCATGGGTCTGTTTTGTATGTCAGCGAAACGAACTGTCTTTATTTTGAACCTTGGCTGCTCTTCATTTGTATCCTGCAAGCTTAGGGTGAAGGTGATGTCTAATGTGACTGAAAACATTACCGTTTGTCCGACAAATCTGACAGTTGCACATGCAGAAGCAGTGAACGAAATGCAGATTGATGCACTACATTTGCAAACACTAAGTGCTACTCCGGGTTAGACTTAAGGGCATGGATGCTTTGCTGGGGATGAGGATGCCAATTACGGATGTTAGCGAGTATACAAAATGAGAAAGTTACAGGGACAACAGAGCACAATTGCCAGCCTCTGGAATCTTTAATGCATCCATTGAGGCATGCACGACTTTTTGACTTTCACAAACTACCAGTGCAACCATCAAAAAAGCAATTAGGCAATTATGTGATTGGCACTAATTAGTATGCTTCACAATACAGCTAAATGTTTTAGCTGTCAGAAGCTAAAACCTCTTGCTATCTGTAATAAGTGTTTGCCAACAATTGAAAACGCATCAATAAATTATTAGTTTGTCAAGTGTTGCTAACTAGTCTTGCTTCATTTATTTAAAAATTACATTGTTGGAGGAATTATATAAATACATCAGCCGATAACAGTCATCCACGTTTTTTTCTGTTCCTGCATTGATGTATTGATGTTGCGATAACATAAGTAATAAATATCAGTATATTTAATTAACTGTGTTTGGTCATATACAGACACACACATACACACACACACACACACACACACACACACACACACACACACACACACACACACACATAGGTGTGTGACATGATATACAGTACACCATCTAAAAATACATTAAATAGCATTTTGCACAGGGATTTTCCTTTTTATTATAATGCACGCTGGCTTATTACATAATTTTAATTAAAAGACTACATGGAATATTTATATTAAGTTTGTCACATTGAAGGTGATTAAATTGTAAAAATATAATTTAGTTATTATAATTATATATTTTTTTATATAAATATATTATGTCTTATAGAAATATATTTTTGTGAAGTTGAAAACCCTAGTAAATCTCAACTACCCATATAAGCATTTGCTATATATTCAGTGTAACTTTTCAGGGTAAGACTTTTTCTGTTAAGCTGTGAATTTATGAGCTTCTGTATTAAGCTTTGTCCTTTTGTCGAGGACTGGTGATATAAAATGGTAGTATTTGCTGAAGCTGATGGCAGCACATTCTTATCACATCGTTCATTGCTGAGCACACCAAGCAAACTCCCCAAATTCAAGCTGTGGAGACTGTGGGGTTCATTTCATTTAATTGATTTTTGTCATGATGAGGATTGATTTTAAATTACATGCCCTGGAACATGCAGTATATTAAGAGACAAACTGACATTATTTCATGGAGCTATATATGTCCTGTTTATGCCAGTGTGCCAATGACATCCTCAAGCAGACTTAAATAAGAAACAGAATATTTTACTATTTTTATCATAAGATAATTCTCAACATCAGAGTACTTTTTCATCTGTGGTTGGTGGCTGCCCAATAGTCAGTGAATGAAATGGAGGCATAAATGACTGATGACTGAACTCTAGGGATGAAGCAGGTGTATCCAGTGACATTTCTGAGAGTGAAAAGTTCAGAGTGAATTTGATCAATTTTGCTATCAAAGCATGTCTGATAGCAGACAGAGTATCTCTACCTTGATAAAAGAGGCCAAATGAAAAAATCTATATTTTTTAACTTTGAAGGATTAAAATCAGTCAGTCACTCACTCTTTAGTTGTTCCAAACCTGCATGGTTTATTCTGTTTTACACAAAAGGAGATGTTTTGAACTGTTCACATTGCTGTTTTCCATTCAGTGAAAATGAAAAGGAATGGGTGCAGATTGACTTTCCACTGTGAGTATGTATGGACTTACCATTATGTTGTTTGGAATAGAGCTGCTATACAGGAATGCATCTCCTTTTGTGTTCCACAGAAAAATAAGTGGTATGGAATTCCTCCATTCTGAAGTTGACTTTTACTGTACATTCAATCTCCTGAGATTGAACCATCTTTGAACCGCTGACATCAGTGCACTTAAATTTAACCATGTGTAAGCTGTTCTTTACTCATGAAGTTATAATGCACTCCAGTTAGTGCATGGTGTCATCAATTATTACTGTAATTTTAAAGAGACCGCTACACTAGCCATCTGGAATCATTCAGGCATAAAATTTTGCCTAGAATCGTAATAAACTATTGAAGAGTCCTATCAATTAGACGGGCCATTTAAATGCAACCACGCTGACAGTACATCAGAGTTAATTGCTAATAACTGAGCCACTGTTCCATTTAACTGTTTAGACTAATTGAAAAGTATTGACTTGAAATGATTGAGTAGTTGAACAGAGTACCACGCCATCTTAAACTTTAAAAGCTTGTCTTCCGCTTTCCAGACCCCCTCACTGAATCATTGCGTGCAAAGTAATAGGCCGGATGTAATTTATGTCTGTGCGATATCTGATTTTGGTCTAGTTTAGATCTAGTAACCCTGATTTGTTGCCTGATGTGATCTGATATCTGAGCGTGTTTTGCACCCTTCTAAAACTTCTCATCTTCACAGGGGCTGAAGCCAGGAATGATGGGAGCTGTAGTCTGGTTAATGGTCTTATGGGCTTTGCTGGGTTGGTCGCAGGCTGCAGAGAAGCCTCCATCCCTGAGTGTAGCTGTGATACTGGGCCAGACCCCCACCGTATCCGAATCAGCCCTGCGTCCGGCTCGTGGGATAGGTGCGCCTCTGGAAGTGACTGTACTCAGCGTCCAGGTGAACCAGACGGACCCAGGAAGCATGCTTACACACCTGTGTGAACTCATGTCCCGACAGAGACTGCACGGGCTGGTCTATGGAGACGGCACGGACCAGGAAGCAGTGGCACAAATGCTGGACTTTGTTTCCTCTCAGACTTCCATGCCCATACTGGGAATCCATGGCGGCTCTGCCATGACCATGGCCGAAAAGGTGAGCGTGCATTCCTCCCTGGCTGGCTGTATGCGCTTTATTTGTCATTTTTATTTTGCTTAGGCATTTACAGCAACCCACCGCAGAATATTTCATCATATCTGGCATCAATCAGGTGTTTTCCACCAAGGCCTAAACAGAAAGCTTCATTTCAAATATTCAATGCCATGTTTTGGACTGTCTAGCTGTGTGGCATTAAACGAGACACAATTCAGATACCTGGCAGATTTTCTTTATCATCATGCCATCTGCATCAGATATAGCCTGATAGATTGCCAGTCTTTCTGTAACTGTCCCTCTGTCTGTCTATTTGTTTCTGCAAAGTTGGCGATGAGCTGTGTTTATAGCAAAATCAATAGCAGTTGTGTGGGTGTGACAGAAACCTGTGGCCGGGTTAGTGACGGATCTGCCACAAAGAGTTTAGTGTTGAAGCTGAAAGAGTTTATGATTGCACATTGATTCACTGATTCTTTCATTTTTTACGTTAAACGTTGTCCATATTTTTAAATGGATACATTTGACTATTAGGCCATTACTACACATTGTTCATCCACATAAGCTGTAGGAACTTCTTGTAGGCGACCATGTCATCCCCTTGCATCATCTGGCTGAGTTCACTTCAAACTACCCCTCCAAAAAGTGATTTGATAATTTTAGATGAACGCACAGTCTCTTTTAACAGTGATGAAATAACCACAGAGTAAGTGGATTGTGGTATTCTGTTGTGGTTAGGAACGTTTCTCGCTTAAACCAGACAGTGTTTTGGATGTTTTTTTGGATTTTTTTAATTCTTCAGTTTAATAGATACTTTTTATGAGCTGCTTTATTTATTTTTTTAAACACAGGGTTTTTCCTGCATTGCAAAATATTTTGGTGGCCGTCAAGATTAATATTTGTCCACCAAAGATTTATTTGATAATTTAATGTGATGATATTTGCCGTTCTGCAGTACTGGCACCCGCTGATAGCCGCCCACTTTTAAAAAGCTCCCATGAGTGTTTGTGTAAGCTCTTTGTGAAGAGCGTCAAAGGTTTCTATTTTCAGTGTGTTTTTACAGCGTTGAGCAATGTAGCCAATCACAGACATCTCTGTTGAGCTCGTAAACGCAATGGTCAATCAGATGTTTTAAGTTAGTCAGAATCCGCTCAAAATGATGGGGTTATTGTTCACCATGAATTCTGCACAATCTTGAATCCTTTCATTATAATCAACAAAGTATAAACACAAAGTCAATAAGAGATTCATTACACAGCTTCATTGATTATAATGGGAGTTGCGCAAGAGTGCAGCTTTATGTATCTTGTGTTGTAATTGACAGCTTCATTGATTCTAATGGCAAATTAATGGTGATCTTTGTTCGCTTTCTGCATATAATATATTTTTCATGCTGCTAACTACACATTGCAAAGTTTCTGGATTGACAACCGTATTTAAATGAGCAATTGAATACGGCAGATTGTGAAAGCCATAGTATTGTACGGAACAAAACAATCTGATACTATATGTCAAATGATCTTGGCTGCATTTCCCGAAACCTTCTTAACGCTACGTCGTTCTTAAGTTACACCTTAAGCTGTACCTTATCGTAATACGTGTTTCCCGAAACGTTCTTGGTTAAGTATACCTTCTGTAAGTCACACGTTCGTAAGGTTGGTCTAGACCACTCTTAGCTTTACCTTATCACTGTTGCTGGTCTATACGAATATAATTCTGAAGTTTTAATACACCCAGACAGTGTTAAACTAGGCTAATTCAAGTGTTTTCATGCAAAGAATAAAATTGTCATTACACTGATTGTTGTTAGATTTTTAATTATATTATCCAAAGGTACGTCAGCTGGCAAACCATTAAAGGCTTAATAGTCTATTTAAAGGGAATGATTGTGGTGGGGACTTTGCTCAAACTATGGCAGTGATACAGCGAATAGTTGTTCTAAAAGACGGCGCCGTCCACGGAGCGCTTTTAAAGGTCAGTGAAAGCAGACTGTCAGTTAAGTCCTATTCGGACACTAATTGTTTATCATGGGCTCGTACGGTGTTTTAAACATTTACAGGGGTAAGTCGGTGATTTTAGTGCCGTCCGAATCCATAATGTCAGTGTTTTTCTCACCCAACCTGCATAAAAATCCCTGGCCAAATTAGTACCTACTGTTTTTTGACAAACAGGTCATGTGGTAATTTAACTGCCGTCTGAATCCACAACTCTGAGTTTACAAGAAGAGATTCAAAATTCACTGTTTAAATTCCTTTTTGATCACTGCCGACCACCGTACGTAAGATGTACACTTTTATTACTGAAATGCTGGAAAGTATTTACAAGAACAATATTTAATTGCAGCTCCACCTCAGCGAACAAAAATGGGAAAGAGAAGAAAGCACGTAAAAATTTGAAATGGTTATTAGCCTATGGCAGCAATATATGATACAATTTTAAAATATGTAGGCTAGGCTATTATAGTTTGGATTATTTTTTTATAATATCCCATGAATCCTAATAAATGCAATTTCAACTATTTCTGAAGTGCTTCTTTTATAAAGAACATCGCTTTCTCACATAATGCAGTGAATGCACGAGAGAATAATTGATTCTCGAGCGATCGATATCAACCAATTCAGCAGCATCGCCACGGACAGCACCGGGTAACGTCGCACATAAGAAGGTATATCTTAAGCAGCTTCCTAAGGTATAGTTCGGGGAACACGCCTAGAAATGGTATACCTTTAGTTAAGTAACATCTTAAAGGAGAACTCCGGTCAATTTTAACATTGAGCTCATTTTTTTGTACATTTGGAGTGCTGTCAATACAGAGAACAACGACAAAAATCGGTGTTGCCTACACCGAGTTATTCTATTTTTAAAATTTGCACCCTGTTGACTTCAATGGGGCAAGTTTTAAACCTGCTTTTAGCCTCTTAACATCCTTGATGTGTCATTACAAGTGCACAGAAAATGTGAGTGATTCCTTCAGAGTGATCACGGGTGAATCTGACTGCAGTAGATGTGAAAGATATGTATAAAATGATGTTATTTAAGCCAGCGCAAATACCTGTGTTTACATCCTGTTTTTCGGTCGAAGTCCAAAGTAATCGATTGCCGAGTTCACGCGCATAGGTTTAGTTACCTATGATCATGCGCGTGAACTCGGCAATCCGTTGTTCTCTGTACTCTGTATTGACAGCACTCCAAATGTACAAAAAAATGAGCTCAATGTTAAAATTGACCGGAGTTCTCCTTTAAGAGTCTTCGTAGCATGCTAAGAGACAACGTTATCGGGAAACGCAGCCCTGTGCATTAAGATTAGGAGTGTTAGAAAAAGTGGCGGTTCTATTATTTTGCACTGTTATTTGTAACTTACAAATACTTACGTTTTGTTCACTATATTCAAATCAGTCACTCTAATTTTTTATTTATTTTTTTACTTTAAAATGTACATTCTAAGCACATTTGTTTTATGATCTGTCCTGGCAGTGATTATTTTTAAATTCACAAATAGGATGAGATAAATTAATATTACAAACTTTTTTTTGTGTGTATTTATTGTCGGTGCTGAGCTCGCAGTTCACATGGGTAGGGCACTTTTTACTGTAAGTGTGGATGATCATGTTTATCCGCCGCCACCGAAGACCATTTTTGACCCTGGAGGAAAAACCCTGGAACAGTATTTTCTTATTGTGTGTATGAAGAGTTGTTTGTGATGGCAAGTATATATTGAAAGGTGTTTAGAATTCATAAGGTTCCGATTTTTTTATTATCTAATTTCCTCCGAGCGACATCCTCCAACTCCAGCTTTGACACATTAGGCCCCGGTTTTGCTGTAGAGTTTGGAGGGTAATAATTGAAGAGACTCTTCAGGAGGGAGGCACTGCTTAGGGAGTCAAATGCTGGGACTGATGTGAATGAAACTCAAACATTAAGAGGCCCCCTGCTTGCTGTTCCCACTACGCTTCTTCATCCCTTCTTTAAATCATCTCCCAGAGTTCATTTTGATACTCTGGCATTGCTGTATTGGCTGTGCAATAACATGTCAAGTACAGTGCATTTCCAAGTCTGAAATAAACAGAAATATAAAGACACATTCACCACCAGATAACACAATATCACATCTAAAATGTTTATAAAATAACTCTTTTCTATTTTTATACATTTTTAAAATGTCATTTATTCCTTTGGTGGCAAAGCTGAAGTTTTAGTCTTCAGTGTCACATGATCCTTCAGAAATCATGCTGCTCGAGAAACATTTCATATTACTCTACTATGCGGCTTAATATTTTGTAGAAACTTCTCAACGTATTTGTAAAAATGTGTTTTGAATATTTCTTTTATGAATAGAAAAACGACAACAATATTTTCTTTGCTGAATAAAAGTATTAATTTCTTTGAAATAACTATATTACTGTATTTTTGAATGGTAGTGTACACAAAAAAGCATGTATGAATTTCCTGGCATTCAGTATCAAAATAAATTTGTAAACAAATACAGTAAGCCTTTTCTCAGCATTTATATCTCAGTTAATTATATAATATCCTCTGACCGTTACATCAAGGTCAGCTTGTGAAGTTTCTGGTCTTTCTGATCAGACTGAACAGAATGAAACCGCTTCGTGTCAATTTAGGGTAAATGTGTTAACTGTGTTAAATATCCTGTTAGATATATATAATTGTAGGCTACTGTGTAATGTTTGACATTGTATAGCACAATCCTAAATTGTAACTTTTGCATGCATGATGCTATTAGCATAGTTTCTACATATAATATTTGTTTTGTCAAGAGTAATTTTTTTCACAAATTGTACTTAATGGTGAAGGTAAAGATTATAATGTTACTATACTGTCGGGAGTATTGTGAAAGTGGATTTTGGTGAACTCCTATCAATTAGACGGGCCATTTAAATGCAACCACGCTGACAGTACATCAGAGTTTTGTGGCTGCATAAACATTTACATAGGCTAAATGATGTACATTAACTATGATAAGCACTATTTATCAGTAGACCCATCACACCGATTATCAGCTGATCTCTAACTGCAGCAGCTAATATTACCCTGTTATGTGGTATACACAATTCTGTTGGTTCTCATGTATATGTACATTGATTATAAATTTAGGCCTATATATTTGAAGTATTGTTAAAAGGGATTTTTCACCCCTAAATGAAAATTGTTTACATCATTTACTTGGACTCATGGTTTTACAAACCTTTATGAATATTGCTTCTGCAGAACACAAAATATATTTTGAAGAATGTTGGTAACCAAACAGTTTTGGTGATCATTAACTTTGCATTGTGTAGACATAAATAACACTGAAACATTTCTAAAAATATATTTTTATATTCCACAGAAGAAAGAAAGTGATTCATTTTGGATACATGAGGGTGAGTAAATGATGATTAGTTACCCAAACTTAGCTGTTATTTTCTCACCCTCATAACTTGTATGCTGTTCCCCCCCCCCCCCATGAAACACAAAAGGAGAGATTTGAACAAGTAGGAGTTGGACAGGACCACGTAAAGATTATTCAAAATGTATTCTTCAGTGATCCATTGACAAAAAATGACAGATTTTAGGTTTGGAATATCTTAAAAATAATGGTAGAATTTTTGGGTGAACTATCCCTTTAAAATGTTTCAGAATGGCCTTTATCTCTCTATAGTATTATACATCCTTTCTCTCTTGTACCTCTGTGTCTCTTGGGCTGCTTTGATCAAGTTCAACTGCTTGTCTTTTTTGCTGTGCACTCATGGGGGTGCGTAAGTGTGTTTTGAGAGCATGTATGTGAGGGTCCTGGAGGATGCTTCGCTCCGCTGTAAACCCAGGATTTCCTTCTCACGTTATTAAAAATGAAGGCGCGGGGACGCATCTTTTTAACCATGTTTCCGCCTTCCATGTGGGAAGAAAAGGGCAGGGAGCACTAACGCACACTGTGGGGGCAGGACTGAATATTATATGAGCTGCTTTATGTGGTTCGCATGTTTAGTTTCTGGAATGAGGTCTGGGCTTATGCGTTTAGGGTCTATATGGTGTGCTTGAGGGGAAGAAAGAAAACAGGAGCAAAAGAAGGAAAGAGAGCCAGGGCTGAAGAGTTAAACACTAAAGCTGTTTTCTGCCCCATTGAAGCTGTTTTTATCCCATCTATATTAGAGAGGTGCATTATGGGAGAAGAGAACAAAATAGAGGGGCTGGCATATATTAAATATGTAACATACACTTACAGGCGGACGTGCACACATGCAGGGACCTTTTCTTTTTCACTTATCCATCTCCCACACACCCTCAAATTTTCTTGTTATTCATTTAACAATAGACTGAGGTTGCACTGGCACATTAGATCATATGATGTCATCAGCTGTGCCAAATAAGTGCCTATAAAAAAACACAGTAACACACAGAAAACCCACTTGAAGGGTGAAAGCCAACTCATCCCCCAACAAGCTTATAAGACACTTTGCTGATGTCACCGTGACATTAGTTTGATGATCTCAGCGACAATAAAACTCGCTGCTCTGGCTCAGTTCAATACTCCAGTCAGTGTCATATGATCCTTTAGAAATCTTTCTAATATGCTGATTTGGTGCTTAAGACATATTTCTTAGTATTATCAATGTTGAAAACAGTTGTTGCTTAATATTTTTTGTGAAAACTATGATGCTTTTCCCCCTCCATGATTATTTGATGAATAAAATGGTAAAGATACAGCATTTACAGTATTTGAAATATGGTTTTTGGTAGTAATGTATTTTCTGTCACTGTTTTGATCAATATAATGCATCCCTGCTAAAATAAATGTATCGTACTATCAGTAAAAAAAAATCTTACTGACCCCAAACTTTTAAATGGTACTAAAATATTTATAGCACGAAAATAAAGTTTGGGTGTTTCCACGTCAAATAGTTGTCAGTCTTTATTTAGCTTAGAACAGCATTCTGTGTCATTTTAAAATACTCACCCAGCTCTTGTTTACACTTTACCTGTGCTCCTGTGTTCCCAAATGCCCCCAAGGAGGGATCACAACTGCTTAAGTGAAAGTCCTGTAAACGCCAAAATAAACTTGTTCTTCGTTATTTTGTGTGATGTATTGCTGCGTTTCAGGCAGACACCACAATAAAGTCACATTGGCGAACCTACACTGGAATCTAATTTAAGATGCTTTAAAAGACTCCGGAATGGGACACAGTGGACAAACGATCTGCCATCGCTCAATACTCTGATAAATCCTTCTCTCTCCCAACAGTCCCGCCTTAATGGCCACCTTGTTATTATGGGCTGTACCAAAAGTGACTCCCAGCAGTTCTTAGATGCTGTTATAGATGCACTTTTCTTACAAAGATTTGAAATGATAAATTAATTTACAGTCGTTTAGTGTCAATAGGACACTGGATAATCGACTTAAGTCAGGTGATAGGAAAGCTCCCATGCTATATGTGGCGCTTTGAACTATAGAATCAGACGGAGCTTTACAGGTCTTTTCTTAGAATATAAAGCTTTCAGACCTTTGTGAAGTTTCAGTCTGTCCCTTCTTTTAATCTCTGCAATCCCACTATATGTGAACCCTTCCTTTCCCCCATCTCTCTCTTTCTTTCTTGTTCTATTTCATTTTCTTTCTCTATCTTTCTTCCTTCAGGGTTTATCAGAAGAGAGGGTCTGCACAAAGAATCCCTCTCCCTGGCAGACCACCAACATGTCTCTCTCGTCCTCAGTTATTTTCTTTCTTCCCATTCCTCTCGCCGCTTCTTTCCCCCGGGTTGTAAAGGACAATCGGCTAACATGGAGATTGGTGGCTGTGCTCAGGACCGAATGAGGTCATTTTCGCTCTTAGTGCTGCCTTCACTGGAAATGACAGTCTATTTGGGAGAAGAACGAGTGAAACAACTTGAAAAACCTTTGAAAGCAGCTTTTAAGGGGTCTAAGTTTAGACTCCCTGTTCCGCAGACTTCGGCGTTTTGTGCGACACTAACTTTATGAATATTGTATAGTGAAGTAGACACACAGGCTAAATCATTTTGAGTGAAACAGTAACCTCATAATTCCTTCTGTTTTTTTTTCTTTTCAGATGTGTCTTAGGCCATAGGCTTTTTGTGTGTGTGTGTGTGTGTGTGTGTGTGTGTGTGTGTGTGTGTGAGAGAGAGACTGACTTATAAAGACAGACAATGAATGTGTGGGAGATTATGCTAATATGTTGAATCTTTTATGCGCATCAGCTTAACAGGACTGCTCAAAATTTTGGGGTCAGTAAGAATTTTTTTTTTCTTGAGAGAAAGATTTCTATTTCAAATAAAACTCAACATTTCAACAAATATATTAAAAGAAATGTTTATTGAGCACCAAATCAGCACCTAGAATGATTTCTGAACTGGTGAACTGTTTTCTATGAAAAGTTATTTTTTGTAAAAATATTTCACAATGTTACTGTTTTTACTGTATTTTTGAACAAATAAATGCAGCCTTGGTGAGCATTAGAGATAGATAGATAGATAGATAGATAGATAGATAGATAGATAGATAGATAGATAGATAGATAGATAGATAGATAGATAGATAGATAGATAGATAGATAGATAGATAGATAGATAGATAGATAGATAGATAGATAGATAGATAGATAGATAGATAGATATTGTGATAAATCAGTCAAAGCCATTGTTGGAATTGGTATAGCGTATTTGCATCATTAAGCACGTCTGATCATTGGTGTTTACAATAGCACTGTTTTACTTGTGCACAGATGACTGCAACAGTATCGGTACAATTCACAAGTTGGTTTCAAACTCACACTCGATGTGTCAGCATGCACCAGGGCATGGCTTAATGTGCCTTAATGCTTGGTATTTGTCATTGAAATTACATAAATGCTTATCCAGAGACTGTGTCTTTATTTGTTTCAGGTGCTATTTCATAGAACAGCAGCAACTTTAGAGAATTTCCATGTTTGGTCATAATGGTCTAGCAGTCATCGCATGATCAAAGACTGCCTGGCGTAGGATTAGATGTAGAAATGTGTAGCTGTTCAAAGCGCTGGGCCACAGTAGCTGTGTGTGGGACTGATCACCCCTTATGATTCACTTCCATACTCTGTCTGTTCAGGCAGGATTGCATTTCTCACTTTTCTATGTCAGTACATTTACATTCTTTTTTTTTAAATCAGGTTGAGAAAGAAAGTGGTGAGATGCTATACTCTTAAAAATAAAGGTTCCTGTTAAATCCATGTACAGTTTGCCCATAGTAAAGAAATATCGCAAATGAGACCTCTTTAATATCTCAATTGTTACTCCTAGACATCTTTGAGATTAAATGTAAAGTGAAGATTGCTTAAGTCTCATTCTTAGATTTTCCTTCCTGTGAAAAAGACCCCAGTAATCTCACATGTACCACCTCAAGAGTTTCAGATGAGATCTCAGTGTCTCAGTCTGATTTCAGTATGTATTCAAACAATCTTTCTCAAAATTTCTCATCAAGAACTGCAAAATTACCATATTAAGCTCTGTACTTTTCCTGTATGTCAACAATTAGGCGCATTTCCACTGTCAGGCCAGGGCTAACAACGTGCCGGACGGGGCCAATAGACCAACATCAAGCTTCATTTCCACTGTCATGCCAGTAGCCCCGCAGCGCTACCCTAAATCCTACCTTTAATTAACATGCCTCTATATAACAATGTCTCACAATCTCACCATTTCACCAGCATTGGGCTAGCCGAGTGAAAACTAGCTAGACCTCAAAATGAGCATGACAGAAGCAAACGTTTCATCTTTGCTTAAAGACTTAAGACTCCAGCATCGATATTTGACCAATGATTTACAATAAGAAAAAATTACAGTGACAGTAATTTATTCATTTGTGTAAGGAGTGCACATAAATAATTCTGAATCAAACTGGTATTTATCATTAGCATAAAAAAACACACTTATTCAGTCGCGCCTGCTTCCATTTATTTGTAATCATAGGAATGCACAAAATAACTTTCACATATAGAAATATATTGATAAAATACCATATGTTTGTCACATTTCTTTAGAAAGAATTATAGTTTCTATTCATTTTTCATTAAACTATACGATCAGAGGAGGTTTGAGCGGTCTCTCCTGTATCACTATACTGCTATCCTTTCAGCCAGAGCAACAGAGGAACTCACAGGCAGAAAAATGGAGTTTTATGAGCAACCGGAGTATATATAATTTATGACCATATGCGGATGCTTTAGTCTGGTATCAACAAAGGCACAGGGAAGAAACAAATGAAACACAAAATTAAATAAATACATATGATTTGTTTACTTTCTTCAAGCTGTTTCTGGTATTTTCTATAATCATAAGTGTATTTATTATCGCAATTGTTTGCATAAGTAGCCTTTAGCATCGCATATAAATATATTTCTGCCTCATACGGTGAACAGAATCCCCATCAGATCACAATCAGAAGTTATTTTAAACACTCGCTGGTGTCTGAAAGGGAGTTTTGAGCTGAAAATTGTTAGCTGGTACCCTGATGTGAAAACAGCATGGCAGATGAGCAGTGCTGTTGACCCTCTCCTGAATCCGATTAACTCTGCCTTTGTTCATGACCACTTTTCAAGCCTTAGTTGGCCCACTTTGGACCAAGGAATTTGTCGGGCTAAAAACCGCTGGCCGTTGGCCTTGAGGAAGCTCCGGAAGTGACAGTGGAAACACGGCTGGCCCTGGCATACACACTAACAATAAAAAGTACCCTGCCCATGTAAACTGCAAGCCCAGAACTGACAATAAATCCGAAATAAATGCAAAGAAAATAAAGTTTGTAATAACGTATCCTATTTATTCATGAAATAAAAACTAAAAACTGTCAGGACAGATCATAAAACAAAGTGCTTAGAACTATTTTATATTTAAAAATCTGAAGTGACATTTAAAAAGTTAGTAGGCTAATTAAATGAAAAACAAAGTAACACATTACAAAAACAAGTGGCAGGTCCATTATTTTACGCCTGCACTTCAAGACTTAATGCACATTTGACATACAGTATCAGATTTATGGAGATGTATTATATATGGAGAGTGAGCAAAGATCGCTGCCATTATAATCACTGAAGCTGTCAATTACAATTAAGCTGCACTTGCGAAAACTGCCGTTATAATCAATGAAGCTGTGCAATGAATCTCTTAGTGACATTGTGTTTATACTTCGTTGATCATAATGAAATGATTCGAGATTGTGTAGAACTTATGCTGTACAAAAACCCTGCCGTTTTGAGTGGATTCTGACTGACTTAAACGCATCTTATTGGCCATTGTGTTCACGAGCTAAACAGAGATGTCTGTGTATGGTTACATTGCTCAAAGGTACAAAAACATTGTAAAAATAAACCTTTGACGCTCTTCACAGAGCACTTACAGAAACACTCAAGGGAGTGTTTTAAAGCAGGCGGCTATCAGCGGGTATAGGTACTGCAGAACGGCGGGACAAAGATTCATTTTAAGTGTAGTAAAAACCTTGAGAATTCCATAAAGTTTCTCAAGCTTTGAAAAAGGAACCTCTGAGGAATGTTTTCGTTGGATCAAAAACCAATAATAAAGAATCAAATAGCCTCAAGTGCCCCCTATAAAGTGGAAAATGATTTTTGATAAGTGGGTTCTTCACTTAATCTACAGTAAGAATCATTGAACAACCTTTTTTTGAAGAATCTATCTGAAAGACCCTGCACCTTATAACCTTCCTCCATTGTGCCCTTGAGCAAGGCACTTGAGCCCCATCTGCTCGAGGCGGGCTGCAGTTTGGCTGACCTTGTGCCTCATCCCCGTCCTCAGTCTGTGTGTGCATGTGTCTGTGTGTCTGCCAGAGATTTGCCGAAAGAGAACATTTCGTGCATAATACTTTTATGAAGCGTCATTATCGTCCTTTGCCTCATCTTCTTATCAAGTGTTTGCTCAGTGCATGTTCAACAGGAGTGTTTTTCACTATTAATTAACCAACAGTGTGCTGCGGTGTGCTACTGTCAACAAGTTTTAAATGATGATTATGTAATCAGTATTAGTTCATTACGTGCCTGATCTGTAGCTCATCAAAAGATACATACATAAATACATACACAAACACCTTGGCAGCAACATGTTTGTCCACATGTTAATTGCACAGTTGTTGCTCTACAGGTATAGCCTAGATGCTATAGATGATTTTAGTGCATAATTAAAATAATGTCAATAACTAATCAAATTGATTGTGTATATCAATATTTGCTGAGAAAATTAAGATAATTCAAAAAAGTTACATTAATGTGGCCAGCGAAAGCATTGAATAGACTTGATTAAAAGTGGCTTTATTTATTTTATTTGCATAAAATTGAACATAATTTATTTATGATCAGGGGTAATTGCATTTTTTAATCACGTTTTTTAATTAATCAAACTAAATAGAATTAAAATTGGTCTTATGTAACTTAAATAAACAGATTTAGTTAAGAGTCTCTCTAGCTACAGGATTTATTTATTTATTTTGTCCATTGGAGTGTCCTCTAAATGCCTTTAGGAGTACAAGGGAAAAAGAGAGAGTAAGCGAGAGAGAGATGCAGTTCTCCCACAATGCCTCAGGCAGAAATCTGGTTTTTATTGACAAGTGGACATTTCACCAACTAGCTTCAAAAGGTAAAATGTTCTTTTGAATTTACAAAGAAGGTCAAATGACATTCTCAGTCCAGCTGCATTATGTACTAGAGTCCTTTGAGAAGGATAAAGAAAACGTATTACATTTGCAGAAGGAATACAGATGATATATCTGCCACTGAACAGTGAGAGGATTGCATGTCTATATTCCCACAGCAGCATAATGTGGTTTGTTAGTCTTATTTGAATTATGTTTAATACACAATTCAGAGAAAACTATTGTGTAACGAAAGTTACTTACTTAAATTTTCAGTAGTCACAGCAACATTTGTGAGAAAGTTCAGTTGATAAAATGCTGTATGAACCACAGTAAGCTAGTCATTGACATGCATATGACATTAGCATGCACTTCGTGGTTTATTCTTTGCTGTCAATCACTGACATTAGGGCTGTCAGCATCTCTCCGGTTATGAAAAATGGGGTATTGTGTTTGAGAGTGAGATAAAACTGTTAGGTGGTGGGAATATAGTGAAGAAAAAAAAGCTGAACTGCACAAAAAAAAACAAAAAAACAAAAACACGCATGGTTTTACACGCATCTGAAAGAATGAAAACACCGGGAGTCGCCTGAAATGCCAAACTGTTTGGAATACAAATTATTCTTAAAGATGCCATAAAAGGTCTCATTGCTTAATTCTGGGTACTGTCACCGTGGTTACAGGTTTACTCAAGGCTGTTGCAAGCTAGAAGGGGATTGACTGCAAACATATGATCAGTATATAATCCACTTCAGTTTGTCGTTATATTATTTACAGGCCAGTCTGAGAGTCACCTCTTTAGGTGATTCCACACTTGAGTTCCATTTTAGTTATCCTCAAAAGATAAAGAATAACATTAACATAAAACAAGAATATCACTGGGCACTTTGTTTTCCCCCTAAATGAGTTCTCAGTGAGTATATTGTAGCCCTTACGCTCACCAAGGCTGCATTCATTTGATCAAAAATACAACAAAACATTAATATTGTGGAACAGAATGACAATTTAAACTGTTTTCTGTTTGCATATATTTAAATTGTCATTTATTCCTGTGATGTTAAAGCTGAATTTCAGCAGCTCCGGTCTTCAGTGTCACATTATCCTTCAGAAATCATTCTAATATGCAGATTTGGTGCTCAAAAAACATTTCTTATTCTAATATTTTTGTGGAAACCATGATAGGTTTATTTGAATAGAGCAACATTAATTTGAAACCACAATTTTAAAATTAATTTGAAACCACAAAAAAGTATTTTCTGTCACTTTTGATCAAATTAATGCATCCTTGCTGAATGCAAGTATTTATAAAAAAAAAAAAAAGATTTTTTGGAGACTGGAGACTTTATGACTCTAGACTTTTTAACGGTTTCTACATTGGGACGCTGCATTGAAATTCGATATGGTAAAGCCTGTCTAGATTCCTTTTTAGCATACTTCTCATTAATGGTTCAACAGATCTCATGCAGACACGACAGGAACTAAGCTAAACAGAACATGACTGTGACTGTGTTCACTTTATAAATTAAACAATTTAATCTTTGTTAAAGCTGTGTTTTGTTGTTTGAGTAACATTGAGCAGCAGGTATTTATAGGCTGCTGTCACTTTAAGACCTAATGCACGGGTCAAATATAATGATTCACATCCTATTTCTTTCACAATTGTTTACGTTCACTTGAAGACATCAGACATCCCAAGTCTCCCGGAAGTTCATTTTGATAGCGGCTCCCTGATGCCTGCAAATTAGTTAAAATCTCCTGTAATCTAGAGCGAGCGAGCAAGAGAGAGGGAGCGAGAGACCTTGCGTGTGTGTGCGTGTGTGCCTCATGAAGCGCATTTAAGGACCCAACCAATCAATTGTCAGCGCGGGCGGGCTTTTATCTATACTCCCGAATCGAATTAATCAGAATTAATTCTGATTAATTCAGAATCATTAATTCAGAATCATTAACCCCCTGACAAAACAACAATATAGCATTGAATAAACATACATATGTCAACTTATACACATACATGTTCAGCTAAGGTATATTGATGGAAACTCAAGAATGCACACACATCAAACAAACAATGATGTCTCGTTACAGCGGCAGATATAAACTTGTTTGTTCATGTCCCCGACTCCGCCCACATGTGATGTCACAGAATAATTCAAAATAAGAGTTCGACAGGGATTTTATACAGTGATGGTTAAACTTTAGCCTGGGAAAACCCTGACGAACTTCCGGCAAATTTGAGATTTGCTCTGCAAATCTGTCTGGCCAAGAGCCCATTCAAGCCCATTTCCAATTTTTCCAAATCTAGGCACCAATCACAAACGTTGAGGCGGGCTTTACACGATGTTGAAGCAGATTTTGTACATAAAGATGGCTGCCGCCATGGAACATCCAGAACATCACTCGTGCGAATCAGCTATCGCGTCTGTTTTAAGTGATTTGAACGTTTCCTTTTTGTTAAAAAATCACCTTCATTGCTCTGACTGGTTTTAGGTCTATCCAGTTGCGCCCAGAGGCATTTGAGCGACGTCCGTTGGTGACGCCCCTTTGGAAATGGGCTGTGAATGAACCTTCCCCAGACTCACTCTCAGTTACTACTGAGAAGGGTCTGGTGTCAACCAGGCTAGTTAAACTTTGCATTTAATCTGCGAATCACATGCGTGTTGAACCGTGAGGCCTGGAGTCACGGATCAACTACGATCCGCTTAATCCTTTCTTCTCATTCTGTCATCTCTATAAAAGTAGAAAAAGTTGCCCATCTTCTGTGTTGTTGTGTCTTTACATTCATAAGGTAAATTGTAATGCCCAAAAATATTTGCAATATTTGTCAAAGTGGCTGCCCACTGCTCTGGGTGTGTGTGTCCACGGTTTGCAGTGTGTGTGTGTGTGTGTTCACTACAAATTCCGAGCATGGGTCACCATACTTGGCCTTGCTTATGTCACTCACTCACTCATCTTTGTGTTCACAAAACATATGCTATGAGTGAACTGAACCATGAACTTAAAGCTTATTGTGCTTATCGAGGTTTGCTTATCTTCCTTTGTCGGTAATTTGGTTTTGTCATTGCTGTGTGATATTTATGTGCAGCAATTCCTGCGATCGGCTCTCCAGCATCTTTCTCCATTTTGAAAAACTGCCTATTTTATTGGTTTTAATGAAATATCTGGTTAGTAAGTGAAGAGCTTGATTTGTGTTTGTGTGTGTATTTGTGTGTTTGTATTTGTGTGTGTTTGAGAGAGAGAGTTAAAGAGGTGAGGTTCTCTTATGCAAGTCATAGGCTCACTGCGCGTGGGAAGTGTGCAGTATAAACACACACTCGCACACTTACAAAAAAAATCAGGGATGGGAGAGAGGGAGATACAGTAGCTCTGTTCCATTTCAGAACAAGAAAATTCTTCATTTATTACTAGTCTTAGAGGTGCCATTTTGCCAGCATTCCTGCTGAGTTTACTATATCGAAGTTAAACACTGTTTTATTTTATGCTCAGCTATTAATGAAAGTTTGCCAAGAAAACCCACAAGCAGTTAATTCATAATGTGCCCATGAATTTATTTTAATCAACATCAATATTTTAGGTTAAAATGTACAAGGTAATGTGTATATCTTAGCTCATTTTAACTTCCATTTAGGATTTAATCCCAAGTACCCTTATGATTAATATGCCACAGATGAACAAAGGCAGACTAATTGAGAGTTATTTGCATTATTTCAGGGTCTTTCAAAAATCACTAGTGGCATTAAATGTCTGATAGAAAATTAAAGGGATAGCGCTAATGTGCAAACCTGTATTTTTCTTCTGAGCATCATAAAAGAAAGTATTTTTAGAAATGTTACTTTTAGTGTGTTTTTTTTTTGTCCATTAAATGTAAGTCCAAACTATTATCAACGTACCAGATTGGAATGGCACGAGGGTGAGTAAATGATGACAGAATATTAAGTTTTTGGTGGACTATTGTTTTAAAAATAAATATGAAAATGAAAACTCTCTTGCTTAGATATTCTTAATGTCTGCTAGGGTGTTTGGGATGATTGCCAGGACGTTTCTGTGTGTTTGCTAATGCGTTCTGAGTGTGTTGCTGTGCAGTTGTTACGGTTAAAGAGCCTGCCCCAAAGTCTCTGATGTTCTAGTTACTAGATATGGCTCGGGTTCTTCCTTCAGTGAAAGTTTGTGGTACTTTTTTTTTCCCTTTTAAAATGCCTCAGGCAAAAACATAAATCTGATCACTTAGAAGTGTAATAGCACACCTCTCCTCCGCAACCAACATGATTTGTGGTATAATTTATTTGAAAAACCCTAACCCAAGGTACGAGCAGTAGCCTACTAGTAGTGATGCTTTGTGTGTGTATATAGCTGTTTTGATTAATTTCTGAATGTGAATGTGTGTAGTTTGGCTAGTGGTACAGCAGTTTGGCTATTTCTAATTTTCTACAGCAGAATTAGTGTAATAAATAGGTAAATATGTTAATGTTATAAATCAGTATTCAGTTTGTTTATTGTATTTAAGAGTACGTGACTCATGAAAAGAGTCAGTTCTTCAGTCTTCACTCCTACAATCACACAGTTGGTTTGACATGATTGGTTTGACCTCCACCAAACAGATACAGAGTGATATAAAAAATAAATAAACAAAAGAAAACCTTTCAAAAATGTTGCACCCCCACACAAAGACAATTTGGAAAGACAAATAACATTGCATTGTAACTTCTCCATTTGGTTCACATTAAAGTTTGTGGCTGGTCTTGAGTTCCAAACATTATGTAAAAATTTATGTTATCCTTTAAAGGGCACCTATTATGACTCTTTTCACAAGATGTAAAATAAGTCTCTGATGTCCCCAGAGTATGTATGTGAAGTTTTAGCTCAAAATACCCAACAGATCATTTTTTACAGCATGTTTAAATTGTAATTTTTTGGGGCTCAGAAAAATGCGCTGTTTTAGTGTGTGCCCTTTAAATGCAAATTAACTGCTGTTGCACGGCACAGGGGGCAGAGCCTCACGAGCTCGCGCTTCAGTCAGGACAATCTCATCTGATAATATCAGAACAGAAACTCTCAGTTGCGGTGTTCATTTCGACTCGGAGTCGGACAATAATGCCCACAGAGCCAGAGAATATATGCTGTATGGACATAGAACAGGTATAGTTTAGTTTAATTATGGTTATAACTTATTTATCATCTGCTTTTATCCACTAATACAAGCCTGCTGTAGCAAAACCCGTCCGAATGATGACCAAAATATACTGACGAGTTCAGTGAAGTTTATTGTACATCACACAAAAGATGAGCGTTAGTTTTACTCCAGAGAATCTCTGTAAGAGCTGAATAAACATAGTATAAGAAGTGCGCATTAAAGTCTTATCCATAAACTCTCTCTCTCTCTCTCCCTTTCATTATCAACAACATACACAGCGAAGTACACAAAACACTCGTTACAACTAACAGTAAACAAATATACACACCTTTTCAGTGGGTGCTAAATAAACTGGTAAACCTTATATCCGTAAAATGACTCGAAGAGCTGTCATAAAGAGCGCGCTCGCACTTTCATTTCTTCCGTGTCCAGTCACGTTAGTCCTGTCGCTCCGGAGAGTGTAAGCTTGATCACGAACAGTACAGATCCATCCTCGAGTAACAACGGGAGTAAATGAAGACTGCTATGTTCATTCTTACATCCATCAACACCATACCTCAATCGCTTAGGAGACATTCTTGTCTACCGCTGCTCAAGCGTCGAACAATGGCGGACTCTGTGTCCAGCTCACTCAGGGCGGGTCTGGGCTCAAACTGAAGTGTCACGCAACAGTCGTGGGAGGGGCCTGCTCAATTATACGTCATATTGCACCGAATCTGAGAACAGCTCATTCTGAGACAGTGATTATGATTTATTGAGATTGTAAAAAAACCACTGGGTGGATTTTTATCATTCTCGGGTGGTTTTGCTCACACACTGCCAACACACATTTATGTTCAAACACCATGTAAAAGTGAATTTTGCATAATAGGTGCCCTTTAAAGTCACCATGAAAGCAAAATAGAAAATTATTGTTTTTTTGTGTGGAATATTGCATTTTTTATTATAAATGGTTCATCTGTACACATTTTAATTCATGTGTCCTCGTAAACTTAAAAAAAACTCAAAATAAATTCCCCTCCCTCTTGCAGCGTCATCCCTTCTCCGATGACATGTTTACTGGCGTGAGGGCGGGGCAACCTGTCACTCACATGACATGACAGCAATAGCAAACCACAGTCAATGGACAAAATCAAGTCCCGCCCTAAAAATGTTCCTGTGAGAGAAGCCATTTCACTGAAATATACGTCATAATAGCAAAGAAAAGTCTATTGCAGCTTCCGTTTCATGCTGATTTTAAAATAATGGCTCAAATTGTAATTCACAATCATGTCATCTTAAACTATAACTTTGTTCATTGACTTGAGGACCAGATCTAACCTATTTGTGAGCTAATCATTTAGACCAGAAATGATTCTTGAAAGAGTAGTTTCTTCTTGTTGTTGAAGTCGAGGTGATAAAAAGAAACATTGAAGAATCATTATTTTGAACAGTGTCATGGTTCTGTCAGATGTTCTTTGATAGCCAGCTGTGCCCCAGAAATAATACATCTTGTTTAAACTAATTAAACAACTCCTCCAGGCAATACGGGAAAAAGAAAAAGACTCAAGTTCAGACCAAATAACTATAAGTAAGTGTAGTTCCCTTTATGGATGAGTGGCTCAACGATATTACACAGTTCATTAGTGACTGATCTTTGGTCCATTTACAAACTCTTGTTACAGATTTTTAGGCCATAGACAGCAACCGTTTAAAGATTTTTAATGGCTGACCACTGGCTTGCTCAATCGCTTGTCTCCTCATGCGTGGGATCCTGACTCCCACCCAAAATTATATTGCTGTTAAATGATTTTTAGTGCAGGCAGTTTAAAGAACCCTATGTGCTTTTAGTTTTTATTGTCAGTAACATTTTAGCTGTGGGGACATATTTATATTTAACATTATACTATATATTTAAACCTACATAAAAATATTATATATATAAATTGTCAATTAATTGGTGTTTTTGTCCTGACCAGCCACAACAAGCAGAGGCTTATCTTGGTTTCTGTTTTTGCTAGCTCTTTCCCACAGTAAAATCTTACTGATTCAGAATCACTCTTCACATAACTCTGTATTAAACATGAAATATTTTCTGGTTGGCTGTGATTTATGCCATGTCGTGCAGCATTTTTACTGCACGAGTGAGGAGAGACACATTACTTATTGCTGGAAACTTGTCATGTCATGACTGGTTTAGACAGGATGTTCAGTTCTTGCAAATGGATTCTAGGTGTTACCAGACATCACATCTGCCATGTCTTTTCTGTGGGTTTACTAAGAGCGGGCAATGTATTGAACAAAGTGTTTGGAAAAACAAGCTGGACTTTGATTTTAGCATTAGCAGTGATTTCTAAACTCATTTCTAAATGAGCATTTCCAAACTCTACATTTTACAAGGAGACAGCTTAAACCTGTTTAAGTTCATGAGGATGTGACTAAATTGTGTTAAATGGTACAGAAAAACAATCCGTGGAAAAGAAAAATCGGAAATGAGATTTTCTTTAATATCTCAATTGTTTCTCCTAGACAGAAAAGGGATTAAATTGAGAGCAAATGGAGATTTTTATTTATTTATTTTATTCTTTTTACTGATGAATTTGAAAGCTGTTTTTGTAAGCTGTAAAAGAATTTTAATAATAATAACCAGGGCTTGACATTAACACCCACCAAATGCGGGTGGATTTTCAGCAGTGGCGTGTAACGCAGTCACTCCTACTAGCCACTTTGGTGGGTTGACTTTTATAATAATTTTTTTTCAATAGTAGTCTTTTAAAAAGGCATCTGAAATCATAAACTAAGAAAATCATCCAATACAAAATTTTTTTTCTGCAGAATAGACATTTTTTACCAGTTGTGCTTTCTCTCTCTATCATCTCTCCAACAGAGAGTTGATACACGAACCCGCCTCTCCTCACTCACTCATTTCATTTGCTCCATATGAATTGTTGGTGTTACAGAGCTAAAATTTCACTGTGGGATTGCATGTATTGCGCATAATTTTACTCATTACCGCAGATTTTGTGCTCACACCCAAAGTGCATGCACATAAAGCCAAGTATATTGGCTGAATAAAACAGTATAATGGGTCTGTGCGTCAGGTTTTAAAATGACAGCAGCCTTATATAGTGTTTCCCCTACCATTGTTTTGGGGGGCGGCCCGAATGCATGAACTTCCTCTCCAGACTCTAGATCCGCTCTGAAAGTCACTTCGTGAGCATTTAACCGCTTCATTTGAGAAAAACTATCATGTCATAAACACACAGAAACTCAAAGGTCCTCCCGGCAACTCGTCAAAATAAAAGTTCGGTTTAACTTGACAGAAATATATTACTGTAGATATGTCCCAATGTAATAATACTAACACTAATACAAATAAATTACCATCAAAGCTTTATTTTTTTAAAAATAATACATTTTTCTTCCATGTTTTAATTTTAACAGTAAAGCTCATTTTGCAGCATGTTATTTGACAAAAAGTTTGTTTAATTTCAAATGATTAAAATAAATTAAATTAGTGTTTTTTTGTCTTCATTTGATTACCAGAAAAAAACACAACACAGAATTAGTGTGAAAAAAAAAATAGATTTAAAAAAAAAAAGTTGTATAATTTTAATGATTCATAATACATGATTTCAATTAATTAGACATGCTTTTTGATTACTAAACATTTTACACCACATATCCGTAACACGCCCGCTCCGCGACACTAGCAGTTTACCACCCCTAAAATCCTAGGTCTGACAAATTATGAGATAACTTTAAAAATATCTATATGTGACCCTGGACCACAAAACCATTTTCCATTTCACATGGGTCCATTTTTTTTTAAATTGATATTTATACATCATCAGAAAGCTGAATACATAAGCTTTCCATTGATGTATGGTTTGTTAGGGGCAATATTTGTCTGAGATACAATTTGAAAATCTGGAATCTTATGGTGCAGAAAAATCTAAACATTGAGAAAATCGCCTTTTAAAGTTGTCCATTTATGTTCGCGATTGTGCTCCATTCACTCACAAAAATAAATGTTTTATATGGTAGGAAATTTACAAAATATCTTAATGGAACATGATCACGATTTTTGGCATAAATAAAAAATCGATAATTTTGACCCATACAATGTATTTTTGGCTATTGCCACAAATATACCAGTGCGACTTGTGATTGGTTTTGTGGTCCAGGGACACATATGTCAGTTTTTCCCCATGGTATTGATGTCAAAATTGTGGCCGGTGGCTAGTAACAACCACTATCCACAGTGGCTGGTGAGCAAAAAAGTGAATATCAAGCTCTGATAATAATAATAACAGTAATGAAGATTAGCAATTCTCAATTCAGGTATATATTTATAGCCTATGATCACAGTCATTATTTATTTATTTTTATTTTAAGGCAGATTTTCTGATTGTAGTCAGTACTGGAATTATGCATGCAGGGTCAGACAGAACAAATGTCGAATGCATTAAGGATAGTCTGATTGCAGAACAGCGTATAGCATTAGCGAGCTGACCGTCTCCCCTGAGTTCACAGTGACAACTTAAATTGTTGACTTTATTTCCTTGAGTGCCCTATATCTGGTAGAGATTGGCTTCAGTTACAGGAAGTTACAAAAACAGCAAACAGACATTAGTATCAGCTAAGAGAGGCCATGAGAGAGAGAGAAAGATCTGAGCGAGAGTTTAGAGGATAAGCACAACAAACATATGGACGGAAGGAGGGAGGAAGGGAATTGGAGAACAAGACAACAGGGAGAGTGGGATGAAAAAAAAAGAAAGGAAACATGACTGCGTTGTAAAAGTTAAAGTCTTTGAGAAGAATAGCATGAGGGAACAGGGAGAATTCTGAGAGAAGTGAGGGAGTGTTCTGAGAATATGAAACACGGTTTTATTTCTCATCTGATATAAAGGATGTTACTCCTCCAAGCCACGCTTCAGTGAGGAAAAAGACACCGCAAAGGATGAATAAACAAAAGAAGTGTCATCGAATCTGAAAGCTAATTACAGCCTGACAGAATAAAGCTTGACTGTTCAACTCTCCTCCGCACCAGTGAGGGAGAGACGCAGATGAAGACGTATAGATCGAGGGCCAGATGATAAATATTAGACGATCTCCTGAGCGTCGCAGAATCATCATCTTTATAACATTGCCCAGCATTTGGATTTACTCTCAAAGGCCACATTTCCAGTTGATCACATTTTTCAACAGTAAAGCATTTCAGTTGCGTTGAAAATGAATTGAATCCAATTTATATAAAAGTAAAGCGCCAACAGTGGCACACAAGAGGGGCGATGCGAGAAGAAGGTGATGAATTTAAATGCTCCATGTCTGCGGCGTTAACCACCTCTCTTATCTCTGTCAAAAGGCTCCGTTGCCATGGTGTCACCACGGTGTTGCCAAGGCTACCGGAGTGTTAGCACAACAGTAATGGGGTGTTGTCATGGTAACCTCAGCTGTTACTGTGAAGATTGTGGAGGAATTTTCCCCAGGAAAAGGATTACATGCAACATGTGCACCCACATCCTGACACGCGTGCACTTGCAATCACACGGTTACTCTCAAAGGGCTCTCAGAACCGATAGATCAAAATCGACATGCATACAAGAAGGGATATACACTTCTGCTCGCATGTTACTCCTTTATTCGAATTTTTATATTGAAAAAGGACAAGAAACCTCTGGGACCTTCTCTGTTTCAAAGCTGTTAAACATGCACACATGGGAAAGACACGGTTGGAGATGTATAGCAGAAGAAGGGTTGAGTGAGGGAAAAATTTGTTGGTTTTGTTAGTTTGATCTTTTAATGAAGCCCCCATGGGGGCAAGGCAAACACGCATAGCATCATGGGAATTTTTTTAGCTCTATCATTCATCCCTCAAACAGCGCAGTGCACCATATACTCTTTACACTACATAATCATCTTATGAGGGATGCTTTGGACGATCCTCAAAGGCAGTGAAACCTCTGCCACGTAGATCCACATTAAGCACTCACGTTTGAGGAAAAACAGATTGTTTTTTTCTGTCAGGAATCCTGTCTGAAATTGGTTTTGTGAGTTGCATAACATTACTTTATGCTGTGTTGTTTTCTGTTTTCTTATTTCATTCAGTTCTACACTGTAAAAAAAAAAAATCCTATTAGGCTACATTTACAAAAAAACTGGCAGCTGTGATTGCCAGACATTCACCATAAAAAAAATGCTGTGACAGTATTTCCTGTATTTCACTTATTCAACTTATTTAACTATTTAACTTATTGCTGTATGCTTTTACTCAGCTTTTTACCTTAAAATGTACGAATAGCCACTGTAAACAGAAGGCCACATGATGAATACAAGTTCATTGTAAGTGGAGCACAGGGTTAAACACAGAAAGACACCATCAAGGTAACACACATGACACTAAAATAATGCAATAAACATTCGCCAGATAACAGAAAATGTAACAAATCAACATTGATAATAAAAACAAGAAGAAACAAAAGTATTTATATAAATGATAATGTAACAGGGATTTCTGGGAATGTCCTTTACTGTTTTTCACAGTAAATCATATGGTTGCAAAAAACATAAATTTGATTTATTAATTTTTTTTATTTTAAAATTACATATAATGCAACGTTAAAACCATTTCCATTTTTTCATTGTATATGGTAAGGTAACTTACATTTATCCAATTAACAGGGTTGTACTGTAGCATTTTTTGCAGTCTTTTTCTGTACAACATACATACAGTATATATATATTTTTTACTAGAGATGTACTGAATGTTCTATATGTAAAGTATAAAGGGAAACCTCTCATTTGGTACATTACTTTAATATTCAAGATTAAAATTAACAACAGAACCCAAACCATTATATTCTGGTATATATTTTCAGATATAATAATTGCACTCAAATAAAAACTGAAATGTTTGTATACAACTCAGTTGCATATAAGGTGTTTTTCATAAACACTTGTCTTCATGACAAATTTATTCAAAAAATACATATATACTGTACACCTCTCCATCTCCAAATTTATTCGAATTTTTGAATTTGAATTGAATTTCTGTTAATTGAATTTTATCAATTGCCAATGGAAAATTTTAGTTTACCAAACTGTGTCGTTGGTCCAATTAAATATTTTAAATTGTAGTAGCAGTTATTTATTTCTCACTGTCCAAAAAATAAAAACACAAATACATTAAGCAAAAACACAGACAACAAATAAATTCCAATGCGCCTTGAACTGAGGTGCTTCAACCCCTTTTGGCAGGATATAATCTGCCCCGTCTTTAAACAATCAGCCAATGGCCGATTGTAAAAAATAATTGCTTTTATCTGCTGATACCGATTCATCGGTGCATCCCTAATTTTTACTTATTCCATTGTATTCCAAAAGTTTTAGATGGTGAAGAGTTTTCTCAACCTTTTGTTCTTTTGTACCCCCACAGCCTTATAGTGAAAAACAGACTCACAAAGTAGCTTGTATTTTTTGTAAGGAACTGAATAAATCATGAGTATTGTTTTTTTTTTGTATAGATTTAATAAAGCAAAATTGAAATCTTTCCAAGGACCCCCTGGAACCTGCCTAAGTACTCAGTGTGTGGAAATCACTGCTGTAGACCATGCGATTCTGCTGCTCACATTCATTCAGATACAGATTCCAAACCATCCAAATCGCTGAAGGGTAACAAAACCTTTTTTTGACTGACATTTGTCAGTTGTGCAGTCAGCAGTGATGTCTCTGCATCAAGCAGTCGATGGTAACACCAGCTGACCTCTTTTTACTGCAGAGTAGCATGAATATAAAAAGGATATTTCATATGCAGAGAGCTCATGAAAAATGTTAAATTATTCTTGCACACAAATAAATATATCGTACCAAATGAACATGAATGATTCCTCTAACATGCTAACAGTGTTTGAATAAGTCTTTGGCTCACTGCTGTGTGTGTTTAGGCATAATACAGCAACCAGCAGTGCAGTAATGGCATGGCATTGTGTATGTGTGTGTGTGTGTGTGTGTGTTTGTATGGTAAAAGAATAAGAAAAGAGGAGAAACAGATTGAGAGAGAGACAATGGAGTGTGTGTTTTAGCAGCAGGGCTTTGTTCTAATGGCTGGGCTCACACTGTGCTTATCAATGCCTTACAAATACATTGAAAGGCAGCAGCATGTGCCAGAGTGATATGCTTACTGTCACTGCACAAATCCAATGAAATATTGATCACATACTAGCTCAGGTCACACACCCACCCCTGTCAGTCTGACATTGTTTTACATGTCCAAATATATTTGATGGATAAATGTGTTTATTACACTGCGAAGACTGTTTTCTAATCTATCAATATAATTTTGCAGTGATTAAATGTCATTATATTGAAGTATGTTTATGCGAGGTTAACATAAAGTCAACCCAAGTGAGATCTGGAGAAAAGGGACATTTTAAAGGTCAAGGGAAAGACACTCTCTGTGCTTCATATTGGTTTTAAGAAAAAAGTATATATGTATTCTGTTCAGAATAGGCTTATTTCCAGTTTATGCTAAATCTCTGCTCCCTCAAGGTGCTATCTAGCATATGAAAAAATGCTGGATTTCTTAACATATCAATGAAATATGAATAATGTTCAGATAGAATAGGCTTATATCCTGTTTATGTTAAATATCTGCCCCCTCAAGGTGCTATCTAGCATATCTAGCGAAAAAAATAAATAATTCTAACATTTCAATAAAATTGCAATGTAACGTCCAACAAATGTAAAATGAATCAAAATAATCAATATATAATACATACATTCATTGTTAGTTCATAATACATAATGCATTATCTTTATGTAAAGAATGTTATGTAGAATTTACTAATCTAGATTAATATTAAAGTTAGCATTAAGGTTTCTGAATGAACATAATTTAACAATGAACAATAACACACTCTTAGAAGAAAAGGTTCTATATGGAACCTCATAGGGTTTTGTCAAGCGTTGCATGTACAGTATAGCACATTTTAGGGGTTCCCATCATACAATTTTACGGATTTAGTTTTAATGAATTAATTTAGTTTTGATTAATTTTTAATTTCATTTTAAAATTGTATGAATTAAGCAGCTAGTAAACACACTTTAGCACAAGAAAAAATTAAATAATCATTAAACATGAAATAAAGTTTCACCTTATATAGAACCTTTTTGACATTTTTTTTTTTGAATAATCATTAACCTAGATTAATAAAGTTCATGATCTAATGCATTAACTAATTAAAACATGTTGTAAAATGTTCACAATATACAGTATTTCTTCAGTTAATATTTATTATTTCAGTGTCAAAATTTGTTATTATTAAGATATTGTTTTTTTTTCTTTTCTAAATGTGTTCTCAGTACACTCTAAAAGTTTCCCAAACTTTATTCAAATTATACAGATCAAGAGAGTGGAACTAAAAAAAGTTTTTAATCATATAATCTCCCTGGAGTAAAGATGATGATAACTTTGAAAATCCTCTGCACAATGGGGTAATTTTAAAGTCGGTCTAAAAGGAAATCATAATTCCTAAAAAATTAGTCAGGTTCTTGCCTTTGCTTTCATCTTGTGCTGCTATTGGCTGGTCAGCTCTGAACTAAGGTCTTTTGGCACAACCTTTGCATGGATTGTGCACCAATCTCAATATGTCAGAAGGTGGAAGATGAAAGCTTTAGAGCCATTAGTAACATGGGATGAAAGCAAAGCAGGTACCTGTCGGGTTACTCGATGTGTCTGTTAGATTCTGCTACAAATCTGCCATTTTATCCGCCTTTTTATTTTCAGAATACCAATTTGTGCAGGCAATTTAAAGATATTATTATCTGCTTAATTCTGCTAACAAACGAAGTCCATAAGAAGTGTGAGTCATAATATTAAGTGAATAAGAAGTGCTGACAGAGGTAATTATTCCTTTTGATGCTGATTCGTAGTGCCTATATGATATTTCAAGTGTAATTTGTGCTTGAGTGGAACGAGCTAAAACTTTAAACTTGGGATATGCACTAAACGGAGCAAAAAAATTATTTCAGGATTTGAGATATGGAACAGAAGACTGAAATTGTAGGCTACTTTAATGAAGGAAGCTTATCCTCATTTGCTGGTACATTTGGTCCAGACGGGAAACTAAAGTTGTTGGAAGCGGATTGTTCATTATTCATCAGTCCTGCTTCTAAATCTCATGTATAGTCGTAGTGTAGGCGTATGCAGGGGTCAGAATGCATAAAATGGAAGTCATAATTCATAATGCAATAACAGCAACTTAAACTGGGCAAGCGCACCAAATAAACAATTGAAAAGCTTTTTGTTTTATTTGCCCCATATGTGCATCTAGTATTGTGCAGAATGTTTTAAATGAACCGTGTTTGACAGTCTGTAATTTTATACTTGACTCTGATTAAATTTTCCAATGCTGCTTGATGTTATGCCTTGAAAATAATGAATTTAATGTCTAATCCGTTTGGAGTTTACCCAAAGGGATGGGATTTCTGGAGCACCTTAAAGAGCTCTGGATAATCTGAATGAACCAAATCATTTGCAGTGCAGAGACCCATTTCTGTGGATCCTTCAAAAATGCCCATGTCTATCATTTCCTGTTGCTAATGATTGTGTTGGTCAAAGGAAATGAGAGACGGCAAATCTTGGCCTCTGATGTTTCGGCCAGTTTGTCTTTGAAGCTGCAGAAACAACATTTGTCAAGTTGCAAAAACATTCTAATGCACCCCAGAGCCCAATGAATTATTTAGTGAGTTTGAGGTCACTTAGTGAGGACAGACATCCAGACATCCAGACATTATGATGTTGCACTACTAGAGAGCTAGAGTAAATTCAAAATAATTGGGCCAAGACCACACCAGAGCAAGTTCAAGAGCAAACTTTATGATAGAATTCAACGTGCAAAACCGCTACAACAGAACTGTATGTACTGACAAAGCGGTTTTCGTCTCATAGTAGTTCTTTGACAGTTTTATGTTAGTTTTGCAGCCTCTTTGTGGGTGTATGTGTGTAAAAAGTGTGTAAACCAAGTCATGCAGCTCCCATTAGATTCCGTATGTGTGCATGTGTGTGTGAATAGATATGCTCTTGAGTAACTTTGGTGTTTTATTCATGAGTAGCCTGCAGCAGCTATTTCTCTCCATCAGCGGAGTCTTGATGCTCTAAGAATAACACACTCATGTTTACGCACACAAACCGTCGATTTTGTACTTCACAAGAATGGAGAAATCCTCAATTTTACAGACGTAATCCTGATTGATCATTATTGAGTTCCACTCCATTGATGGATCGGTGAATACGCATGTTGTTCGTCCACTTTAATAGTATAGGATGTATATTGTGTAACCTCACTGTATGACCATCTCCAAGTTTAAAAGAGGATCGCATTATCATCTGCATCAGCACACATAGTCAACATGAAATCAAAATTGCCCCCATTTGCTTTTTTAATTCAGGTTTTTGGTCTATGGTCAGTGATTAACTTCCTTTCCCTCTAAAACAAATGTTTTTTTTTTTTTTTTGTATGATGTTATGTGGGCAGGTACAAAATATTAACCAAAAGCCAAATAGCTATATACAGTAGGTATTGTTTTAGGCTACTGGTGTAGGTAATGCAGACTAAAACCTTGCCAATAGTTAAATAGTAATTTAATGCAAGTTAATTATTAATTGAATTCATTCGTTTACATAATTCATTTAAATTAATTAATTTGATTCATAATAAATGCTATCTGTTCATCTAAGTATCCCGAGACAATGTATTATAATTTCCACAGAAATATTAAGTTCCACAACTGTTTTCAACATAAATTATAATAAGAAATGTCTCTAGAGCACCACATCAGAATTTTTGAATAATTTAAATTCTGACTTTTTTTGATGCAAGACACCTTGATTTACACTATAAGTGGACACAAAAGACTCCTGCCTTTTTGGTGAATCGAACCCAGTATATCTTATATTGTGACTGTGTTTGTGTACGAGAGGAAGAGAGATTCATAGAGCAGAGCTCAACAATAATAATGGTCCGGTGGCCCGGTGGCCCGGGGGCAGTGTGAGAGAGTTTTAGGCCATTTGACACAACTGCCAAATCTGTCGCTGCGCTGTCACTACATGATGATCATGCACATTTGTTTTAAGCCCTGCAATATCTGTTTTTATGTAAATAAAACTTACAGTAGAATTTCATAAAAGTCGAAATATAGTTCTCTTACGAGAGGTTCTCTCGTATTGCGTAAGCTTGCTTACGCTGCGGGAAAGTCTTCTTTTCTCGAGATACTGAAGCCAAAAATTATCCTTAATTTCATTTTTTGTCAACGCAGTGCAGCTGCGGGCAGCTGAGCTAGAGCGGCATACTGCGCGCTCATTGGCTGCCGCGCGGCAACTGCTTAAGCCTACCAGTGAGCCTGGCGTGACGTCACGCCCAATGAGGGCGCGCGCGCCCTAGCGCGTCACAGCCCGCCAGAATGGGCGGCGTCAGAGCATATATAAGGAAGGCTCGTAGGCTATATTCTCCGATTTCTGTCTTTTCAGCGAAGCACTCGCATCGCTGATCTCGGAGAGGAAGCCGTCGCCGTTGTCCTTCAAGGCCCAGCTAACGAGCCAGCTTAGGTCAGCCTGAGGAAGCCGGACGATCTTCGCCGCCTTCAGCCTGCCGTGCCAGCTCAGCTATCCGGCGAATATCCTTTGCAAGCTCTTTTGTGTGTGTTCTTGCTTCCGCAGCACTTTCTAAAAGAGCAGAGGCGTTGTTGCAAATGCCTCGCACCACGTGCGGCTCATGCCGCTCCGCGCTCAGCGACGGAGACCGCCATCTTCTCTGCGCTCTCTGCCTGGGCCAGGACCACGCAGCCGTCGCGCTTTCCACGGGCGGCTGCGCTTTCTGTGAAGAGCTGCCGATGTCGACCCTGCGGGCTCGACTCGCCCTCTTCGCGGAATCTGCTCCAACTGTCCTCGGGCCGCGTAAGAAGAAACGCCGCTCGCAGCGACCACCGGAGCCCGAGACTCGAGCCAAGGCCTCGCCGGAGCATCTCCCGCGAGCCTCGCTCTCTCCTTCTCCGCCCCCGCTTCCCGACGCGCAGCCGACGGCTCACGCCCTCGATGCCGTCGCCTCAGGGGATGAAGCGGATGATGACGCGCTACTGGACACGTGCTCACTAATGGCGTCGGACAGCGAGGAATGGTCCGGTTCTGTCCGCTCCGCCTCCTCCACCAGAGCGTCCAGCAGGACTCACGCCAGTGTGGACGCCGAGCTTCTCCGCCTCCTCACGGCAGCAGTCGAACACCTGGGCCTCGAATGGTCCCCGCCAGCGGTGACTCCGCCCAACAGACTCGACGGGTGCTTTCTGCCCGCCAGTCGACGAGCTCCAGTGTCCAGGCCAGCGCCTTTTCTGCCGGAGCTTCACGAGGAGCTTACCAAATCCTGGGACGCTCCAGTTTCGGCCAGACTCCGTTCTCCGGCCTCATCTACTCTCTCTCGCGTAGACGGAGCCAAGGAGAAAGGGTATGACCGGATCCCACCGGTCGAACCAGCGGTTGCAGCGCATCTTTGCCCCCCATCCGCGAGATGGCGCTCAAAGACTGCCCTCCCGTCCAAGGCCTGCAGGACTACTTCGGCGTTTGCCAGCCGCGCTTTCTCCGCTGCTGGGCAAGCCGCCTCAGCCCTGCACACAATGGCGGTTTTACAAGTTTTTCAAGCCGACCTCCTCAGCCAGCTCGACGAGGGAAAACTTGATAAATCTGCTTTGACCGACCTGCGCAGTGCGACGGATCTCTCTCTTCGCACGACGAAAACAGCAGCCCAAGCGATCGGACGATCTATGGCTGCGCTGACTGTCATTGAGCGCCACCTCTGGCTAACGCTAGCCGACATGGGAGAGCAAGAGCGGTCCGTTTTTCTCAACGCCCCGCTCTCACCCGCCGGCCTCTTCGGCCCCGCGGTAAGTGGCCTCGTGGACAGCTTCTCGGAAGTTCAGAAGGCGTCACAGGCCATGAACCTCTTCCTGCCCCGCCGCTCGAGCTCCGCTGCAGGCCGCTCTAAAACTCAGCCTCCTGCACGCAGTCCCACGCGGCGCCCCTCCCGACCTCCAGCATCGCAGCAGCGTCAGCGCGGCCGACCCAGGTCCCGCTCCACCAGCCAACACAGGCCGCCACCCCCGCGGGGTCCCCGGCCTAGAGTTTCGCTGAAAACCGAGCCTGCGAAATCCTCCTAGCACTCGCAAGGAGGAAAAGACGGTTGAGTCCCGCCGCGGCCGGACCGCCGTCGAAGCTAACCTGTATCCCTCTGCCAGTCCCCTTGATAAAGGCTACTGCAGTAGTGTCCACCGCAGCCAACGAGCCAGTTTCTCAACTCTCTCGCCTGCACACAAACGCCGTTTTTACGGCGACCCAGATAAATCGAATAAAGAGTGTAAAATCTGGTCATCCGGCTCACGCCGTCAGTGTTATGAGTGTAGTAAACATGCCCACACCCCAGTGCTCATCACTACACACAAGCACAATCCCCCCTGTGTACCCCACAGAGTGCACTCACATAAAGCGCGCTACGGCCGCTCGAGTGTTAGCTGTAGGTCACGTGCCCACAACCCAGTGCTCACACCTACACAGTGCCCGCTCTGCCTCACACATTCGGGGACGAAAGCACTCCACCGCCGGCTGTGCGTTAATAAAGAGTCCTGTGCCCGCTATACAGCACGCACGCTCTCATGTACACACTCACGAGCCCGCCCCGCTTCCGCGCCGCGAGCCGTTGCTCAAAACGCTCTCTCACAGCGTCATTCAGCCGGCTGCCGCTATCAGCGAGCCCCCGTCTCCCCTCACTGTCACTGCGCGACTCGCGCACATACCGCCACAGGCTCCCCGTCCCGCGCTGTGCGGCGGGCGGGACCCGGAGGCTATCCGACCCCTAGCTATGAGTGCGAATGCATGGAAAGCTATTCCGGGAATGTCGGAATGGGTATTAAACACAGTGATAAAGGGCTATTCGCTTCAATTCACTCGCCGCCCCCCGCGTTTTCGCGCCCGGGTCGAGACACAAGTGAAAGCAGATGCAGCCCATCTGCTTCACACAGAGATAGCGAATTTACTGCACAAAGGTGCCATAGAACGGGTTCACCCTCTGGCTGCCGAGGCAGGCTTATACAGCCGCTATTTCCTCGTACCCAAGAAGGGCGGAGCGCTCAGACCTATACTAGATCTGAGATATTTGAACAAAGCGCTCGTGAAACGACCGTTCAAAATGCTCACGACCGGTCAAATCCTCGCGCAGATTCGCCCGGGGGACTGGTTCATCTCTCTCGATCTGAAAGACGCGTATTTTCAGATTCAGATTATTCCCCGTCACAGGCCATTCTTGAGATTCGCCTTCGACGGTCAGGCATATCAGTACACCGTCCTGCCGTTCGGCTTGTCCCTGGCACCCCGTACTTTTACGAAGTGCATGGACGCGGCCCTCGCACCCCTGAGATCGAAAGGGATGCGAATTCTGAACTATCTGGACGATTGGCTCATTATAGCGCAGTCAACAGAGGAACTAGTTTCTCACAAGAAAGCGCTTCTCGGTCATTTGGAAAGCCTGGGTCTTTCCGTGAACTGGGACAAGAGCTCTCTAACCCCCAGCCAGTCTATCACTTTCCTGGGTATAGATCTGGATTCGGCGGCGATGACGGCCAGACTGTCAACACAGCGCGCGCGCCGTGTTCGGCACCTCGCCGCTTCCGTTCAGGTGGGAAAAGTTTTTCCCCTAAAAACCTTTCAGAGGCTTTTGGGCCATATGGCGTCAGCCGCAGCGGTCCTGCAGCTGGGTTTACTTCGAATGCGCCCGCTTCAGTGCTGGCTAAAGTCGGAAGTGTCCCGCAAAGCATGGATTTCGGGCCGTGCACCAGTCAGAGTGACTCAGCGCTGCGTCTCAGCCCTGCAGCCCTGGCTGGCGGCCGAATGGTTTCAGCGGGGAGTGTCGATGGGGGTCATCGCACACCGCAAAGTGGTCTCGACAGATGCGTCCAACATGGGTTGGGGAGCGACTCACGAGGGCAGTCCGATTTGCGGCCGGTGGTCGAATACGGAGAAAAGCCTTCACATAAACTGTCTAGAGATGCTGGCGGTCGAGAAAGCGCTGAAGCACTTTCTACCACTCCTACGGGGACACCATGTGCTAGTCCGCTCGGACAACATGTCAGTAGTGTCTTACGTGAACCGCCAGGGCGGAATCAGATCCAGAGCCCTGCGCGCTCTCACAGAGCGCCTCCTATCCTGGGCTCAGGGCCCGCTGCGCTCCCTAAGGGCAGCTCATGTACCCGGTCGCTTCAACGACGGCCCGGACAGACTGTCCAGGGACAACGTTCCCCCAGGGGAATGGTCTCTACACCGCCAGACGGTCCAAGCGCTTTGGCATCGCTTGGCAAAGCGGAGATCGACCTCTTCGCCGCGAGCGAGAACGCTCAGTGCCAGAGGTTTTTCTCGAAACACGAGGACGCGCTGGCCCAGACATGGCCCAGCGTTCCGCTGTATGCGTTCCCCCCGATCTCGATGCTGCCTCAAGTGCTAGCGAGGATCAGGGAGACGAACTGCGCAGCGCTCCTCATAGCCCCGCGCTGGGAAAACCAACCATGGTTTTCCGAGCTGATGAGGCTGACAGACACAGCCCCATGGCCGATCCCGGTGAGGAGAGATCTTCTCTCTCAAGCTCGAGGATCGATTCTGCATCCCCATCCAGAGCACTGGTCTCTGCATGCGTGGGAAATCAACGGATATTCGTTGATCTGCCAGAAGGGGTAATTAACACGATCACGCAGTCCAGAGCCCCCTCGACGAGGCGGCTCTATGCGTCTAAATGGTCAGTGTTTAACAAATGGTGTGTGGAAATGGGTTCTAATGCTCAGTCCTGTGGAGTCCCACAGGTATTGAACTTTCTCCAAGAGATGTTGGACGCGGGCAGGTCCCCCTCCACGCTCAAGGTTTACGTCGCGGCCATAGCAGCGTTCGCCGATTCGGCGCGCGGCCGCTCACTGGGCAGGGATGAACTCATCACCCGTTTCCTGCGAGGGGCCAGGAGGATGAACCCTCCCCGGCCCCCGTCAGTCCCTATTTGGGACCTGTCCCTGGTCCTAGAGTCCCTGAAAGTGCATCCGTTCGAGCCTTTGGACTCTGTGGAGTTGAAATACTTGACGCTTAAAACCGTTTTTCTGCTAGCTCTGGCTTCAGTCAAACGAGTGGGCGATTTGCATGCGCTGTCTGTCAGCGCGTCGTGCCTCGAGTTTGGACCTAACGACTCGTTAGCCATTCTCAAACCGAAGCACGGCTATGTCCCCAAAGTGTTAGGTACTCCCTTTAGGGCTCAAGTCATTACCCTATCGGCCCTGCCGTCATCCGGCAGTGAGGAGGGTGTCAACCGCCTTTGCCCGGTCAGGGCGTTAAGGTGTTATGTCACGCGCTCTGCAGCCTTCAGGCTCTCAGAGCAGCTTTTCGTTTCGTTTGGAGGGCGCGCTAGGGGTCGCGCCGCCTCGAAACAGACGCTATCCAGATGGATAGTGGACGCTATTGCGGCAGCATATGCGTCAAAAGACCTGCAATGTCCGTTGGGCATACGGGCTCATTCCACCAGAGGCATGGCCTCATCGTGGGCATGGTCCAGCGGGATTTCCATTCATGACATTTGTATGGCGGCGGGCTGGGCGTCCCCCTCCACTTTTGTTAGGTTTTATAACCTGGAAGTTCCCGCTCTGCAGGCGAAACTTCTGTCAGTCTAGTCGTGTTCATGTCCTGCCCATATGCGCAGGTTGTACTATTGACTAGCTTGTCTGTTGAGCTGCACGCTCAGGGTCAGTATACATAGACCGGCCTTGCCGTTCTTGCGTTCCCTAGATGTGCTTATGAACATGTGTTGGCCCGCACCGCTGGCCACCTGTTTTTCACCTCTATGCTCTTCATAGAGTCATATGTGATTGTTAGGCTCGCACGGCGTGGACAAGGGGTTCCCGCAGCGTAAGCAAGCTTACGCAATACGAGAGAACCTCTCGTAAGAGAACGATACTCGGTTACTCACGTAACCTCGGTTCTCTCTAGAGAGGGAACGAGTATTGCGTTCCCTGCCGTGCTTGAAGCCTGTAGCTCGTGTCGCTTCATTCGACAGAAAACAGAGAATATAGCCTACGAGCCTTCCTTATATATGCTCTGACGCCGCCCATTCTGGCGGGCTGTGACGCGCTAGGGCGCGCGCGCCCTCATTGGGCGTGACGTCACGCCAGGCTCACTGGTAGGCTTAAGCAGTTGCCGCGCGGCAGCCAATGAGCGCGCAGTATGCCGCTCTAGCTCAGCTGCCCGCAGCTGCACTGCGTTGACAAAAAATGAAATTAAGGATAATTTTTGGCTTCAGTATCTCGAGAAAAGAAGACTTTCCCGCAGCGTAAGCAAGCTTACGCAATACTCGTTCCCTCTCTAGAGAGAACCGAGGTTACGTGAGTAACCGAGTATCGTTTTATATGCTATGTAGTATATGCTAATATACAATGTTTAATTTTTTTGGTGGTGCTAGCTGGTGCCACGTTGGCAGAGAAAGAGCGCTGGGGCAGATGAAAAACAATCGTACTGTTTTGCCCTGTAGAAGGAATGAAATAGGCTGCATAAGCTGGCCAGCAGGACTCTAGACAACCCCTTGGTGAAAGCAAGGCACAAAGTAATGATAGGAGACAGAGAGAGAGAGACAGTGCCGCCAGTAAGGTCAAATAAAAAGGAGAGATAGTGAGAGAAAAAGGGGCTTAGTGCCACCCTCCCTTCTTTTAGACCATCTCTGCTAATGTTTTCTTCTCTTCATAAAAGAAAAGAAAGGCGTAGCAGCACAAAGCATAACCAAGCATAACCTTAAATTAAAAAAGAAATACTACTATGAAGTATTAATAAATATATATATTTTTTATATTGGGGACCACCAAGCAAACATATCGGATGTGAACTCTCCACCATGTCTGTATTTTATTTAAAAAAAGGTGGGGTCCAGAATTATTTGCTTATGGCCCTGTGTAGTGAGTTTTCACTGATTTAGCAGGACGATTACAAGAGGGAAATGCTTAATCTGCAGAATTATGCTGGTGTTTCAACTATGCCAAATTAGCTGGCTTCAAAGTGTGGAGATTTGTGCACATGCAGATATAAGCTTATATATAAAGGTGTAGTTCACTTAAAATTGGATATTCATCGACTGTCATCTACTCACCCTCATGTTGCTCAGCATATGTGATTTTATTTCTCAAAGGAACAAAAAAAGGAGATTTCGATTCAGCAGAATTTCCATACTTCTGTTTTACGCACTTAGTTGAACTTGTGAAATGCACACTATTAAAAGTAAAGCATATGACTGTGCACTATAGTCATTGTCGTCTAAAGTCATATGATAAATGTGTTTTGATTGAGAAATTTTATGCAAGAAAATAATGTAATTTATTTTGATAATATAATTATGCTTTTTTTTTGTTTATATGTTTTTAAATGTATTTAAATGATAATTATTTAAATTTTAACTACTGAATTAAGACAACCTGTACGCCTCGTTTGGGAGAGAAGTCTCAAAAAGTGAGTGACCTGAGGCTGAGGACATCTTGTCAGATTTATCATTTATTGGGTATCTATCACTTTAAATACAGTGCAAATATATGTTTCAATTTGAACAGTTGGTTTCATTTATGAACTGTGTCCACTAGGGTCCGTGTCTGCCACTGATTACTCACATAACCTTTGAAATTTTCAGTTCTCACCATATGCTCCAGAACCTCTTGGACCCTCTGTTATTGGTTTGATTCCAAATGATAAAAAGTGCAGTAAAAAGTGTGGAAATGTGCAGTTGTTGCCTAAATCCATTTCTACATGATCTGACCCTGAAAAAGTGCCTTCTCAAGGTAACCCAATATAGTCAGGTTAATTCAGACATATTAAATAATTTCTTTGACTTTTAAACCTGGACATAATTTGTGATTTAATGGGTGAGTCAGATTTAGTTGCCACTCTGAATGATTTAGGAGTCAAATACACTGGTCACATTTTATGTTTGTCACATTCAGTTAGCAGCAGTATTTTAGTGTAGAGTCCCATCGAATAGTAGATTCTCAGTCAAGGAGATTTCCCAAGCTTGGGAACTAGACGATGACGAAATATATTTTTCAGTCTAGGCAGCATTCTCATTGTCCCAGACAAACCGTACATTATTTCTCCTCTGAGTTTTCCAAAATATCAGTGTGATCTATTTCATGCACCTGCTTCTCCAATGTGTTTATTCAAACTTGAACAGAGCCAGCTGCTTCTCCATTCCTGTAATCATCTACACCCTTGCTCAGTCTTTGTTACTGCCCTTTTATCCCATTTAGTCTGAAGCATTACTCATAATAATCTTTATGATTTATCCCAATGCAGTGTTGAGTGAATCTTCTTGTATTACTTGGTGGATGTTTGCTGGCTCTAGCTCGAGAGATGACAACATGACAATATTCTAGAATGAAGATTCAGTCAGTCTTAATTTCTTTCAATATGATACTGACAGATTTTTTTATATGGTTAACATCGAGCCTCATGATAATGACTATCTTAAAACTTAGGGAGTGCAGTTTTAAGACACCAACACATTACAAGATAATTGGGCCGACTTTGGGCCCATTTCTCCCCTTCCGACAATCCTAGGTAAAGTCCCAATTATCTTGATGGTTCTACAGGTTATCTTATCAGATTTTCCTGTGGTGTGAGGTGTGTTAAGTGTGATTGAATCTGCTCAGAGAACTTTGGGGTCGCACCGATCTCAAATCGTAAATATCCAACATGTTGAATATTAAGATCAGAAATCCTGTTGTGTGGGGGAAACCCCGAGAACAAACACGCACATACTCCTTAGATTGGAACGAAAGAATCAGAAAGCAAGCTGACAGAAGACACGATAAGCATAACATGACTTCATCTAAACCTTTTTCTTTTTCACCGCAATTTTTCTTTAAAAAGCAGTCCAAACACTACTATTGCCATTTCTTCTTGCCCATCCTCCGCCATGTTTGTTTACTCTAAAGTCATGTTTGACTGAGAGATTTTGTGAGATTTTCTATGTTCACAGTTGGGATTCTGGTTGTTTGTGAATGGAATCTGTGTGGAAAATGTGTGGTGTGTTGTCTTGGTCACATTGCGGTGCTCCACAGACTATAAGAACAAAACTGTTAAAGGAAGGGTAGGCTATTTTCGGAGAGGCTAACAATAGCGAGCTAGCTTTGAAAGCATAAGATCCCACCCTCCCTTCAGAGCGCTTCCAAAGCCATGCCTCCTCCAAAACACATGAAAGCATACAGAAGGGAGCAAATAAAAGCATCACAAGGGACGGCGTTAAATTACCTCATGTCTCAGTGCACATAACATTACTATAATAATGAACATAAACAATTTAAAGAGCTCTGACCTGTACCACTGATTGCTGCAGATTCATTTCGGCATTGATAGTGTTGACATAGAAACGCATAAATTCGAGTCACGAACCACTCCGAGTATAACGCCACGGGTTTCCATCTCTTTCATCCAAATTACAGTAGTTATGGAGTGAACGCAGCACAAGCATGATGTTTTGGTTCAGGAGGAACTGTAAAAGGTGGCTGCTGATTCGTTTGCGCTGCTCAGTGACTGACATCTGTCTAACACTGCATAGCATGAAACACTCTGATGACGTGTGATGTCTGCGCGAACAGGGTGCGCGGAAGTATGGAAATACATATGTTGACAGAGAGGTAGGATATCGTATCATTGCATTCGCATCGAATTCAATGATTGGGCGAACATTTTATTTTTTCTACGCCTTCCACAGACGATATATACATATAAATAAATGTAGACCATTTAACTTAGTGATTGCTATCAGGATGTGAAAATACTTTCAACCAGCTTAACAAAAAATGTTTTTGGAACAAATCACCTACCCTGCTTTTAAATCTTAAGATTTTTTTATTTTCATCTTTGTGATGTTTCACAATTTGAAAATCTGATCAGATTTTGTACTTGATACTTGAAGATACTTAAAGTCATCTGTAATCCTGCTCGAAATCTGCTCCCACAGATTTGCCGTGAAAAGCTCTGCAGATTTTCGCAGTACACAAGGCACATCCCCTGCCCCTTTAAATGTATGTAATAAATGCACAGAAAATTTAGCTGAAGTGAAGTTATTTTCTTTCATCAGTGAAATACAAAATAATATTGCCATTTTCAATTAAAGTTTCAATGCAACCATACAAAATTGGTAATCAGTAGCATGCCACAGATGTTATTGATTGAGGTTTATAAATAGTTAAATATAACCTTTCTTGTTGTATGTTTAATCTCTGTTTTTTTAACTACAGATCACAGATAATGTCAAAGCAAGAAACTATTGTACCTTTCATTTTAATTTCTGTTAATTATTGTCAGTGTTTACATTCATACATTTTTTAGCATTGTTCTATTCATGTACAGAACACATTAATTCATATTTAGCCATGTACTATTAATGAATCTGTTGCTCAGTGCCCGGTTGCATAAAGCACCTTAAGTGTAATTTTCCCTTAAGTTCGCCCTTAGATTTTCCTGAAACTGAAAATAACCCTTAAGTGTTACTTAACGTCATATACCCTCAGAATTTCCCTTATGTATCTATTTTTCACTTAAGTAATCACTTAAAAAACGATAAGTGTTGCATAAAGCCCCTTAACTGTCATTTTACTAAGTATAACATAAGTTATAAGTGTTACATGGAGCGAGCTGGTTCAATCCAAGTCTTCTAATGAGACACGTTTGGCCGCTCTATATGATAAACAAATTTTAATTTAGCCGTTTATTTACATGTAAACATTGATCAAATTACATACGTAGCACATCTTAAATGGTGAAACAGCCTGAATAATATGGATTACTTTTATGTCTTTCAGTGATTGGACAGAGAAGAGATGAGAAAATATTAAAAACATATTTATTTGTTTCTAAAGATGAATGAAAGTCTTGACGACATGAGGGTGCGTAAATGATTTAAACAGAATTTTAAATTTTGAATTTTGAATTTCCGTCTCGTCTGGTCCTTCTCTTTCATATATGGTTTTCTTTTTTGTTTTCCTTATCCATGTTATGTTGTTTTCTGTGAAAACTTACCGCTATCTGTATATAATGTGTACATGGCAACAATTTAATTTTATAACGGCAAATCCTGAGTCGCTGTCGTGAAACACGGTTTCCCAACTAAGAACCGTTTAAAGGGGTCATCGGATGCAGTATTCACTTTTTTATGGTGTTTTCATATAAATGTGTCTTTGCACACTGTGGACACAGCCATCATACAATGAAAAAATGCATTCACTCCTTTTTTTTTTAATCCTAAAAAAGTCTAAACACTCTCAATAATCAAGCCGTTTGGATTTTGTTTCTGCCTTTAATACTAGAACTGCCATGGCGGTCATTTTGACCGTTTTGAATTTTATATCTGCAATAACTTTGTTGAAAAAATAAATAAAATCCTGCTGGTACCTGACTTTTCCTAAAAGTGTCTGTATTTTAATTCAAAATGTTTTTCATATAAATTTCACATAAGGCAAAAAAACAAATGAACATATTTACCTATTTCAGCCATAGACGGTCGTATTGACCGCACTGAATTTCGCGGTATTATTATGGGCTAAATGAAATACTTTATAAGCGAAAGTGAAAGTAAGCGGCGTTAGGCTCACGTAACTCTCTAATTAGAATCAAAATGTTTCAACATTTGCGATGTATTTGGATAGTAAACTATTCTTTATTATAGGCTTTTTTCTTCACTCACGTTCCAATATCGACGGATAAAATCATCTTCTTCACATGCGCAAAATGGTACGAATTGTACTAGGCTACTGACTGACTAGGCTATTTTATTATGGCAATAATGAACAGGCTGCAATGTCAAGATTGCAATGCTGGAATATGGTGTGTGTGTGCGTGTGTGTGTGTGTGTGTGTGTGTGTGTGTGTGTGTGTGTGTGTCGGCGGGCGCGGGCGCGATCGAACAGTGGAAACATGAAAACATAGGCTACTCCGTCATTTTGTTCAGGACATCTATGGATATTATTTATTTATAAATGTATAATTAAACTTGTTTAAATGTACAGTTTGGTGTCGTTTTGTGTTTAAAAGACATCCTAATACAATAAATGCATTAATCTCGCAATTGGGTATTTATCATTAAAGATATAGAGTTTGGAATCTAGCGGTCAAAATGACCGCTTGTGGCAGTTTTAGTAGTTATGGAATTCTGGCACTTCTAGTGTTAAGGGATTATATGCAACACCCTTAAGTCATTCCCTTAGGTAAGGGGAAATCATGCCTTAAGTCTTGTAATTAGGATAGTTCATCCAAAAATTTTAATTAGCCCATGATTTACTCACCCTGAAGTAGGGCTGGGCGATAAAACGATCACGATAATTATCGCGATATAATTTTTCTCGATAAAACGATATCAAGAGGTCGATAAATGTTCGATAATGTTTATGCGCCAAAAGCGGAACTAAACTCATTTGAACCGTGCGTCACACGGACCATTTATCCGCTCGGCTCAAAGTCCAAACGGCAGCGCAGCGCGAACTCACTAGAGCCGATGCGTTTACTCTGATCGGTTTCGGTCACGAAATCCAGTGAGAAGTGTTTGAATTCAGTGAGGAACACAAATGGTTCAGTGATTTAAACCAGTTTAAAGGCAGATGAAACAGCGCTGACAAACAGGAGAAACACTGTGCGCAGAAGGCTTTTCCGTCTACAAATTCCCATCATTTACCATGGATTAACTGTAGCATTAGCCTAGTAATATTAACTGCACCATGAAATGTGGGATATACTATACATATTGAATTGTATTATATTATTAATGTAGACAATGTATTAAAGTACTAATGAAATATAATTACAGTATTTAATAATGTATTTAGGCTACTGTTTTTCATACAAATACCATAGAAACCATAAAGTTACACTTTGCCATGATAGTGAGGTGCTACAGGGTATGCCTGGTTTCATCTGTGGTTGTCATGATCTAAATGCATGATACTGGATGACCAATGGTTAAGTTTAATAAAACTCAAACAGTCAGAATATTACATTTTACCAAAAAAAAAAAAAAAAAAATAGCACATGCAGAAACTAAGAAATTGTCCAATAAATATATTTATTTTGTTAAGGGAAAATGACAAATGTTTGAATGTTCTGCCTCAGATTTGTGAAATGTTCACCTGTTTGGCAAGTGTTTGTCATGATATGTTCTGACAATAAAGAGTAGTTTAAAACCACAGTTAACGCTCTGGTTTCTACAACTTACACTTAGGAGCAAAAATCCGCCTTTAAACTTGAAAGAAATAAAGATTTGACTTTTATCGTGATAATTATCGATATCGACTGATATAAAAAAAATTATTGTGATATTTTTTTTTTGGCCATATCGCCCAGCCCTACCCTGAAGCCATCCCAGGTGTATATGGCATTCTTCTTTCAGAATACAAAACGAATACAATCGGAATTGTATTAAAAAATGTCCTGGCTCTTCCAAGCTTTATAATGGGAGTCAATGGGTATATTTTTTTTATATAAAATATAGCCATTGACTCCCATTATAAAGCTTTTAAGAGCCAGGACATTTTTTAATATAATTGCGATTGTATTTGTCTGAAAGAAGAATGTCTTATACACCTAGGATGGCTTCAGGGTGAGTAAATCATGGGCTAATTTTCATTTTTGGGTGAACTATCCCTTTAAGAGAAAAACTTGAGGTGCTTTATGCACAGATGTTTAAATTGGAGGTTTCGGTAAGGTTTTAAAGAATTTAGTATGCAGCTCTCTGAAATTAATTGGTCAAGTGAGGCATTCTGAGGTCTAATATTTTTGTGTAATGGCCATCAAATTGAATATTTACAGCCAATTTCCTAAAGTGTGCCAGTATCATTTTTCTTATATCACACACATGGTTTAATTTTTCTTACATAATAAAATAAGTTCAGCTCAAATTAATATTTTATGTCCATGTCTTTAGTGTTAAGTTGCTCAGTAATAGTGCTGTCAAATCGATTAATCTCGATTGATCGCATCTAACATAAAATATTTTGTTTACATAATATTTATGTGTATATATTATTATTATTATATTTATAATAAGAATTATAATAAAACAAAACAATAACAAAAGCAGCATTCTCTACCTGCTTTCTTCCATATCCGATAATCCAACGCATTAACCCCAGAAATGCCAAAGCAAATGAGAGAATAGCAAATCAGTTTGACTGCGGCGCAACAGTATAAATACTCAGTACATATCATACAATTTGTAACAGACAAAGCAATAATGACACATGATAAAATTGTTACTCACACTTGTGTGTTGCGACATTGCTGTCGGATCCAATATAGTCGTCACTGCAACATCTTTTATTTTCAGTCTCTCAGAAAACCTGAGGTGTCTTGTTTAAAAACTAATTTGCAGTAAAATGAATCGATCAAACGAGCAGTGTCTTAATGACGCGATCTGGAACATTGCTAAAAATAAAGTTCATTAAGCTTAGTTTTAATAAAAGCTGTTTTTAGGCTAACAAGGAAGTTTGGAGTTCTGAAACTTACAGGATATTTTTTTTATAGTACAATGGTCACTTGTATGTCAAAAGATAAGGGAAATGTTTTTTTCTCAATTCATGACCCCTTTAATATTAGCCGTTTATCAGTTATTGGCCACAACATGAATCAGCTTATTTCGTTAGCTAGGATTTTAATATCAGCATATCCTAGTAGTTTTCTTCTTCTTTTTTATAGCAAAAACAGAAATGCAAATACTGAACTCCTGTTGCACTGTATAGTTTTGTTCAACATACTCTAGCTTGATGTCTGTCTAATATCCTGGCATTGAAATATGCAAATTATTTGTAACAGTTCAATAATCGTTTGCATAGTTGTCAGATAGCTAAATTACAGGAAGTGTTCCTTTGAAAAAGAAATGCTCCCTCAGAAGTGCTTCAGATATTGGACTTGGATGTTTTGTGGAAGTGGTTCTTAATGGGCTTTTTTAATCAAGCTCAATATACATTTTGCTTACGTTGCTGAAGCAAGATGTTGGCACAAACTGTTTAGCCCTCAGCAATCTCACCAGCAGCACTTACAAAGATTCAGTGAATGCGTTTTAGATTTCAGAAGCTAGTAACATGTCATTACCATGTGCAGACAGACTTAATACTATGGCAGATGCTCTTTTAGGAAGACAGTACAGAAGATTTTCCTTTCACCACTTTTAGCATAGTGTGTGTTTTGATCATTGTTTGATGGTCTGATTAATTAATTGGCCTATCATGTTTGGTTTATGTGTGATTGCGATGTGATGAAGAGATTGGTAAGGGTCTCATAACTAAATGTTTGTGGGGGTGTGAATGATTAAGATTAGATCAGAATGAAGCATTTTCTTCAGTCTATGAGCCATCTTGTTGAAGTGTCTGTATTTGTCTGAACTGGATAGGAGTTGGTTGTCATACACGTCTCTAGACAGAATGTTGAGAAAACATTATTCTGGGAAAGGTTAAATATTCATGAAACTCTGATCTGACTAATGTGATTTGAGTTTAACATACTTTCTGCATAAGAATGTGAAAAAATGTGTGCTTATCTTCGTGCCTGTGTGTATAAGGTTTTTATAATTTAACACTTTAAATATTTTGTAATGGTCAGTTTACAAAATTTTAATTAATTTTAATTAGTTTCAGTGTAGTTTTTTTTTTCATCGACACTGTAACAAGTTAGCTCAAAGGGGAAATATTAATAATAACTCATAATTATCAGTTATGATTAATTATTACAATTGTTACATTGATTAATCCCCACAGTATCAACTTAAAGAAGCAGCAGTAGAGGCCAGAAGAGAAGAGAGCTAAGAGGGCTGATCTTGTGATCAGTGATTTTTAAAGCGTGAAGATGTCACACCCTCTGGAGGTGTGTGAGCCAATGAGAAGATTTCCCTTTGGAGGGAAATTTTACGACCCATTGTGTTCTAGCAGGGCATTTGAATATGTAATTTCATTTGGTGTTTAAGAAAAGAATCTTCAAGATTCTTATAATACTAATGCGTCACAAAGTTAGCAAAATGTAATGTAAATGAACAAATCTGGGACGAAGAGTTTATAGAGACCAAACATGCCACGCATATGATTTTGGTTAACCATAGTATGCAAAGTCTGAAACATTAACCCAATAGAGTTTACAAGAATACAAAAGCCAAACCACATAAAAGGAAATGAGGTGGGAAAATTAGATACATGTTTACCCATTTCTCAAGTGGTTATATATAGAATATATTGGATTAACAGGGTTTATTTCTCCTTCTCAGTGAGAATTAAGTGAGAGTCACAGCTCTCTGGAATTTTCTTTCAGGGTCGTAAAACTCTTATCAGTCTCAATGTGTCCTGTAACTGGACACCGTGTTCTATGTTAGTTTTGGCGGAAGTTTCACAGGCCTTTGTTGGGAGAGTGAGTTTGCTGGATTATTCATTAAAAAAAGGAATAATTTGTGTGTGTCTGATTGGTCCAGACACTACAACACAGTTTTTTACTTGTATGTATTGTAAGCCCTATTCAGGACTATTTTCCACAGACATATTTTTTTCATAGATTTTAATTCCATCCTAAGCAAACGCATTTGTGTTTTTCTCACGTAGCGTTGGCAAATGATGTACTGTTTTTCAGCTAACTCTGGTCCTCTGAGAAATCTAATCCTGTTGGGATAGAAATGTATGTGATTGTTGTATAAAAATGGTTTCACAATGCTTCTCCTTCATTTAGTTCGACCTTTATCGAAAGCGTAGCATAACTAAGGCTGAAAACTAAAGTTGTTACAATGCCTCATGCACCTTCATTATGAACTTGAACTTTTTCCCAACTTTCTGGGAAAAGTTGGTGGTTTTAGTTGGCATCCCATCTGATTAAAAAATAGAATTAAATCAAGAAAGAGAGTCCAATCCCAAAAACTGTTCAGAGCGGCCACTGTAACAGCGTTAGGTATCAATCGAACCTTAATTAATTATGTTCCTTAGTTGTTACATTATGTGATTATATAATTTACTTTTTAAGTTTTGTGCATTTTATTATGAATGCATCCAGAGCACATGCCCTTCTTTATTGCTCATCCAGACAATAGGCACTGTATTTATTATTAGTAATAAAAAGCAGATACGTAATCACTAATATCCTATGTGAATAACTGTAATTCTTCAGTTTTTAAAACTAATCCCATAGTAATACTGCTTTAAATTCAGTTTTAAGTCTTATTAATTATAGTCAGTTAATGTACTGTTTTAGTTCCTTTGGGTATAGCATATGGGGTAAGACATGAGGGTGAGTGAACGTTCACAGTGGTGCACCTCTAAATCAAGCAAAACATTTGCATTTAAAATGAAGATGTACTTTTAAATGCACTTAAAGCGCAGGAGAAATCAGATGAGTTATTTTTTACCTACACTAGAATATAGTGCTGAGATGCAACAAAATTTAATTGCTTCCATTATAATCAACAAATTTGTGCTCGCAATGTAGAAATCTTCGTTGATTATAATTGAAGCCATCATTCGTCTGTTTATTTGCAAGGGGGTAATCCAGCATCCTGAAAGCGTAGCTTCTATGCTTGTTAGCATGTTAGCATTCCATTGACTCCCATTCATTTTGGTGTCACTTTGAATAACAAATAACTACATCTGAGGCATTTAAAGACTTTATTTGTCCACTGTTGTTTTTCTAAAGAAACACAACAATGTATAAAAGGCTCCATTACCTTGTATCTTACATTATGGCCCCGTAGAAGCAGTTTTTGTAAAAATAGGCTAACGATTGCGCCATAACCACGCAACTCTCTGTTGCACAGTAGAGAAATTACCGTATAGACAGGAGGAGAAGCTCACGCGCAATCGGGGGGACGTGGAGGCAAAATGACAAAATATTTAATCAGAATACTTACCAAAAGTTGCTCCTACTCATGCTCTCCGTCTCTGCAAGATTCGTAAGGGAATGATTCAGATTTCTCTTGGCACAGCTACTAGAAGACTTACAACTGTCAGACAGGTTGCTCACGTCACATCTACGTCGTCAAACACAGAACGCTCAGCCATCAGGAAGTGAGTGCTTCTAATTGACTTCACTTTTCTCCGTCGAAGTCTATGGGGTCGCTGTGTCCATTTCTTTTACTCTCTATGTTTCTTTGCCACTTCGTTGCTCTTCACAAATATTTAGTTAGCCTGCATCACAATATATATCGCCACCTGCAGGTGGGGAGGTTCAACCACACAGACGCACAGGTCAGAATATACTTCGAAGACAACTCAGTGCTTACAAAAATTACACTTTATTTCAGTTACTTTATCAACCACCACTAAATAAAACTTAGTTTAGTTTAGTTTTATGTCATTGAATTTGAATGTTATTTGTCTTTTTTTAATGTCTGGAATTAACCACGACGACTTCTGTTCCCATGAGGCTTTGTTTTTGTTATCAGGAGTTGCCTTTTTGCTCTCTTTTGTGTTGTTAATGTTCTGGGTCTGCTGCATGAATTTAATGTGATGTGGGAATACTGGGAAGGCTGCTTGGCATGCCAGAGCTCTACTGACAGAAGCAGAAGAAAGAGCAACAACACGGGTGCAGCCAGCCATAAATGGTGTTCCTGGCGCTGACGAGGGGTAAGGGCATAACAGCAGTGGTTATAGGTAGGCCTGCATGGAATTGGCAACCAGCAGAAACCTGGAAAGATTTCCACATAATTTGCATAGTTTTCACATAAAAAGCTCTACATATGCACATACACCTTGTTTTTCATTAGATATTTTGGCCAATTAGCCACTAGGAATTGCCGTTTTTGTAATTTTTTCATTTCGAGTACTGATAGTTCTCAAAAACAAGTACTTGAGTATTATATAATACTTGGAGTTCAAAATACAAAGTTTTGTGTTTTATATTGTGTATGTCATCGGCTAACTCACATCAGCTGTGGGCCACTATTACCTAAAACTGTGTCACTTAATTCAGATTGTCTGTCGTTCTTACTGCTTAGAGTAAAGATAATGTATTCTTATAACGTACCTCAAACTGAGTAGTGTCACTGAGAAACGTCCTGCTCAAGTCGTCCTTGCGATGGAGGTTCGGGTTGAATAACTAGTTCAATGTTTTATCTTCGAACTCACGCTCGGATTGATATGGTAAATTGACGCCATCGTTACTGTTTTTACAGTCTGTTAAATTGCTGAGCTCTAGAAAGCCTCCAGGCAAAGCTGATGTTAATGGTAATGTGTGTTGTTTCCGACGTGCGCTCTAAGTGGTAGACCAATCACAACAGACTGGGTCATCTGGCCAATCAGTAGAGTAGGCCTGCGGAAAGGAGGGACTTATTCATCCAACGAGTCATTTGAGAATCATTGAAAAATGTGGTGATGTGCAATCTATAAGTGTTTTTTTACCTTTGATTCATCTAAACCTGTTGTAAACTAAATCAGAGCCTTTAAAATAGCATAAGCACTTTAAAAATAGCAGGGGCACTTTAATTAAAAGACTGTTACGAAAATTAATGTTGACAAATAACAAAAATATATGGACAAATTTGATATGGAAATGTCTATCAAAATAGGAAAGAATGACTTGAAAAATAACTGCTAGATTATCAATAATTCACTGAAACAAGGGCAACTAAAGCATAAAGAACTTACAGCATTTTATTATAATAGTGTTCTTATTGATAATATTATGTATATGGCTGATTGGTGCTGCACATCTTGCACTTAACTGCATTTATCAAGTGATTCCACACATCACTGTGCGTTTTCAAAGCAGTGAAGAGAAATTCCTGTTTTGTTTTGGTCTATGTGATCCCACCCACTGCCAATTTACCCTATAGTATTTCGACATCCCAGGTTGCCAGTTGGCGGAAAACACAACAATGGAAGCCAGCAAACAAAAAACTGTCTCTGAGATCGCAAATTCTGCTCAACATAAAAAGCCTCGGCAGTAAAAAATTTGCAAATGTACAAGCTGAACAACTTATACTGTCAAGCTTGTTGCTTTCCAATTGTCAATTACGCTTATTTCTGTTACATGTCCTCAGTCTGGCAAAACATCGAGTCTGAGGAGGAAGGGACGGGAAAAAAACAAAACCTCTAGCTGTCAGTATTACGTAGTGCGCTTAAGGCGATAGATCTCACATGATCCACCTCCTGATAGTTAGACTCAGCAAAGTTTACATGAAATCAGAATTGACCTGCTTAATACATGTTCATGGTTTTATTGTGCATCCTTGGTCCATGTAGTTCTAATAAAAAAAAAATATATATATATATATATATACTTGCTTTGCTTCGGCTGTGAATTTGCTTCATTTTAGTTTGTAACCACTCAATTCCAGTGGATAAAATTCCATCCTACTTTTTGTTTATCCTGTAATATTCTGTTTCAGATATGCCACATTATTTAAGTAAAATAGGTTGTGAATACTGTTTCATGTTGACTTTAAATCCGTTCCGCAGATTTTCCATCACAATCAGAGCAGAAAATGTGCAAAGGCATGAAAATTCTGTGTGGGCCCAGTCATAGGTAGTGGTTAATATGGGATTTGATTTTTTTTCTCTCATAGAGCTCTCATTACGCATGATCTAATAAGGGCAGGGATTGAAAGAAATGCTTACTTTGGTTGAATGGCACTTCACGGTGTGAACTCAGTCTTCCTTAAGTCGCATGATGCTTCTGCTCTTATAAGTTTATTGGACTTTTGAGTTTTCCACAGTAATGAAGTTATAATGAATTCTGGGATTTTGAGTATTTGATGGTTTGAATGGCCTAAGGGGAGAATAATATAGACATTAAAAAGGCATTGTTTCTGCAAGCAGAAAGAATAATGTGTTTCCGCTCAAAAAGAGAGACTCAGCACCGAACTAATGTACATGCGCATGCCCATGTGTTTCTGTATGCATACTGAATACTAAATTATATAATATATCTTGCATTTTTCCAAAAGAGAGAACACATAAGTGATAAGTGACACATGTGGCAAAATATAAACCCTGCCTATATCTCTCACTCTCTATGTGTGTAAGCGTGTATCATAGTGGTATTTGATGGATGAGTGGTTGTTGTGATAAAGGGCTTTAGGAATGGAGAGATGTCAGGGTGGAGGTATGTGTGAAGTGAAAAGCGTTACGTTTTGATGGCTGAGAGTATGGTTAGGTGGATGATGGATGGTTGAAATAAACAAGTACAGTGTTCTGATGAAAGAATATTTGGGAAGAGTGGTGGAAGGAATGTACTTCATGGAGGCATTTTCAGAAAGATGTTAGAAATGAAAGAGCATTCTGATTCTAAATGAAAAAGAGAATGTTTGGGAAAAAAGTTTGAGGACAGGAGACAGGAAAAGTGACAGGAGAGACAGTGAACTTCTTTATTAGAAGACAACTTTCAAACGGATAAACGAAAAAGAAGGAATAAAAGAAGCTCTTGTGACACCTATAGTCAAAGGAATTATAACTGGTATAATGCTAGCATGAGTAAAGACATTTAGATGCCTTTGGTTATAGTCCTTGAGTGGCCCCAAAAAGAAGATGATGGATGGACAGATAGATAGATAGATAGATAGATAGATAGATAGATAGATAGATAGATAGATAGATAGATAGATAGATAGATAGATAGATAGATAGATAGATAGATAGATAGATAGATAGATAGATAGATAGATAGATAGCTGGATAGATAGCTGGATAGATAGATAGATAGATGGATGGATAGGGTGCTCCGATTGGTCGGGCACTGATCGTTATCAGCCGATAGCTTTATGTTGTTTGATTGGGGGTCTCTTTAAAGGCCGATTTGAAAAGCTGTTCAGATGACGCAAAACTCGTGAGACAATTTCTCTATGCACAGCTAAAACTGCTTCACTACATTCACCAGTCTGGCAGTTCTACCAGGTTTCTAAAAAGAACAACAAATTTGCAATGAGATTGCAACTACAGCAAACCTACGACAATGACAGCAAGAAACTATAGGGTTGTGCGAACTTGAGAGTGCATTTCTTTCCTTCACAGAAGTTGAAGGAACTTCTTAAAAGCCAAAACTTAACATTCAAATCAACTAAATCAGTGAATGTTGTAAAATCTTAAAGGGGTGGTTGATTGCTATTTCACTTTTTTCATTTTAAATACTGTGTAATGTTGCTGTTGGTGCATGAACAGTATCTGCAAAGTTGCTGCGCTGAAAGTTCAACGTAAGCAGAGATATTGTCTTTTAAAAATCAGGAAGTTTAATGCCTACAAAAACGACTCGAATGGGACTACAACGAGATACTTCCCGGGTTTTATACGTAACTAACCCATACATTTACATCAACCCTCCCTCCGGAACATGTTCTGCTGTCGAAGAGGAGGAGTTATAGTGGAGAGCTGTAGCTGTCAGGTCTTCTGTGTTCAGGCTTCCTACAGACGCTGTAGTTCGTCAACAATGGTTAAAATTTAAGTTTGATTATGTTCCTGACAATTACAATCGTAGTTTAGCTCTCTGTGCTGCGCATTTTACGGAAGACAGCTTCCAGAATCTACACGAGTTCAATGTCGGATTCAACAAGAAACTATTACTCCAACATGAAGCAGTTACAGCTTTAAAACCAGAGGCCACAACCTGCAAGTAAGATTTAATCATTTTAAATGTATTTGCCTGTATAATTTAAGACGTAATGTTTTAGTTTTATCAAGGATGTAAAAAAATGCCGGTGCTGGCTTTAGTATATGACAGATGCGTATAAACATTTTGGACCCGAATTTGTATATGTACAAATTTTGTAAACGTATTTTCTATGTATACTTTATGACGTAATTTTTTTATTTGATCAAGAACGCAAACCAATGCCAAAGCTGTTTGGTTATAGTAGCTAGTTAGTTCGATGTTATTTTGTGTGTATAAGAAACGTGTACAAACTTCAAAAAATTATCGCAACAGCGAACTTCAGCTGCTGTTATCACATGTACACCTAAAGAAAACGACAAACTGAGTAACCGGTAAGTTTTGTGAATAGTTAAACGGTTGTTCATTCTATCAATAAAACAATATCTTTAAAAAACGGTATTACTCAGTCATGTATTCAGTTATATTAAATGTTTAATCAGGGGGAAAGCATATCTCAAAAGCTAACAAACAGCAGTAGCATTTTCAAGTAACAGCGTATGGGAATTCTTTGAGAAAATAATAATAATTAAAAAAAATTACCATTCAGAAACGTTTAGTAAGAGCCGTGTTTGCGGAGGTTCTGCTTGACTCTCTTCATCACCGCTCTCTGGGTCTGATTCTGGCTCAAACTGATGAGGCAATATTGACACCATTACATTTGACCGGGTCCGGAGCACATGCAACTGTCGCCCGTAAAGGTAATGGGCGTGAAGATTCCGGACGCAGTTTAGCCAATTACAACACACCGGCCGAACTAACCAATCTGAGCTCATTGCCTCTTTCTGAGGGAGTGGTTTCATAGAATCAGGAAGTCAACCGGTCGTTCAAATGACAGAGGAGGACGCGGCTTACAATAAAGGTGAAATTTATGAAAAATAAGGCGTTTTTTAACAAACGAAACACGAAGACATGTTATATTGCAGCCCATAAACATAATCAAGCTAAGAAAAAAGGCAGTAAACCACCCCTTTAAGTGTGTATCTTAAGATTACAAATTAGTTCTTAAAATACATTGTTAAGAATAGTTGGCCTATTATTTATTTCAATCATATATATGATATAAAATAATATTTTATAAATCAGTATTACGTTGAATTTTGCACAGCACTGGAAAGCAGTATAGTTTAGCAGTTGTTCATTACCTGAAGCTAACAACTCATACTGTAGACATTGGACATGTGCCTTTGTGATGCTCTGCCAGGCTTGTACTGTTGCCACCCTCCGTGCCTCCTTGTTTGCTGTTGTTCAAATATCAAATACACACAGTTGGATTCAGATTAAACAATTGTTTTAAACATGGTTTGTTGTTTGAGCCTGAACGCTCATAGGTTGCCTTAGCAGAGTTATAGTCAAACTGCCAAATAAAGTCCCATCCAGTGATTTTTAAGGCATTTGTGTGGATAAGAGCCAACAGTCTAATCGCCAGCAGTGACAAATGAGAGAGAACCAGTTGTACCCTTATACCATTGATCCTAAGGCCATTATTCAAAGATGAAATTGTATGGTTCGGATACTGTCAGGTTCTTTTTTGCTGCACATTTTTCCTCTCTGTCATTTTGTCCTGGTCTGCCTTTATCTTATTTATCTCAGTTTTGCTAACTTAACTGGCTCATTATCTCCTACTCATGAGATTTCATCATTTGTTTTACCCTCTCAGTGCAAGAGTAATTTTATACTACTGAAATGTTCCATTGCTGCCTTCAGTGAGTCTTTATAGAAGCAGACAGTGTTATCACTACAGTTGAGTCATACAATTGATACAATGCACATTTAAATGTAATTTTTTGTGATTTATTTTCGATTTTGGTTGTTTTTGTTGTTGCTTTATCTTGAATGCAGCAAGACAGACTTTTAAACAAGATAACCAAATTGCATGGGTTGTATAGGACTTGTTTTTTCTGTGTACTGCCAAAATCAATCTACACATGATTTCAATGCAGATGAACATTTTATATTTTTGCTGACATGGCAGCGTAACTTTATACCATAAAATACCATATGAGTATTCCAAAATGTATAATGTTCGTAGCATATTTATTTTTCACCAGGGTATTATAACACAAAAATTATTTATTTTCCTCTGAACTTAACACAAAATGGCAATGCAACTACTTCAGATAGTGATACTCGGGTCAGTCTACATGAAATGATTTGAAATCATCTCACTGGTGTTCCTAGTTGCTGTGCATTGAAGTGGCAGAGGTGAAGATGGCAAGATTTGTTGGCACGCTTCCGGGTCAGTGGCTGTAGCACAGGTGGTGAGGTCAAAGGTTATCAGGTGGCCCCATGCACAAGAAATCATGTTCAGATGAGTCTGGTTTTCTATTACTATAACAGATATTATCACGGCTCCAGAACAGTACACTTGATTGCTAAGGCTTCATGTACCTCCTGTATCTGGAAAAGGGGCAGTTTCTGATTGATGGATCCAGACTCTAATATGTCTTTATGAAGGTATAGGTTGAAGTCTAGGGCTCATAGCATCAGCTCAAAGGTGGGGGCTGACAGCGTACCGAAGGTGATCTTTTCTGAGTGTCCTTTATTGATCTGATCTGAGAGGCCAATGGTGGAATAACACCCAGTGGCAGAGATAGTCATTCCAGCAGAATGCCTGTGGTGCCACTTTCATGCCAAAAAGGAAGTACGGCCTCATTCTCTCCTTCATTCATAACTGTACTCATCAGAGCAAATAAGAGCTGGGGATGCTAAAGGGTTGAACATGTTCAACCAAAAATGCAAGTTTTGTTGTTGGGTCTAAATTAGACTGGAGGAGATAATTGACCGAGTACTGTCTAAATGAATAAACATCATGGACTGTCTTTTACCCTCTCTTGCTGAAATGAGTCTAATGTGTGCATAAGCATAATTTATATATGTTCTATGTTCTATGTATCTATGTTATACCATAGTGTGTTGATACTGTTGTGCTGCATTTTCTCCTCATCCATTCAACACCTACACTGCCATTCAAAAGTTTATAGTTGGTAAGATCTCTCTTACCAACTATAAAAGAAGTCTCTCATGCTCACCAAGGATTTTAATTATTTTAACACATATTTGGCCACTTCTTTATGATTGAAATGCCACAGCCACTGTAATTTCTTGAACAAGAATATGTGGACATCATAACATGCAAATTCAGAGCAGGTTTTAAACTTTTATTTTGAGTTAGTGATTAACAGTTTGCATATTTTGAAACATATTGATGTGTTCCGCTGTGGCATAGGTTTATAAACTATTTACCTTACAAATCTGAGGAAATCGCCACAAAATTGCGTTCCCAGGTGAATGTTAAAAGCCAACCAAACTTACAGAATATACAGAGATACAGTTTGAGATGTTCCACGCATGTAAATTAAAACAGTTTGTATGGAGCAGCATTTACTGTGAACGGAGCCGCTCTGAGATGCACGCATGCAAATAAATAAAGTGTGTATATACTGAAACCGCAGTGCGGATTTTACATATAGTGAATTCAGGCTGTGTCCCACTCAACCTGAATTCACTATATATATATATATATATATATATATATATATATATATATATATATATATATATATATATATATAGAATCATAGCCTTCATGAATTCACAATATCACTATGCTATAGTATGATTTTTAAATGGTTTTAAACAATATATCTTGCAGCTTTAGAAAATGGTCTAAAAAGTTCAGTTAATGTATTCTTGTCCGTGGTATGTGACACTTCCGGTATTTTTCTGGTTAATCAACACGGGTCAATCGCAATTAAGATTTTTTTTTTAAATTGAGTACTCTAATTTAACCAAGGAATCGTGACAGCTCTGGTAAAAACTCTAAATCTTTTTTACTCAAGATTACATTTAGCATACTTTTTTTATTATCAGTGTTCAAAGATGTTATTTGCCTTTGTCATCACTAAGCACTCAATCTATGTGTAAAAATAAAGAAAATAAGCATGTACAATTAAATATCCAATAACGACCAATACTGATGATCTAAAACATTTCTAATTTGCTGATAATCAATATGTTACTGATATATTGGGCATCTTTACGTTTTTACTAAAATATTGAGAAGCAAGTCGACCCTGAAATTTCAAGACTGCTTACTACCTCCATCATTCTCCTAAATACAAAAGTAATGGGGGTGAATGCTGGTCTCTTTTTTTCCCCTGTCCTGAGGTCCTTTTTTGTCTGTTTTTTTTCTTCTGGATTGTCAGTCACACAGCTGTTCAAATCCTGGCCAGTCTCTGCTGAGTAAAAGCAGAACAGGGAGCATTTTCTCTTCTTCTACCTCTTTGATGAAGTGAGAACAGCAGGCATTTCCACCAAAAAAATGGGATTGCTTTGGGACAAACAGCATTCATTCAGAAAGATTTATTCCAAATGTCTTTAATGCCAGAATAGCTCATTACTCTCTAATGTGTTTAAACTTCTATATTTAAATATATGTATATATATAACCGTAGGACAGCAAACTCCCAAGCGTCATCTTCTAAATCATAATGCTAACAGCCATCATAAACAAATCCTATCTGTATTTTGGAAATACAAATATGAATGAGCATTTCAGGGCTGATGGTGTCTAATCAGAATGTGTGTTTAGTAAGCATCAGTAAGTGTGGATGATCAGGATAAACTCTGGAGTCTGTCCATATCCTTTGAGATTACTTCAAAAGATCCATGAGGATGTTGAATTATTGATATGATTTTTTCCATTTCTTCTATTATTAAATTTGCATGACACTCCAGAGCTGTAAAACAAAAAGTAAAACAAAAAAAGCACAAAAAAAGGAAAGATTACAGAGCGTTGCAATGATTATAATGTATATCTATAGTGGCAATCAAGTGTTTTCATTAAGCAACATTAGTATGCATGCATTATTAAGAAAATGGCTGCTCCAAGGTCAGGATGTGTGGACAAATGGATGACAAGATTGAAGAAGCACTTTAATGGAAAGATATTTTCACGCTCTGACCCTCATACCCTCTCTGATTAAAGCAATTTCCAGGCGCACACATCTTTTATGTGTTTGTTTGTGTGTGCATCTACCTGGAAACCTCTAGCTCTGCGGCTAAATCCTAACCCTCTTCACATGCTTATCAACCTCCTGCCAAACTGGAAAACCTTTCAGCACCTCAAGCACCAAAAAAACCTAACCTATTCTTATGTGTGAGTCTCTATGATTAATTTTCGAAACCTGGTCTGAAATCGGGTATTTTTGATTAGACACACTGTACGTGTGCAGATGTGTACCTTTGCCTATATTCGTTTACACCTGAGATTGGTGTGGGCCTTCGTGTATATGTGTGTGCGCATGCACCTGAATATGAGCGTGCCCGAGCTGTGTGCATACCTCTAATCCAGTTTCATCCTAGAGCCTCTTAAACCCTGAAGTGCTGCATTCATAGTGCAAAAGGGACCATCCAAAACATTGAGTGCAGCCACTACATTTGCATTGATTTATTAACTCCTCAGTGTATCTGGGACAGAGTTTTAATATCTCCTATATTGTTTGTGTGATATATATTTAGAACGTGACATAACTGATTTATGTGAATTTTGGTGCTCGCTCTGTTTTGCATCAGTGGAGATGTATTGCTTTGTGACTCAGTTACATGCCATAGATTCAATTTTCTCAGTAGGTTCAGTTACAGTGAGGAACAGTTTGGATGAGACATTTACCTCATGTAAATTCAATTGCCTTTGGCCTCTTTTTTTTTTACTCTGCTCGAAGTATGGTGCTAATCCTTGGCAAATACCTCCTCCTTACCTGTTTATTTGTGTGTCACTGTTTTCTTAAGCTCAGTATTTTAAATCTGTCACAGCACTACGGTGGACAGATCAGCGTCTGTGTGTTTGCACAGCGTGTGAACCATGATATTCATAGGTCCCATTGTCGCCCGTTTATGTGTTTTTGTATTCTGAGATATCAAGCTGTCACAGCACAAGGATGCAGTCATTATTCTTAACTCAGTCAGCGACTCCAGTGTGACAGTGTGCAGCAATTTCTGTCTTTCTCCCCTCTCCTCTATTCAACGGTTCACTGTCTGCTCCTTATCCATGCCCTTCTCTCTTGCTCATTCCTGTTCCCTCTATAGACCTTTTTCACACTTCCAAGTTTGCAAAGCTGACAGTAGGGTAAAGAAACTTCTGCTTTATCAGCGGCAGTGAGAAACAGCCGTTTTCAATTGTTTTTCAGGGGTGACGAAACAAAGCAAAATAATTTCATGTTATACGACTGGATGAAAGCAGATATTTTATGGTTTACAGGAGTACATACAGTGGCCTCAAAAAGACAAGCTTAGATACAAAATATCAAAATACACTACCATTCAAGTTTGGGATTGGTATTTTTTTTTATGTTTTTTATGAAAATCTCTTTTCTCTCATATAAAATAAATGGTATACCTATTTGATATGTTTTAAAGTGTATTTTTATTAGTCCAATGGCAAAATTGAATTTTCAGCAACCATTTCTCCAGTCTTCAGGGTCACATGATACTTCAGAAATCATTCAGATATGCTGATTTGGCGCTCAAGAAACATTTCTTATTATTATCAATGTTGAAAACAGTTGTGCTGCTTTATATTTTTGTGGAAACTTTGTTGCATTTTTTAAAGATCCTTTGATAAATAAAAAGTTCAAAAGAACAGCATATATTTGAATTGGAAACGTTTTAACATTATACTGTAAATGTTTTTATATTCACTAACAAATTTAATGCATCCTTGCAGAATAAAGGGTTATAATAAAAAAAATATCGTATTGCCAGCAAACCTTTGAGCTGCAGTGTAAGGTCACACACACACACACACACACACACACACTCTCTCTCTCTCTCTCTCTCTCTCTCTCTCTCTCTCTCTCTCTCTCTCTCTCTCTCTCTCTCTCTCTCTCTCTCTCTCTCTCTCTCTCTCTCTCTCCCCCCCCCTCTCTCATACAGGTTTTTATGTGTGAAAACAGCGGTTCAAACAGTAGTTTTTTTTATTAAGGAAATGAAAAAAATACACTATAAACAAGAAAGACCGCACATTAAACAACGTTAGATAAAGACAGTGGCATACACCACAGCCCCCCCCCCCCCAAAAAAATGTACATTTATGAGTAAAAATTGTTCTATATGTGCAATGTTATTGTTTACTGTGTGCAATGATGTTCCCATTGTTTTCATGCTCTTTTTATTCCATATACTTTCCATGGACATAAAAAAACATCAAATAAAGGGATCGTTCTAGTCCTAACCAAATGAACGTGAATGTATAATGACCAAATGTTATACAACAAGATAAATTGCAGATGTGAGTTTGGTGTAGATTTATGCAGTGTAAATAATGGCGAAGATGGAAACATTATGTCTGCAACGACATTAGGTTTGAAATAAAACGGGAGAATAATGTGCTGCAACAGCATCAGTGAAACATTAGGAGTAACATTAAAATGGTCTCTTTGTACTTGAGTTGGCTACATGAAATCCTCACACCGTGCAGCTCATAGTTTTTCCACATTTCCTTGTTCTCCCAGTAACACTGTCTGAGAATCACCTCACTATTTACCACATCATGATACGTTGCACATTTAAAATGAAATAAAAGGCTTACAGAAAGGCTTACCATGTCTTGTTAAGCTTAACATGGAAATGTTGAGGTTTTCTTGTTAAGGCTCAGCTAAGGTAGTATAGTTGATATATCAGAACTGACAACTGTCGATTGGCAAAAATGCAGGTGGAAGTACAATTACCCAACTATCAGAGTCGGATGTGACAACTGATGGTTTGTATTTCTTTATCTAACTTTCCTTTTCTGTCTTCCCTCCTACTCATGTTTCCCTTTCTCCTTTTCTTTCCCACCACCTGTTCTTTCTGGCTCTCCCTCCCTCTTGCTATCTCTCTGTCTTTCTCTCTTTTTCTTCCAGGATGCCAGTTCTTCGTTTTTCCAGTTTGGGGCCTCGCTCCAGCAGGAGGCGTTGTTGATGCTTGCTATAATGGAGGAGTACGACTGGCACATATTCTCGGTGGTCACCACCAAGTTCCCAGGTTTCCAAGAGTTCATAGCCACCGTACGTGTCACGGTGGACCACAGCTTCATTCGTTGGGACCTTCAGGGCGTAGTGACGCTTGACGGTGTTGGCGAACCTGAGGACCGAGCCCACGTGCAGCTTAAACGCATCCAGTCACCCGTCATCCTCCTCTACTGCTCCAAAGACGAAGCAGCGCTGGTAATGGATGAAGCCCGTTCGCTAGGGCTCACCGGGGCTGGCTTTGTGTGGATTGTTCCTAGTTTGACGACAGGAAATATCGTACATACCCCGGAAGCCTTTCCGACAGGGATGATTTCTGTGGCGTACGACGAATGGGATTATCCCCTGGAGAAGCGCGTGCAGGATGCTGTGGGAATTATCAGTTCTGCGGCCGCTGCCATGTTCAGAGAGGAAGGTCGAATACCCGACGGTACAGCTAGCTGCTACGGCCAATCTGAGAAGCCAGAGGTGCCGGCAAGTGCTCTGCGCAGGTAAGCTTATAGCTAGGGTGACCACCCGTCCCGCGTAGCGCGTGCGCGCACAGCGTTTGAGGCCCAATTCACGCGTCACGCAAATTGAGACCGTGTCACGCATAATCTATGCTTGCTCAAAAAAAAGTTGGTCGCTCTATATACTCGAGCCCCAAGCAGACAAACGAACATTACTTGACATTTCAGCACGCTATTGTTGTCACACAAACCCCTCAGTTGAACTGCTGACTAGGTTGTTGTCAACTTTTTCGTTGTTGTCATGACAGCGCACGCACGCGCATACCAGACACTGTCTGGAAGGAAGGAACTTTTAGATGCGCGCTTTCCAATTCGAAAAATTCGAGAAAGAGACTGAGTCTGAGAGGCAACGGCATCATCAATTAAAAAGAGATGGTGTGAGTACAAGAAACAAGAATGGGGAAATGAATATTTGTGGCTGAAAGGTGTTGAGGGGGATACCGAGAGGGCTTTTTGTGACCTTTGCAAAACGTCCTTCTCAATCGGACATGGAGGGAGGGGAATACGAGGTGAATCGTTCAATTTTTTTAAATACTTTTTTTTTAACTGTTCCTGTGGTGTTGAGCAACTACAATTCCTGTTAATCCTATAAATTTATATTATAATGTATTAATTTATTTAAAGTAAATAAATTGTAATGATAAATAAATAAAATTAAATAGTAAATCTTAAGTGGAAGTACATCTGTCAATTCATTGAATGTTCAAAATATTATGAGTCTTTATTTAGAAAAAAAATACACATTGGTTGGCTTATTCATGAGCATACATCAAAAATTACACGTTTAGGAGAATAGGGCATTATTAATACTATGCAAGGTGGTATGTGCTTGAAATTTGTTAACCACTATCAGTGAGTCTGCCAGTGGGGCACTGCCGCGCCAGCAGTGCCCCACATTGTCCCTCAGAAACATACCCCTTGTCCCCCCTTGGGCTTATTAGCAGGTGGTCACCTAGTCTCGCGTAGCCAGACCTTCAGACTGACGGCAGAAGGTCTGGAATCTATCGCAGCTTTTCTTGGCCAAGAGGACGTTTGACTGACATATAACGCAACCAATCACAGTTCGTTTTGTTCCGCGTCATGTTTAGGGGCGTGCCAATATAATGTCGATGTCCCTACAATAACAGACCGGCGTGCATTTAATAAATTATTTATTCAAGAACGTTGTGCAAGTTTACTGCAACAATGGAGCCACAAACTTCACATACTTTGAAAATCCAGCGTTTAGTTGATCCTGGTAAGCGCTCATTTGTCTCAGTTGTAAACAAAACGGCTTTCTTCTTCCACGAGGGGTTTTGGCGTCACAGCATTTGTTACCAGACGGACCGTTAAAGAACGCGACACACGCGTCTCGCGGACATCCTGTAGAATTCAACCAATCAGGTCGTGACTTCGAAACTCCTGAAGTGTTTCCAGAAAAGTGTGCCATATGCATCAGACGTTTAGCCAACGTTCCGTGGGCGTGACGTCTGAGGCTGAGACTAGTGGTCACCCTACTTATAGCTGTTTGCATAATGAAATGGATGAACATGCACAAATGTAGAAGTAAACTAAAGGAAATGTCTTAAATGTACTATGCAATGGTAGTTATACTCCAGCATCGATGTTAACATGATTCTGCATAATCTTGTTCAAACTTTGTAATCGCAACATACTTATTTAGACAATCTTTTGGCTTGCCATTTGGACTACAACTCAGCCACCTATTTCTTTGGGCAAGCAGTTCCTATTACAAGCTTGTAACTCTGACTATCAGTACTGTTTCTTGTAATTCAGTACAGCAAAGTGGCTAACATTGATTTTCAGGGTACATTATTCCACTCTGCAATAGGTGCACTTAGAAATGAGAATAGTACTTAAAGAAATTAAGTACTTTTGACAAAAGTGTCAAAATAATGTTCAGTATACGAGTGGCCTAGAAAAACCTGTTTTGTTGTACATAAGTGACCCTTTAATTGTAGCTGTCAAAACTAAAAAAAATTCCAGAGAACAATTTTTTCCAACTTACATTGTGCACACTGGTCAGTCTGCAATATAGACGCATTTGGGAGTTTTGGGGGCAACAGAGGCTAATGCCATCAAATTGGTTGTTTTGAGAGACAAATATGGACAGGCGCACAGCAAGGGGTCAAGGTTTGGCTGTTTAACATGGTCCAGTTAGCCTCTGATTGACTCGTAAACAATTGTGTCCGGAACTGAGTGGCTGTGAGCAAAGATGGCAGAATTCAAATTGCGTATTTCCGAGAAGACCGACCAACTGGCATTGAGATGAATGCTAACGGACAGCTTTCTCCAGGCATTACAGACCTCCACGCACTACAAGACACAAACTCAGCACCCTTCGCAAGGCACAAATTCGTGCGCTTGGTAACCCATATTTAGTCCATTCTTGTGACAACATTTGCACAGAATGGGGGAAAAAAAGAGCCAAACAATATGGATGAGACATTGGTGGAGCAGACGTGGGCCACTTTGATGTTTGTTTATTTTTCTGGCTTCGACTTCCCACTGCCTCGCCCTCCTCTAGCGCTGTTTCTCCTGGAAATCTTATCGGCTGTTGGTCATTGCTGCTCAGAGACGCACCAATGCACACATCTGACCGTTTGGTCAGATTTAAAAAAAAAATTGCGACTACTCTGAGTCTGTCACAAGTGTGCATGCTATGAGCATCTGTGACCATCTGGGGTTTAAAACATAATAGCATACAAGTCTTGTAGCCAAACATAAAGGTCAATTAAAAAGAAACAGCCAACAGCATTTATTTTAGTTCACTGATTTTGTGAGGTGCCGAGATAAGTTGTTCTCAAAAAGACTCTATTTAAATGTTTTAAACCTTTTACGATATGATACACAAAAAAAATCAAACGATCGCAAATCAAATAGCCGCGTTGCCATCTCTGCGTGTCTCAGAAACCAACTCTGTCAATAGAGTGATATCAACTAAGATACTGAATCATACACATTTTCTACTACTTGAAATGTCTATTTAATAGAAAATGTGTATAATGCAGTATTATAGTTACTCTTGTCAAGCTCTGATTTCTGTGAGATGCACAGAGACGGCAACGCGGCTATTTGATTCACCACACACATTCACTTAACACACTTATTATTGCTTTTGTAATTTTATGTATGTCGTGCTATTCCCTGGCTCACCTGTTATCCAGCAAACACGAGGAGTGACTGTTTACCAAATTTTTTTTCTATTATTCGGCAGAATTTGTTATTAGGGGCCAAGCACCGAAGGTGCGGAGGCACCTACGGTATTGTATCTTTTCCCATTCTTATTCTTCTTCCGACTGGGAGTGGCAGCCCATAGAACCGCTTGCGGGAAAGTTATGAAATTTGGCACACTAATAAAGGACAGTCTGAAAAGTCACCATAGCAAATTTGGAGTCTCCAACTCAATCCCTTTAGCGCCACCAACTGTCCAAAATTTCACTCATGTTTATGCTAATAACTTTTGGACCACAAGGGCTAGAAACAAAATTCTTTTGTCCTCTGATTCCTTGGCTCAAGCCGACTCGATAGCATCCTATGACGTCATTTTGCGTCATGGAAATTTGTCCGCCATTTTGAATTATCTGAAAAACCTACTTTTTCTAACTCCTCCTAGGCTGATGCTCTGATTTTCACAAAAATTGAACCAGATCATCTACAGACCATGCCGACAAAAAGTTACGGAATTCATAAAAAATTATCAAACCGTTCTCGAATACAGCGCAAATTAATTTTACAGAGCACTTGTGAAAAACAGACATAAGGCTGTATCTCTGCAACGCTTTATCGGATTCAGACCAAACTTGGTACACGTCATCACAAGCATGACCTAAGGCTACGTGCTGCGTTTCGGCGCAGTGCCACCTACTGGTCCGAATATATGAAAAATGGCTATTTTTGCTTATAACTTCTGAACAGTTGGTTCAGGGCAACATGCCGATTCGACTGATATCCAATTTTACCATATCGGCCATTTTGACTGTCAGCCATTTTGAATTTTGTGCTAAAATGCTGTATTTTAAGAACGCATGAACGGATTGTTACGAAACTTGGTATGGGTCATCAGCACGATGTCCTGAAAGACCCTGAGAAGTTTCGAAACGTTTTCGAAAAGTTATAACAAAATTTCCAAAAAGGCTAATAACTTTTGAATAAATCTGGCTATTGAAATGACACTGGTCTTAATAGATTCCTTGGTTCAAGCCGAGAACATAGATACCAAGTTTACCTTATTTGGCCAAACTTCCTGTCCGCCATCTTGATTTTCATTCAAAACCTACTTTTTCTAACTCCTCCTAGACCGTTTGTCCGATTTTCACCAAAATCGAATCGTATCATCTCCAGACCGTGCCGACTAAAAGTTATGGAGTCGTGTCGATAGACGAAACCGTTTTCGTATAGTGCAGCAGCAAAGTTGAAGCATGATGCCAAAAGCACTATTCAGGCTTTATCTCTGCAATGCCTTGACATATTGACACCAAACTTTGTATGTGTCATTGTCACTTCACTCTGACCACATCAAATCAGTTTTGTAACTGCGCCACCTATTGGTCGAAAGTGATAATCAAATCATATTTTTAAAGGTGCAGTGTGTGATTTTTAGCGGCATCTAGTGGTGAGATTTGCGAATTGCAACTGGTCAATAACTGCGGCCTTTCCTTCAAATTGCAAACTCGAATGAGAAGCTACGGTGGCCGACGTAGGATCGGAAGATGTCGTCGTCTGAGTCAGCAGAGAGTAGCAAGTCAAGCAATGAGGTTTCTCTATATTATATTTTATATTAAATTATATTTACTTAATTATTCAGTAAAATCACATGTTATTGCGATTGTTATTTTTACTTGTTTATCATTGTGTTAGTCTTTTATTCACTGACTTTACCATAGCTTGTTTCCATGGTAGTTAGTATAAGATTAGAGCATCAAAGCAGCTAACTTAGGTAAGGGGAAATAGCTAACGTTACTATGTCCGAGGCGTCGTTCAGACAGCATGTTTTTCTCCACGTTTGCAGAGTCAGGGACAACCTGAGTTTTCTGCTTCGTCTTTTTCTGCTGCTTCTCATTCAAGTTAGTGACGAAACGCGCTCTGTAGCGCTGTTTGTTCGCTGTCGGTTACGGTAGAAACATGACGTCACAATATGTCGACCTTCATAGAAGGGGGTGGCCGCGGTTATGTAGATATAAATGACTATATCTAAGGTAATAAAAACTTAAAGGTTCATTAAGTAAGGTCTTTATACACCACTGAAAGCATAGTTATGGATCTTATATTGCATTTCTGTCAATAGATCCTCAGAAATATCACACATTGCACCTTTAATTACTGTTTCTATGATTTTTCAGCCATTTCGCCTAAAATCCTCTTTAAATGTCTTTAATTGCTCATTGTTGCAGTTGATCTGACACTTTCAGCCATGTCTTGTCGTCTTATTCTGCTTGGCCCCCGGTAATTGCTGCTTGCAGCTATATTTCTTTTTGAAGCCATTATCTGTGCCTTTCTAAATAAGGTACAGTATTCGGTTTTGGTTACATCCCTACTTAAAAGTATTTAAATGTAAAAATGATTACTGAAATATAATGAAGGTTATTAATAATATGCTAAAATAATCTCTAACCTAAATTAAAATGCTAAAAAACAACTATCAATAACTAATAGATCAATAACTACTGTAATAAATAAAAATATATTGTTTTTATTGAAGAATGTACAGCTTCTGCAATCATAAAATGAATCATGGTTCATTTAATGTAATATATCAATACTCTTAGTTACTGTTAATAAAAAGTTTTTGAAAACAAGCAACTTTTTCATAATTACAGCAAAAATATCTGAAAGATTTTAGATTATATGGGGGACCATTGTATATTGTGTTGGACAGCGAGTAGCATTGTGAACCACTATAATCTAGTCAAAAAATGTGTCACAAGACCATTTTGAGTGGGACACGCAGTGTGTAGTTGAAGAAACAAAAACAACAACAACAAAACATTTCTAAATATTTTTCTGATGAGAGATTTTTAATTTGAAAGAAATGCGTGAAAGCTTTTGACTCTACTGTGCTCGTGGCACACACTCTTCAGCTGCACTTCACCTGCAATGCAACGTCGTAATTACGTTGTTAATCATGAAATTACCAAAAAAGTACCAATAAATTATGTAACTGGTACGTCGTGTGTTAGCTGGGAAGGATTTGCATAAAGGTATGATGTTCATTCTATTCATCAGGATTAGTGTCCTTATGTTTTATTAACAGTTCATGTTAGTATTGTGTATATACCATGGTAACTGTTTGTTTTCACTTTGTGTTATTTTCTATATTTTTGATGACTGGTTGCTCATACCAACTTACTAACTTCATTGTATTTTTAAAAACTAGTTAAGTAAAGTGGGATGGTACTTGTGTGTCAACCATTTTTGAGACATAAACTTGACTTAAAAATCTGAGTCGCGGGACTCGCGGCTTATGGGAAAATATGGGTCCCATAGCCAAACCAGCGGAGAACCATTGGTCTAGATCTTGTGAAACTGTGCAACTTGCATAACATAAATGAATAAAATGACTTACAATGTTCCTGCGAATCCTTAAAAGTTTTAATGTTTGAAATTCAGTTTTTCAAGCCTTACATATTTTAATCCTTTCCCTGCCACTGATGAAAATTTCCGTCATTTGTGAGACAAAATGCTGGCTGGCAACTTTTTTCAAAAATGCTGGTGGGGAAAGAGTTAAATGGTATAACAGATGTCTTAATTATAATTTTAAGAGGTAAAATTTGGGGATAGAAAAACAGGAATTGTGTCACATTTTAATATAATTATTAAACTTCAAAAGACTGTCTTAATTGAATGTTAGCGCTGCAAGCTTTAAAATAACAGCACTGCTGCACGTTCTACATGTTGTTTCAGAGCAGTTTGAATTCAATAAGTAGTGCACATTTATGCAAAGTGATTGTTTATGATACATTTTTTATGAATTATTATGACAATGTTTACTTTATGGTGTTTATACTGTAATATGTTGAAGATAGTTGTAAGAGTGCATATTTAATCTTTGGGTCAGTCAGATACATTTCAAAATAAGAGTACTGGTGTATTTCGGTGTATTTATCGATGGTCGATTAAGCAAGGTCATCATTATGGTGCATGCGACTCATGCGCAAAACACATGCAGCGGACACACCAGGAAAAATTATGCAAGCGCGCTGTAGTTGTAAGTGTATTAATGTCTTCAAGCCATGCAATGGATTAGGTAGGTTAGTCTTTTATTTCAAAACAATAAACCCTCCAAACAAGGGATTTTACTGAACATAAGAACTACTTATGTACACGCCACAGTGAAGGTACATAGAATAAACAAGCAATAAGATCCTGGTTGATGATTGATTATCTTCCAGCGCTGTTTCAGCTGTGTGCTCATATTATATGGTGCATGGTAAATCAAGACCTGTCAATCTGAGCAACAAACCAAACCAATCCAACCGCTCTTCAGTTGTAAAACATCGTCCGATTGGTCTCTACACATCATCCCTACCCACCATACCTGAGATCTGGTTTCCATTTACTGTTTTGCTAAGTTTCAAACCAAAACGTGACACAAAAGCATCATGTGTTTACTTTTCATACATGCGTTGGCTGCGCTTTTTTCCATACAAATACATACAAATATACTTGTATTCTGCTATCTGAGACATTTTCAGCGATACATGACACAAGTCTGCTATGTACTATGATTATGTCAGCATATATGTCAGCATTATGTCTAATATGTCAGCAATTTTTAAGGGCACTTGTTAAGTGATGGTCATATTCCCTATATTCACTGTAAAGCCACGCTTAAGCTTTAAAATTATGCCTTTTTTGTGTTGGTAAAGCAAGTGGTTAAGTGAGATGATTACTTGGTAGCGGCCACACTTCGGATTTGAGAGGTTAAAGTTTACGATTAATCAATTAATTTAATTTAAACAATGATCGATTATGGGAATATATGTAAATTGACATCCCTAGTTTGGACATATTGATTTTATTTGTGCAGGTCATAAAAAATATCTAAAAAAGTCTTCAATTGGAAACTGCAGATACCATGCATGAACTGTTGCTTTAATCTCCTTATTTTTCTTGTCTTTTATGTCTGTAAATGTTTTTCTTTCTGGTTCTCAGCTTACTAAGCAGTGACAAACAATGAGTTTTTTCAGGCAACACATTTTCTTGCTCCATTTGAGAGGTGCTGGATATTTAAGGAAGCACAAAGATTGCTATTTTGGATCCCATTTAATTCCTCCTGCCCAGTTCCTTTTATATCTCAATGATTGAATTGGTTTTCAGTTCCGTTCTGAGCTGCGAGGGCAACCTTGGGATGTCTACATTGGCTGTGAAGATGTCCGTATCGCACACGGTAGTCTGAAACAAAATCTACTGTTAGTTTAGATTGCGAAGGCACTTGCTGTTTTTTTTTTTTTTTTTCAGAATGCACAGTTATCAGGAGTTGCCATGGGTTACCATCAGTAGCTGTTTGCAGCGTTGGTATCCGTCTGCTCCGAGTAGGTGTTCCTTTTGATCTCTCCCTCGTTGCTAAGGCTGTCTGTATCTGGGACACTGCAGACTCTTCAATGTGGGAGCATTTTGTATGACGCCACCATCCACAGAGCTAGAATTAACCTTCGAAATGCCTCCAAGAAAGATGGATAGATGTGTTGTGATACTTGCTATAGCCAAGTATACACATACAGTAATGTGAGCAGTGGTATTTTATATAACAGAATGATAATTTAAGAGAATTAGACTTCGTGTTGTAATCGAAAACGCTGGTGTAATGTTCGGTAAGATGTCAGTGAAAGTTGGAAAATATAAAACAGTTGGCTCTCTATCTCAAGGCAATCATACATATACATATACATATACACATACACATACACATACACATACACATACACATACAAACCTAAAATGCTGCATCTGAGTAGCAGGTGTAGTTCTGGCCCTTGTCCTTCTGTCTGCCCAGGGGCTAAACCCATTTCTGACTAAGTACTGTATGTGTTGTCTTAATTAAGTCTGTTAATAATATCATGCACACACGCATACAGTATATATAGCCTACATACAGCTGCCCTCTATGGCTGCAATTAGTCCCTATATTCATATGTAGTTAGTATTGTAGAAATACACAGATATAGAACCTTTTTTATGTTATGGCTGAATTTATATGTAAGCGATATCACACAAGCAAATAAGTGCTGCTGTTACCGGTATATACAATTGTATAAAAATTGTATAAATTATATAAAAAGTTAGTTTCCGTTCTCGAATTTGGTTGGTCAAGCAGAGTTCCAACTTTTTATTGTTTGCATCACTTCACTTGTCTGTGTTTGCGCTTTCTAGACTTTCTATAGAGCTGGTAAGTCCCGCCCATCCGTAAAACCCCAAGTGGACCTCTAGGTTGAAAAATCGTCAATGCAAATGAATGGGAGAAAATAATTATTTTCTGGTCCCGTTTGAACTGTGCCATGAATGTGAACATATGTTGTTTGTGAATTTTTTATATAATTTTTCATGTTACGAGTTTGACAGTATATGGTATGATTCTTCGGCTAGCAGTTGTGGAAAAGACATAACGAGAAAGACTACATGTCACCCCATAAAGTTGACTTACCCGTGGTTTTCGCCAACCTCAACGATTTTGTCCTCTCCCTGAAATAAGGCGGTGAAGTGCACCAAAGACAGCCTGTTTAGCGGGATCCGTGAGCTAGTGTCCGTATGCGAGTTGTGGTGACGTTTCAAACGCGTCGAAAGCAGCGAAGAGTTGTAGTCCACAAAGTGCTCTCACACAGTCTAAACGTATCAAACTTCTACCCGCTAAATTGTAGCATTCTTTACACGAAAAGTTATACAAAATTTCACAGACAACATATGTTCACATTCATGGCACAATTCAAACGGGACCAGAAAATAATTATTTTCTCCCATTCACTTGCACTGACGATTTTTCAACCTAGAGGTCCAGTGGGGTTAGCGGAAGGGGCGGGACTTACCAGCTCTTTATGTTAGTGGTGGGGTTTCAGTAACATAAGTGATTTGTTCAAAAACATTGATTCATTCTGGAATGAAACAAGTGAATGTCTTTAATGAGTGAATCATTCTTTTTCATTTATATTATTGTTAATATTGTTATTGGCCAAATTTTCCAATTTTTTTGTGATCGGTATTGGCAAAATATATTATTGGTCGACCGCTAACCATTATTATTTAATAATCTGAAGGTTCCTGTTTTCGTGAGGGCTTTGATTTTTGGATGTGATGAATTAGATTTAATTACAGTTTTTGTGCAATAAAAGTTATAGCAATTTAGTCAACTTATATTTTAATAAATGACATTTAACTAGGGTTGGGTATCGTTTGAATTTTAACGATTTTGATTCCGACTCTGCTTATCGATTTGGATTCTTATCGATTCCTAATTTTGATTCCAACGAGGTAAAAAAATCTTAGATATCATTCACATTATTTCTAAGTCTTATTACACAACATATAATTGTAGCTGAATACCATGAACAAAAATCAACAGGCTAAAGAACACTTACACAAGAAACCTTTGCCTATAGTTTAAAAATACCTTAGCAAAAACAACCAGCCTAACTAATAAAATGTCCGGCATTATTAAAGACAAGTAAATGTATTTCACAAATAAATACAACTGAAAAAATATATGACTGAAATAAACAGTGTTTTAAGAAACAGAAACTGTAATCAAGTGTAAAAAATAAACTTTATAAATAAAATATACATTACAAATATAGTTACAAAATGTATTCAGTCAAGAACAGCGAGTGAATTTTCTGTCTTTTGTGGTTTGATTAATGTTATTATAGAGACGGTAGCAGGAATATTAGACTGCAGTCACTTTAAAGGGGTCATGAACTGAGAAATAAAATTTTCCTTGAGGTTTTGACATACAAGAAGTCATCGTATTATAAGAATATTATTTATTCGTATTTGGTAAATTCACATTGTTTTTCGTAGTAGGGTGTAAATAATCTGTTATTTAAACTGATTGAATTACAGAAAGCGATCAAAGAACGCTCCGTTTACAATAGCTGGAGCTGTCAATCAAACAGCGCTTGTTTATCAGTTCTGGACTCGCGCCAAAACTCCCGTAATAATCAACGAATCTCTTATTTACATTGTGTTTGCACTGTCAGTTATGATGAAAGCTTTCATTAGTGTGCAGAAATCGAATTGCAATGACTATGCATGTCTGTGATTGGGTATGCTCATCAATGCAACCTTTCATACCACAATCTAAATATAATGCCAATAGATCTAATTGTAATGCTATAATTATCACTTTTCATCAGTAGTTAACATTGAGAGCTGTAATAGCAAAAACGTGCTTAAAGTTTTTGAGAGGGTTCCACGTGAATTACTAGCTATTTCATAATATGCAAAGCTGTTAGCCAATCATAGCAGTGGGCGTTTACACTGAGGTCTCACAGCAGACACGCCCCTTCAAACAGAGCTTTCAAATCAGAGGCTAAAATCAGGGTAGGAAAAATGCCTTTTATTTCTAAATTCTGACAATTTTTGAAGCAAAAATCATACTAACAATATAAGTGCACCCCAGGAAACATTATGAAACAATAAAACAATGCAGTTCATGACCCCTTTAAGAGCTGCACGGATCCAATATATTGCACATGCGTTTTCTTTGTCAACTGTTTGCATTCACTTGAGACATAACCGACTGTGTTTACGAGGATATTTTGACATATTTGTGTGTGTTTGTCCGTTCAAGTGCAAAAAGACTTGGAAGAGAACTCAGTTCATATCGCATACTATACTGTAAGAGAGGCGGCTTGCGCTTGTCGTTTTGGATGTGTGCGCAGCACAGAAAACAGAGTGTGAATCTCATTGCGCTTGAATGGTTTAAAATCACATCAAAATCACATTTTCTGTGTGCTCACTTTGGATGCGCACGCAGATTTTTGTATAGTTTTGCACATCCTTAGTCAATACAGTGATACGGTCTCTGTTAAATCATGCAAAAATAAAGGGTAAACTTTATTTAGTTGGAGAGTTCTGTAAGCTCTGTCTGTGTTAGTGTTTATCTCACTGTTTGTTGTGAGCCCAACCCAGACTTGCAGTGCCTGCTCAATCACAAACGCAACAACTCCTTTCATAAGCACCTCCTGCAACATTATCACCTTTACACAGAAGACGCTGCCATGAGGCTGACAAGCGCTTGAGTGATTTCACAGCCTAAGGCAAAAGTGTCTGCCTTTTGTTTTGCCAGAGTTGTGGCAACTCCTTTACTCCAAATTATTCACAGTCTGACACATTAACTAAATGGCATCGATTACCATCAGCTCTTCTTGAGTACTGCTGTTTGGTTTTGTGGGTTTTTTTTTTTTCTTTCCCTCGCTCAGGTTGATTTTAAGTCACACATATTGTATTTCTCACTGTACAGATTTGAAGTCGACTTCATCTGCACTGTAAAAATAAAAGGTGCCTGGAGGAACCTTTTGGGGTTCTTCACTTCGCCACACCGGCGGAACCGTCTGAAGATCCTCTAGGCACCCTTTAAAAAGGGCCGGTTCTCTGAGGAACCACACAGGTTTCCTGAGGAACTCTTATATTAGGCACTGTGTGGAACCACTTTGGGTGCCTCCAGGAACCAAATTTCATTTTTTTTAAATATTTAATTTCATGTTACTATGGTTACCTTTGACTTCTATTATAATAAACAAATTGAACCAAATACAAAATAAGAATTGTTTATTACATATTTGATATTCATTTTTATACATACACTTCCATGCACATGGGGAAAAAAATTTAACTACAGATTAATATCAATGAATACACAAAAAAATAGTATAATACATAAGCAACATGAATAATCAACCATGTATATACAATAGATAAACAAGAAAAGACATCAACAAAATGCATGGAAACACATATGTTCCACTAAATAAATCAATGTAAAAAAATTACATTTGAACTAATTAAAAATGTCCATCATACTTAACTTTAAAACATTTGTGTTTCAGTCCGATGGTTAGTCTGACATCACTGTTTCCAAGTCCAAAAGCTCTATCAGATGCCAAAAACAAACAACAGTGCTAATATACACTCATTGTGCTGTAACCTTTATCTCTATACTGAAATCTCTGATGGTTAGTTATTCAGCTATTTTGAATCATAAAATGTTGAAGTCTGGTATGCCGTTAGACTGGAGACTGTAATGTACAATATGGCTTTTGAAAAGCTTAAATGTGTGACTTGAATCAACAGTGTTCATAAATGGTTGTTGAGTATTCTCATGAAACAAGATAGAGGAAGTAGAAGTAGAGGCTTCGACCCGAAACAGAGTTAAGGTGCAGTAAAATGATCTGTTGTTCTGTGAATGTTCACTGGTGAATTCAGTCATTTCAATATGAATTCACACGATCAGCAATTTCGTTTGTGGTCAAAAATGTCACTATGGGACCAAGTTGGTGTGAGGTACTTAACGAGTTAGAAAAGTGAAAAGGTACAGCATCGTTTTCCGTTTGTTTTTCCTCTTTTCTGGTGGATGGTCCAGGCACTTCAATGATTTTTCTACAGGAGGATTTTTATTCTTGATCAAACTTGTATTTCAGCTTTCCGAGATCCCTGCAAAGTACAAAATTTACTGTTAGTAATGTTATTAAAGTGATAGTTGTGAAATTTAAATAATTTCCTCAGCCTTGTGACGTTCCAAACCTGTTTGACTTTCTGTCTGTGGAACCCAAAAGCAGATCTCAGGCATAATGCAACCCCAGTCACCGATCACTTACACTGCATGAAACACAAGCAGAAAACAATTGTGTAAATCATTCATGAAACCATTCTTATGCACACTTGTCTAGTTCAATTCAATGCAACAATTTATGTAAAAATGGTTAAGCTCCAAAAATGTCCCAGAAAAGATCCTAAAAATAATCAATGAGTTCACAACTCATGTGTTATGGGTTGTGTTGCAAGTCTTCTGAAGCCTAATTGCTTTTTCATATTTATTTATTTTTTTTGTCGAAAAAGACTAAACTTGAAGTTATAATTCAGAGTTAAAATGTCTATAGCATTTTTTGTGAATCAAATATTATTTTTCTGAGTAACATGAATGAGATTTGAGATCATGAGAAAAGATTTTCAGAGAGTAACTGATTAAAAAACACAAGTACACAGTCAAACAATACAATTTCACACAGAGAAAGTTCATAGTAATAAAGTACTTGCATGTGGTGCAGGTAACTTACTGTAATTCAATGTTGCCACTGAAATGTTCAGATTATTTTAGAAATGTAATGGTTGTTCTGGGGAAACAAAAGAACAAAGCTGATTATTCACAACATAATATTTATTGACCAGTAAATGGCTTTAAAATGGTATTTGAGAGAATGAGGGCACCTGTAGTAAGTAAAGTTAACGTTAGGCTAAACAAAAACAGAGCAAACTACAACCTGTTTTTGTTATTCATAACAAACGCCAAGAATCAGAGAATTTTCTAAATTAGTTAGGCTATATCAGCAATTTGAAGACACAGTTGTACAAAATATGTTGAATTGAATGACTAAATCAATCTAAGACAATAAGTCAATCATTTCCATTTGTTCATTAGATCAACGTAGTTAGCATCGCGGCTAAAACCTTCATACCAGATACTGTGCAATAAACGAGTGGTAAACACTGTAAAAACGTAGTAATGTATAATAAATTTAGTTTATATATATGTGTGTTTAAATATATAGTGAATAGACTCTGTATTTATATTTATTTGGCGAGTTTACAAACCTTGTAATGGAGAGCCGAACAAACGGCGGAAGCTTTGATGAGAGGAGCCGTTACTTTCTGACGTCGATCAGCTGATCTTTGTTGCGCGCGAGCAGCGCGAGGATCACTGAAGCGACGACAGCGGAGGAATAGCAGCAGTTTCGTGACAGAATAATACTTCTCTCCTCCTGCTTCTTCTTCTTCATATAATATTATTATTATTTAGTGTTGTTGTTTAAGGTTTAAATGACTTAATAAAATAGGCCTATACTAAATATATGTAAGCTACCCAAGTAAAAAAGACTATAGTTACTGTTAAATGTATTAAAAATGCATTAAAGTATATTTGTATTGTAGGTCTACTAAAAACACACTCAAGTACATTTTTAATACATTTAATAGTACATCTTTTTCACCTGGGTATGTATACTGAATCAAACTTGCCTATAATAATAATAATAATAAAAATGCATTAAAGTAGGCTATATTTGTATTGTAGGTCTACTAAAAACACACTCAAGTACATTTTTAATACATTTAATAGTACGTCTTTTTCACCTGGGTATGTATACTGAATCAAACTTAAGTAGCCTATAATAATAATAATAATAGGATAATAATAATAATAATAGAATAATAATCTAATTCGGGCCTCACTGAACCATTGGGTTCCTCCAGATGCTGGCTTTAACATAAGAGATCTTCCAGGAACCACTTAAATGTTAAAAGATCTTCCAATAACCCTTTTATCGCATTTAAGTTCCTCTATTTTCCCCCAAAGCACTTCGAGGTCTCATGGTAATGAAAAGGTGACTCCAGAACCTCTGAAGTAAATACAAAGTGCTTAAAGGATCCCATAAGTTCCAGCAAGAACCTCAAAGATTGTCAATGCTCTTCCAGTTACCCTTCTATAGGAAAAAGAGCTTTGAGGCACCAAAATTACATTTTGAAGTTCCTTGAGTATCCAACAGGATACTTGAGGCTCCTTTAGTTTTTACAGTGTGGGGGTATGTACCACGTTTGATATACTTTTAAAACATTAAACACCTTAGCGGTAGCAGCGCTGTATTATGTGAACACCAATCTGTTTTTCATCAGACATTTTCCTCAGTGCTTGCTGTCCTTTGATTCTGGCCTTGTTTACTTGCTTCGCTTGTAGGCAAGGCAAGATCTCTGAAAATCGATTCTGAAGCATTATGTTGTAGCTTTCCCTCGTTGTTGACCTCATATTTATTATCTTTCGGCACACAAAACAACGTAATAACTGCTGGGCCAGTTCTTTGGTTGCATTGGATATATGTCAGCCTGTGTATTATTACTGACAAACCTGTGTTCGCTTACATAGTCTGTGCTAGCGAAATGCCATTTAAAGGTCTCTGTTATTCAGTTAATAATGCATTATTTTTTGCTGAAAAATTATCATGAGTTTGGTAACACTTTCTATGAAGTCCATGCTTATAATGAATTATAGCCCCATTTATATTTATTTATAAGTAAGTATTACTATTCTATAAATATATTTATAAAGACTCATTAAGACCCATACTGCATTATAAGAACAGTTATAGAACATTTATATTATTTTTTATAATTATAAGTCATGCATTTGCTTTTTCAATGTGCATGCTCATAATCTATTATACACTGATTTAAAATCGTTCCAGAGACACTTGTTTGCTGTACCAATTAGATATCAATTGTCTTTAATGGCTAATGTTTGCCTTAGAGGTCATGAATGGTATTTTGATTTGTTAAAATCTATATCTCCTCAGCCATATACATGGTATTGCTTATAGCAGTTTGAAATTATACGTAAAAAAAATTTTTTGCAGTGTTTTTGCTAGTTATGTAACATTAAAAAAATATATTTTTTTATTTTTAACATTAATGATTTCTGTGGGGGGTTTTTTTGCCATTATTTTATTACAGGAATTATTGTTTATTAGTTACATTTACAAATAATGAGCACATCTTCATGATTTCTTAACATTTGCTTTAAGAAAATTGCATCCTTTGTTTGCACTGTACTTAAAGCCATCAATGATGCATTTATAGAGGTTAGTAACTGTATTATAAAAACACAACACGGCTATTAATAACAATATATTCACTTAATTTGACATGAATAAATCTAAAATACTAAAAAGTCATTGTAATTAGAATATAATAACAATATAACAATGCAGGCTGCATCTTTATAAATACATTCATAGAACCACAAGACTAATTAATACTTATAAATCAGTGTATAATGGATTATGAAAAAGCACATTGAAAAAGCAAATGCATGACTTAAGTAATTATAAAAATAATATAAATGTAAATATAACTGTTCTTGTAATACAGTATATGTCTTAATGAATCTTTATTAACATATTTATAGAATAGTAATACTTATAAATAAGTACAAATGGAGCTATAATTCATTACTCATGGTCTTCATAGAAAGTGTTACCATGAGTTTTAGCACATGTGGTTGCTAGGGTATTTATGGTTGTTTCTAGGTTTTAATTCCCAATTTGTGATTGGCCTGTCAGGATTATTACATAAATGCCTGATCACAGTTATTTGTGATAACCATGCTTTAAATTTAAAAGGCTTAACATGCTAGGTGAACATAAAGTGCTGCAGTGCTACTTAATCCATATAATTGCAAATCTTTTTTATGTTATCATCCAAAGTCAATGACACACCACTGAAGAGATAAACCACTTGCTCTTTTTCTAAGGGAATGAAGAATTTGTTGAAAAACTATCATGAAGAACACTAAGAAATTCAAAGGTCTTCTTTCATGTGAAATAAAAGCTTATGGTTTTATTGAACTGCCTTAATATGATGTATGAAAGAAATGAGCACAGAAATGTATTACTTATGCATAATAAAAAATAAATATTACTGTAATATTACAGTAATATTACAATATTACAGTATAACAGTTTAGCTGGTTTCCAAAAAACAACATTGTGGACATAATATATTTGTAACTCATGCAAATATATTTTATTTTATCCTAAATATTTATTGTAAATGTAGGCTATTTTAGTTTATACATCTGTGTGATATTTGTATTACAAAGACTTAAAGTCCCCCTGTAGTCAATAATTGTATCCCTTAAAACTCATCTTTGATCACCAAAATGATATATTTAAACATTTTTTTCTGTGAATTTTTTTTCATACCTTAAAATAGCTTGAATGCAACACTACACCCTTACTTCATTTAGTATACGCGGACCATGAATATGCTAATTAGCCCTGCCTCCACTCACGCCAGCTCACAGATTCACTCGGCTAACTTACTGAGGTAAACGCTGCACAATGGTATTGCTCTTTACTACATCAGACACATAACTGTAATTAATATGATTAGCCTTTTGCTTGACTACGTTATCAAACAGCTTATAATGAGTTGCTAATATTACACAAACTATGTTTCCGTTCGCCATCTCAGTCTGCCTTCTAAAAATCATCAGAAATGCTTTGAACAACCCAGAACGTCAGTGGAGAAAGGCATGAAGTTCATCATAACATCGTCATATACATCATACACCCGCTATATTGCTAAATCTAACCGATTTTTCATATCAACAAAAAAATATATCAGGATAACCTGGCTTCTATTGAGACTTCGCTGTTAATGATATGCTAAAGCCCGCCGGCACGTTGACGTAATTGGTTACAAGGTAGTTTATAACGTTAGAAACTATGGAAGCATTTGGGTAATATTCAATTTGAAATGTAATATGCAAAATGACAATACATTTCTGTATTTAAATTTACATTTTCCATTACATTTGTGCAACGTTTAGTGCAAAATGAAAATGATAATTCAATGATATAATTCACATTTGCCATTTCATACACTACTTTTAATATGTAAATTGAATACATGTTTGAATGCTTTTTAAGTTGCAAAATTAAAATTAAAATGTATTTCAGAAATGATTAGAATGTTCAAGCAAGAACTGTAGCAAAATGATTATTTAAAAGTTATTTATCTTAATTGCATTTACACTCACTGTTAAGACACTTGCGATTGCATTTTCATTAAATGTCCCGCAATGAATGTTGCGAAATTCAATATGCAAATTGAGAATGCATTCCGATCACGTCCCCACCCCCTCCCGCCCTGTCAAGGTTGGCTCCGCCCCCACCCAATGCAAAACGTCGGCAAAATAGGCTCAATCGTTTTTACTTCGTTTGTGATGGTTTGTGCTGTAAAAATTTTTGTTTGTGCTGCTTCGATTTTTTAGATATTAAAATAATATTTATTGGTCATTCTGAGGTCACTCAGTTGGTCACTCACCACATGCTCCAAATTCATGCAAAATAGTCTCGATTGTTTGTGCTATTTTGTGCCGGTAAAAAAATCGTTTGTGCTGCTTCGTTTTTTTAAATATTAGACACTGAATTATAGACAATGACATCACCAGCCCCCGACCTGTTCCACATTCACCCAAAAAAGGCTAGTCTTATATGAATTTGACCCGTCAGATTCTGTGACCCTACTGTAATGTTACCAATTTATCAATATCTGATCAATCTGCTTTATAAAATAGAAATGGGAGATGGTCATACATCACATGAGTCACTTTATTGAACATTGCAGTTATGAAGAAATAAAGAGCGGTCACATTTTTCGGTAGCTACGAATTTGATCCGTCATATTCTGTAATCTCAGAGTAATAGGCCTATGCATTTTTAAGGAAAAGCTGTATGATCTCCAACATTATTGGGTAATTATAGTTAATAGTAATAAGAATAAAGATAAGCATATGTGTATCAGACAATGAGAATATTTTATACAAAACGAAACCATCATTAACACAGTCCACCATCAGAAAACAACAGCGCAACATAATGTTGACACCAAACAGGTGTTGACGCCTGATTAGGCAGAAAATTATCCCAGACGTTCCAACATCGTACTGGTTCTATCACCTGCAGACGCGTAATAATCTTCAGAAACACTACCATTTCTCTGTTCACGCTCCACTTCATCTGCCAGTGAATTTAACTCTCGTATTAGCTCTGCCGCCACCGCGTTTCATTCCAACACCTCAAAACACGTAACACATAGCCTATGTTTACCTGTTGCCAAGCCTCGCCTTCACGCAGTGATTGACAGGGCGGGAGGGGGCGGGGTTGTGATCGGCTCGGAATGCATTTTCAATTTGCACATTGAATTTTGCAACATTTATTGCGGGACATTTAATGAAAATGCAGTCGTGCAAGTGTCTTAAATGTGAGTGTAAATGCAATTAAGGAAAATAACATTTAAAAGATCATTTTGCTACAGTTTTTGCTTGAACATGTTAGACATATCTTATCATTTCTGTAATACATTTTCATTTTAATTTTGCAACTTATAAAGCGTTAAAATATGTATTAAATTTACATATTAAAACTAGTGTATGAAATGGCAAATGTAAATTATATCACTGATTTTTCATTTTGCACCAGTGTTGCACTAATGGAAAATGTAAATTTAAATACAGAAATGCATTGCAGAAATTTGCATATTGCATTGTCATTTTGCATATTACATTCATTTTTGAGACAGTCTTTTTTTCACTGCAGTTTTAAGGAGAAGATATCCAGCAATGGTGTTGTTGACTTATGAATTTGCACATGGTTTGTCTTAAAGCACATTAAAAACACCACATAGACATATAAACAACATTAAAAACTTGATTTTCACCACAGGGGGACTTTAATATATTGCAGTCTATTGCAATAATTTGTCACGATTAGCACAGCACTAACAAAGACCTGACCAGAGAAAGATTAATTGTAATTGCGTCTCCATGTGGAACTATCATCACCTAATATGCATTTACTACCTCTAATCTCGGACTAACATTTCACTGTTAATTGAGATCATAAAGAGGCTCTGTGTACAGAAAGCCATTTGAAATGACATTTTATAAACCACTAACTGTCAGTGACATAATTAGTCATAAGCTTTTGATAATTTTCAGAAGACTATGGAAAATAAAGGTCACCCTGTGTAGAGTCTATTACATTACCCCGTCTCTCTATTTCTTAATCAGTGAGATGAGATGCACAGAATGATTTATTTATTAAAGGGAATACTATGTGACAGCTATGACAAAAATCCATTTTCAATTTGTGCTGTGGAAATCTCTAATATAAGAATAAGACACACTTACAAACAAACACGCACAACATAAGCTGTATTTGAGTAGCAGGTGTAGCTCTGACCCTGTTCTTTTCATTTCTGCCTGAAGCTAAACCTCATTTCCTAGTTATTTTCCTGTTTCTTAATTAAATTCCGAAGAGAGTGTGTATGTTTGTGCCATCTGAGTAGTGCACAGCTGAGCTAATCTTTATTGTGCGTTACATGGAGAAGACAGAGATATAGTACTGAGCTTCTGTTGTTCAGTGGAGTGTATGTGATTGAAAAGGGCTGTGCGAAAGTATTCAGACCCTTCAAGGATTAGTTCACCCAAAAATGTACATTCTGTCATTATTTACTCACCCTCATGTCGAGCAATGTGACACAGATGGAGATATTTTGAATAACGGGATTGCCATGCCTTTACAATGAATGGGGACTGAAGCGTTCAGGCTTCAAAGGATGCAAAAGTACTGTTCATGTATTATTGTAGTAGTCCATAAAACTGGTATTCCAAGTTTTCTGAAGCCATATGTGTAATGATAATCTTCCCCTCCTGTGAACTGTTGAGTCAGACTAGTTTTGTGAACTGGATCAACAATTAATTGAAAAGATGCTGATTGTTTTTTTTCCAGGAGATTTAGGGCAGATGTCAAGATGTTCATTTCATTTTATTTTCCATGGAAGAAAGAAAATTATACAGGTTTGGAGCAACATGAAGGTAAATAACAGAAAATAACTTTAACCAAACCGTATTTTTACAATCATTCTGTAAGTATCTGAGACATTTTTACTTTATGCACCGAAACATTAAATTAATGAGTATAATCAATGTGTCATTATTCTTTATACAAACTAAAATGTGACCCCGCCTGTGAAACCCCGGCTAAAGTCGCAGAATCGAATTATGAGTTAACGAGCGTCAAAGTAGTCATAGCCATAAAAATGACAAAAATAGGCCATGTGTGTTTATTGCTGTAAATGATAGATTATACCAATGGTTTTGAGATGCAATACTTACATTTTCATTTATAACATGATAAATACTGAAATTAATGATTTTATTGACACTACGTTATACTTTTGCGCAAAAAAAAAAACGGACGTGGGCTTCCTAAACATTGATTTCAATCGTCTCTGGGTTTATTTCGCGCAACAACACTACTGATTCGTATATCATTCGGTTCAGGAACTTCTTTTCTGTGTCTTTTCTATTAGAAAGAGTAAAAACAGACTTTAATATCAATCCGCGAGCGCCGGTAATCAGGTCAACACAATGAAAAAAAAAAAGAGAGAGATTTAAGCCGTGTTTAGATGTCTGTGGTGATTTTTTTCTTGTCCTAGCCAATATTTTAAGAACTGCTTATTTGTTTTGTAGCTTAGTATTCTGCCAATAATATTAAACTTATTGTATGGAAGTCAATGGGTGCCGTCAACTGTCTGGTCACAAACATTCTTTAAAATATCTTATTTTGTGTTCAGCAGAAGAAAGAAACTCATACAGGTTTGGAACAACATCAGGGTGAATAAATGATGACAGAATTGTAATTTTTGGGTAAACTATCCCTTGAAATTTTATTTATTTATTTATTTTTTACTCCAGATTTACTCAATGTTACACCGTGGGCCAGTAAGAGAATGATAATTTCAGAGAATGAGAAATGTTATGTTATTTAATTGATATATTATTGACATTTCACTGATATTACATTTTACTAATAAAGTTATACAAATCATTCCACTGAATTGACATGGTAATTGTTGCTACGATCAAGCTCTTGTGGTACCCCCATTCGTTTCAATGTTTTTATGCTTTTAGCTTTTTTGACATGCACAACATAATAAATAGACCTGTTTTACAAAACTTTAAGAATTTTTCCACTGATGTGTCATATATCACTAAAAAGGGGAGAATCTCAGCTTTAATGTGTTATAAAGCACATATGCAGGATAACTATAGATCAGATGTGTTGCAGTTTTAACAAATAACTTATTTTTAAATTGGAATTTCTCAAAAATATGATTTTCTGAGCCCAAATTTTAGCAAATCTTTGACATGGCCTTACTCAGTCAATATTAAAGATATCAAGGTTATATTTTCACAGAATGTTCTTTACATTGTGTAGGATGATTTTATGTAGAAAACATTGAATCACAAAAAAATGACTTTAGCTGGGTTTTCTCAGCAATGTCCAATGTCCAGGTCACAAATATGCTTTATGCGTATACAGTGTCCAATAAGTTGGAGATGCTTCAAGTCGACAAATTATATGGTTGCCAATTTAGTACAGTTAATCATAAAAAAAAAAACAATGCATTAAGAATCACATTTAATCATGTCCCCTGACCCGTACACTACACACATCTTTAAGATTATATCATCCAGTGTTATTTTAGTATTATGCATTGTAGTATTTATTTATGTTTTGAATAAGCTTTTATTTTTTACATTTTCAGTGCTCATTTTAATTTGTTTTAGTAATTTTATGTGCTTTTGTAATTTGTATTATTTTTGTTAATATTTCTGTTTAGCTTCAAATTATTTTTATTTCACTTTTAGTTTGTTGTTTTAGTACTTCATCTTATGTGAATAAGTAAGTTGACAAGGCAACATTTCTAATTTTATGTTTTAAAATTTTATATATTTGATTTTATTCCAGTTGCCAAAAACATTTGTAATAGTTTTAGTTAATAAATTGCGGTTTGTTTGAGTTAAAGTTAAACATTTAAAAGTCAAAACAAATTTCATGGACGAGGATGTAAACATGTTCAACTGGATTATACCTGTGAGTCATTATAACCTTTCCTAGATAAACAAAATTGTCACGGTTGCGGTATAATTATTCAGCTTGTTAATCGAAAGGACAGCTGTGAAAATGAAGACTAAAGCGCATTCTAAATATGTCAGAAATAATGTTAGACAAATGCTTTAGGAAAAGGTTAGAAAACAATGTCCAAGTCTTTGGATGTCCCAGTGGTGTTTGTTCAATTATGAAGAAGTGAAAACTATCACAAACCCCTCCAGACACCATCTAGAAAAGGTCATTCCTCAAAACTCTGCACAAACAAGCAGATATGTGAGAGAGGCCAGTGATCGCTTTGAAAGAGTTACAGAGTTCAGCAGTTGAGAACACAGTAAAATGGGCAGTCAAGCATTATCATAGCGCCATATGGGAGGATGATGTTGCAAAAGAAACCAATTTGTCAGATTTTAGAATGTGTTTTTTTTAAGGTAATGTTTTAATTAGTGTCTGAACGTTTTAGGAAAAAAATAATTCAATGAATAGTTCACCCAAACATGAAAATTCTGTCATGTTGTTCCAAACTTGTGCAACCTTCTTTCTTCCGTCGAACCCGAAAGGTGAATTTTTAAAGAATATTAAGGCTTTGAAAGGGAACTGGTTTTGTTGAGCCCCTGCAAGTCTGTGCACTCTGTGGGCGTATTTGCAACACCTATAGACAGCCATTTCAGGGCATCCAAGACCTAGTCATATTTACTTGAATGGGGGAGTCCTGAAATCTCAAAAACTGCTTGCCGAACTCACAATTAAATAGCATATTTCAAAATAAATTAGTGGCAAAATTTTACATGAACTGACCCGTAAATGTTGTTTCTTATGCTCAAAGGCTACGTTCACACTGTCGGTTTTTGACACTGACAACTACATTTACTTACAAGTGTGAGTCTGAAAATGTCCTGTTCAACAGCAGCTTGCAGTAGAGTCTGTATGCAACAGGAGTGAAGCCCATATTCTCTAAGTAATTCTAAGTAATATAAAAGATGGCGACATCCGTAAAACTGAAAAGTCTTATCACTTCTGACACGACAAGGGTCCATTCGAGACGCGAGTTCATCCGTCAAATTTGTATTAACTGACGGCAGCTTTTATATCTTGGAGGAAAGGGGAGCATTTGAGTCGCACTTATAACACAAATCTGACTGGAGCAGCTCTGGTGGAGAACAGTGACTGGATCTAAAACCTTCAGATGACATATACAGCTCATATCTCTGTCGCTGTAAGTTCTCGAAACCACACATGAAACCCTGCAACACATGGTAGACACGCGCCTGTACAGTGCAGAGCGGCTCACTCAGACTGTATGATGTGACACAACTAGTGTTCTGGTTGTGTTCACACAGCGCGGATTTTCAGATGAGAGATGCGATGACTTTAACAATTAGCGATTGGCTCTTATATTTAGAAGGCGGGACTTATTATGTCATATTGCAAGTTGCATTTTCTCCCATTCATAAGTAATGTAAGTGCACCTTCTTTGTGTTTATAAAGTCTTTGACTCCTGTCAAGAAGCTCCCTGAAAGCAGTCCATGCAGAGGTGAATATTTATGGGTGAATAACTTGGTGTTAATTTGTTACTTGTACAGTACAAAGCTATCGTTTGGCTACAGAATGGATGAAAAAGAAATGCTGAAAAATATAGGGTAACACTGTTTCTGCAACAAAAAAGCCATTGTTGATCCCAAAAAATAATCAAAAACTTCAGAGAGGTTTAAGAACATAAAGTCGAATGTCCTACAATGTCAGTCTGTGAATCTTATTTTTCAAACGGCATCCTATTAACCTGAACAACCTGGACTAAATCTGCCAGAATTAAATTAAAGGGCAAATTAACACCTGCAGACTCAGAGTGTGTGAAGCTCTTTCAAACACACCCCAGAAAGTGTTTGTCTTTGGAGAAAAGGGTGTTTCTACAAAATAATAAATTGTGGAGATTGAATAAAATAATAATGTATTGTTTTTGTTGTGTGTGTGTGTGTGTGTGTGTGTGTGTGTGTGTGTGTGTGTGTGTGTGTGTGTGTGTGTGTGTGTGTGTGTGTGTGTGTGTGTGTGTGTTTGAGAATACTTTTACATTAATTTCACATTAAAATACTTTAATTGTAATGCTTTGAAAGACAGCATAGAAAAAAAAGCAACAATGCATAATTTGTCCATTTAAAATGAATTAGTTGGGAGTCTAAATGCATATGTAGGACATTGTTCATGTGCTTGCTCATTGAATTTGGGGTTTTGGCTACAAAAACATGGAACTGGGATAGATCAATTTGTCTAAGTAATTTAAGATCTCAAAAGTAATTTAATGTCTTTGTAAAATAGATAAGACACCAAATTGCATTCAATCAGATGTGATTTATATTGCTTACCTTTGAGCCTTTCACTTATATTTCATTAAATGACTTGCATGCCCCTAAACGCTTTGGTCTGAACGCAATATGACAAGTAAACATTGAAGCATCTAATACCCTTGTTGAGTTTAAACTGTTTGTGGTTTCTGTGTCTATGTGTGTTGCAGATATATGATGGGAGTCAATCTAGGGGGTAAAGATCATTCATTCATGGACGATGGCTACCAAGTCAATCCCAAACTGGTTGTCATTGTTCTGAACACGCAGAGGGAATGGGAGAAGGTAAGATTAAGAGCCTTTAATCTTTATATCCCTCCCGAATCTTCATTTTCTTCTGTTAGCTTTGCCTTTAAGGGGATTCAGGAACCATAAGTAATCAATATTCTGTTTACTAGCTCAAAGCCTTTTTGTGACTGTGACTGAAAATGCACTGGGCTTTGCTATTAGTGAAAAAGAACATTTCATTTGTACTTCCCATTTCACAGCCTGGGGTTTTCTCATGCACATGACTTAAAACATTGTTTACTTAGTCATAAACAGTCAAAATAGCCCTTATTAACGCAATGGTTTCATTACTGATTTATTGTGAAATTATTCCCAGCATTAAATTGGAGAAGAGTGCACATGTGTCTCCATCCAATTCGATTGTGCTGCTTATTGCCCTTTTTCGTTTCTCTCTCTATTTTGGCTATTAGCATATATTATTTGCTTGTTTTTTGTACAGTAATCTATTCTCTGTCTTTGCTCTCTTTCTCTAATTAGCTTTACATGTTCTCCTATTCTATCTCGGTGCTTCACACACTCGTTTTCGTAATCGTTTGCTCACTCATGCGTTCTTTTAATGAGTTGTTATTTCTCTGAGGTGTGTGTTGGATGCTGTGTGTTTTGACAGTGCCCTGCAGTGTGTGTGAAGACACACACACTCACATTAAAACCCTGCAGTGATTGTGTGAAAAGTGTGACACTAATCATTTCTCACTGCAGCGGGGCTAGAACAGGGTGTGAGCCGATCGTGTTATCGGAGCTTATAGACGAGCACACGTACATGACGGCACACACGACCATTGCGCAAAGACTACAGAGCACACACATGGGGTAAACTTGATACATTATGTTGTTACATTGGTTAGCTGACATGACATTTCAAGCAGTAACAGCGGTTAGGTGTGCTATCTAAAACTACTTTAAACAGCATTTTTCTGTTGTAATCAGTACGCATGCAGTTTTTAAGGCACAGTATGTAATTTTTGCCGCTAGAGGGCACATATTCAAAACAATAACAAAGGCGTAGCTTGATGACGCTGTGAAGGAGCGTGGAATGATGGGAGTTGTCGTCTTCACCTCCACTACTGATGGAAATCAATCCGCTGGGACTCACAAATCATGTTCATGGATGAGGTAATGAAATGAAGTTTTACAACCGTTAAGTTTGATCACATGATTTTATTTCATTCTAATAAATTAGCTGCAAGTAACGTAATGTCTAATGCTAAATTACTACTCTACATGTCACATTATTTGTCGAATTAAATGGTGGGGTAACGCAGCGCAATTTTACACATTCAAAACAATCATACTAACGGTACATTTGAACGAACCCACAGCATTTTCCTTACTATTTATGTATAACATACTGTAGGCTATTTAGTTACACTGCCATAGACTTGTTCACTTGTTAGACTTGTAACAGTCCCCTTGTAGTCAATAATTGTATCCCTTAAAACTCATCTTTGATCACTAAAGTGACATATTTAAAAGTTTTTTCCTTGGAAAAAAATTTCTTCATGCCTTAAAATAGCTTGAATGTAACTACAACCTCGTTCCCACTCACCGTTCCCAATCACTCACACCAGCTCAGAGATCCACTCGTTTATGATCACATGGTAGTTTTTGACGTCAGAAACACCAGCGATTTCAAACCGAGTTTTTGAGACTGTCTTTGATTCACTGCACTTTTAAGGAGAAAATACTCAATTTTAAAGCAATGGTGTTGACTTATGAATTTACTCATTTACAACATTAAATGCTTGATTTTCACCACAGGGGGACTTTAAACTGTTAATTACCTAAGCACAAACCAAGTGCAATAATACTGTATGTCTAGTTGCATCAGTATAAATTTATTACTAATCTTACTAATATTACTTACTAATACTAATATTACTAAACTAATCAGATTATCTGTACTTGATTATTAATTGGCCAATAAATATATACATGTTACTTGCAGTTAATTAAGAAAACAAGACTTTCAAACAATTAGACTAACTTTGTTAAGGTTTATAACAAATCCAAACAGTGGCTCAATTATCTGATAAAACCAAGCGGCAACCTCCCTGTCTCTTTCTTGAAACCAACACGGAAGTGACTTAAACTGCAATTCATCGATTGGCCACATGAGGCTGGTTGCGGAAGGGATTCAAATCTGTATCTCCCCCATGTTAAAATGGCCAACTTTACAGCAGAAATTTTTTTTTTAATAACTTTTTTTTAAAAAGATTTTTTTATAACTCATCCGTTCAAATTATATTAAGCCTTAAAGTTCTGCATAATTAAGGGCGTGGCCACTTGAGTGACAGGGGGATTGCCGCTGCTGTCACTACTAGCCGCTTGTCTGCTGTCTGTTAGCGTCACGTTACGACCTCAGCTAATTCCAGCTGCTGAACTTGGTATCTCTGGCGTTTTTGCTTTTTTCAGCATTATTTCATACAATTTAATACATGCATTATACCTTCGCCCACGCCTTTGGATTCCGTCGTTATCGAGTATCGAGAGAACCAGCGCTGTTTTTAAGTTGTTTTCCTCTGTGAACTGTCTACTGATCCGTGTTTGATTTCTCCTCTTGTCCAAATCTCTCTTGGGTCATTTGATTCACCCATACATTTACTTTACGTTTCTTACCAACTTATCTTTGGCGACAGAACCTTCTGCAAACAATAACGAGTAATTGTGGTCCATGACGACAACAATAGCGAAACAACAACAGTGGTGTGCTAGGAATTACTACTACCGCATATTTTCATGAGACTCACTGTGTCACCGTAGCAGTAAAAGCAGAAACTGAGGACATGACTCCATCGACAGGTGACGCAATGAGGAGGGACGTTACACTGGTTAAAATTGCAAATTTCTCTGGATTTAAACGGTTGGAAACATTTGGGATAATGTAAATACACAAGTGAACAAAATATATAACTCTGTGCTAGTATTTTTATGCAAAAATCTTACATATTGTGCCTTTAAGACACTTATTATCCTGATATTTTTTATCCCGCAGGACCATTTAGACCCTAATATTATCTTGTTGCAACCAAAATTGTTTATTGTACAAAAGTTAAAAAACAAAAAATTCTTGAAATCCAACACTGACATTGATTAATATTAGCATGAATCACAGAGGCCAAACAATGTGCAAAATTATTAACATGACATAGGCTGAATAAGGAAAACTGAGAATTTTGCGATTGCATAAACAGCAGACCAAGTGTGATTTACCAGCCTAACACATGGAACAAATACAGGGCCAAATATAATATTGGTATTAGTCATATTACCAAGAGACAGATGAATTTGCATCAAAATACCATAAAGTTTGATTGGTCGGCCTTTAAAGTCATCAACAAAATATGTGACCCTGGACCACAAAACCAGTCTTATATGTAATTTTTTTTTAAATTGAGATTTATACATCATCTGAAAGCTGAATACATAATCTTTCCATTGATGTATGGTTTGTTAGGATAGGACAATATGTGGCCAAGATACAATTATTTGAAAATCCGGAATCTGAGGGTACAGAAAAATTTAAATATTGAGAAAATCGCCTTTAAAGTTGTTTAAAGTTCTATTGGCGATAGTGCTGCATCCATTCACAAAAATAAATGTTTTATATATTTAAGGTGGGAAATTTACAAAATATCTTCATGGAACATGATCTTTACTTAATATCCTAATGATTTTTGGCATAAAAGAAAAATCTATAATTTTGACCCATACAATGTTTTGTTGGCTATTGCCACAAATATACCCGTGCAACATAAGACTGGTTTTGTCACGATACCACACACGGGAAACAGGGGATCCAATAGCAGTATGTTATTTTAATGGGCAATCCAAATCGTAGTCATCAGGTAGGGGTCACAATCCATATAATCAATCCAATAAACAAGAAACAAGAACAGGCTCGGAACAAAGTGAAAACAGACCTCAGAAGTGGTGGACATTAAACAAGGACTCCGTGACAAACACTGAAACAACCAGGGTATATATACACACAGAGAACTAACAATGAAACAGGGAACAGCTGGGAACAATGATGACATGGAACAGCTGAACACAATGAACACTCAGTGACAGACAGGAATTGTGGGGAATGCAGTTCATGAATGTGGATGACACCGTGGGGAAGAGGACCTCTAGTGGACACCAGGAATACACAAACCAGACACTGTGACATAACCCCCCCTCTACGGAGCGGATACCAGACGCTCCAAGAACACACTACAAAACAAAAAGTCCAGGAGGGAGGTGGACTGGTGGAGGATCAGGGGGAGGGATGGGGGGCCAGGTCCATGAAGGGGAACAGAAACAGGAGGTGATGACTTAGCCGGGGGCCAGGGCAAAGCAGACGGCCCCTCGGGCGGCCATGGCGAAGACGACCCATCGGGCGGCCAGGGCGGAGACAACAGTCCATCGGGCGGCAAGGGCGGAGACTTTCCCTCGGGCGGCCAGGGCGGAGAAAACCCCTCGGGCGGCCACGGCGGAGACTTTCCCTCGGGCGGCCAGGGCGGTGAAGACCCCTCGGGCGGCCAGGGCGAAGACGACCCATCGGGCGGCCACGGCGCAGGAACTGGAACAGACACCAATGGCTCTGGAACTGGAACTGGCACCAACGGCTCAGGCACTGGAACTGGTACCACCCGCTCAGGCACTGGAACTACTGGAACTGGCACCACCGGCTCAGGCACTGGAACTACTGGAACTGGCACCACCGGCTCAGGCACTGGAACTACTGGAACTGGCACCACCGGCTCAGGCACTGGAACTGGCACCACCGGCTCAGGCACTGGAACTGGCACCACCGGCTCAGGCACTGGAACTGGCACCACCGGCTCAGGCACTGGAACTGGCACCACAGGCTCAGGCACTGGAACTGGCACCACAGGCTCAGGTTCAGGAACAGACACAAACACAGACACAGACACAGACACAAACACAGACACAGACACAGACACAGACACAGGCTCAGGAACAGACACAGGCTCAGGAACAGGAACAGGCACAGGCTCAGGAACAGACACTGGCTCAGGAACAGACACTGGCTCCGGCTCAGGAACAGACACTGGCTCCGGCTCAGGAACAGACACTGGCTCCGGCTCAGGAACAGACACTGGCTCCGGCTCAGGAACAGACACTGGCTCCGGCTCAGGAACAGACACTGGCTCCGGCTCAGGAACAGACACTGGCTCCGGCTCAGGAACAGACACTGGCTCCGGCTCAGGAACAGACACTGGCTCCGGCTCAGGAACAGACACTGGCTCCGGCTCAGGAACAGACACTGGCTCCGGCTCAGGAACAGACACTGGCTCCGGCTCAGGAACAGACACTGGCTCCGGCTCAGGAACAGACACTGGCTCCGGCTCAGGAACAGACACTGGCTCCGGCTCAGGAACAGACACTGGCTCCGGCTCAGGAACAGACACTGGCTCCGGCTCGGCAGCGGCCATCTTGTCCAAAGACCCAGGCTCGGCAAATGTGACGTGAACAGGCTCGGCGGCGGCCATCTTGTCCGAAGACACAGGCTCGGCGGCGGCCATCTTGTCCGAAGACACAGGCTCGGCGGCGGCCATCTTGTCCCCTCTCCGTCCGCGACGGCGAGACGGTGGCACCACTTGATCCTCCACCATCCCAGAGTCGAAGGGGGGCCATGGTGGAGAGCGGTGCTGGACTCCCCCTCGACCCACCAGTCCTCCGCGACCTCCACGGGTCCCACGGAAAACTACCAGGCGGGTTCCCCTAAACAAATCTCTCCTCTCCCGCTCGGCGGCCGGGGAAGAGAAGCCCGAAAACATACCGCTGGATCCTTCTGTGACGGAGTCCTTCTGTCACGATACCACACACGGGAAACAGGGGATCCAATAGCAGTATGTTATTTTAATGGGCAATCCAAATCGTAGTCATCAGGTAGGGGTCACAATCCATATAATCAATCCAATAAACAAGAAACAAGAACAGGCTCGGAACAAAGTGAAAACAGACCTCAGAAGTGGTGGACATTAAACAAGGACTCCGTGACAAACACTGAAACAACCAGGGTATATATACACACAGAGAACTAACAATGAAACAGGGAACAGCTGGGAACAATGATGACATGGAACAGCTGAACACAATGAACACTCAGTGACAGACAGGAATTGTGGGGAATGCAGTTCATGAATGTGGATGACACCGTGGGGAAGAGGACCTCTAGTGGACACCAGGAATACACAAACCAGACACTGTGACAGGTTTTGTGATCCAGGGTCACATATATAGAAAGAATTTTCTCCACCCTTTTAAAAATTGATAAGCACATTTTTATTTTTCTATCCTGACTGGGGTCGATTATATGGTTAGGTTAGTATTTTATTACCATATTTGCATTTAGGATTGTTTTTTTGTTTGTTTGTTTTCCTGCTAAAAGTAAAACCTCATCCATCAGAAAAGACCTGCAACTAATTTCTGGGACAAAAATCACTAGTTGAGAACCTCTGATTTAAATGTACTGCAAAAAAATTTAAAATGAAAAATAAAAATTGAAATTGAAATCTTGATTAGTTACAGAAATGAAAATATAAATAATGAAATAGAACAACAGACGAAAAAAATAATAATATCTAAATATTGAAAAAACATTCTTGGATAAGAATGTCAACTAATTATAAGCAGATAGTAAATAAAGAGAGAATGAGATGACATATGAGGAGGAAGACTGAAGGAAAGACAGTTCCCAGTGTTTGAATGTGGCTTACTTGCGTGCCGGATAAAATATGCAGTGTTTTCCTAATAACAATTTTTAGGTTTGCTTTGAAGAGCGGAAAATCACATTTTCATCCCAAAACATAATAATGGAGGGCACTTGAGAAGAACCTTCAAACCTTGTTTATTTGAGAGTCAATGTTTGTTTGTGTATTTCTACAGATGGGACGATGGGAAAACCACACACTGAAGTTGAAGTTTCCAGTGTGGCCGCGCTATAATTCGTTCGGGGATGCGGACGCTGATGAGAACCACTTGAGCATTGTGACTCTAGAGGAAAGACCCTTTGTTATAGTGGATGATGTGGACATTCTTACTGGCACATGTATGCGTAACTCTGTACCTTGCAGGAAACACATTAAAGAGTGAGTTATTTATTTATTTATTTATTTAACTTTAAAGAACAATTTAGCAGATAATACCAGTTTTGAATAAACCAATTGGTTCCGCAGGCATTATACATCCTGTCTTAACCTTCAGCATGAGAGCTTTCTTTTACTGGGGAATAGTGGAATAATTGTGTTGTCTCTAATGTGGTTATGAACTTTTTAGTGTGTTATATTTAGAACTTATTAGATTGAGCTCTCTTCAATCTTTCTCAGTATCAGCTGTGTTTCTAAATCTCTGTGCCTGTATATGCTGCAGTAATGTCACGGACGGCTCCTATGTCAAGAAGTGCTGCAAGGGCTTTTGTATAGACATCCTGAAGAAGATTGCCAGAAATGTAAAGTTCACCTATGATCTTTACCTGGTCTCAAATGGCAAACATGGCAAGAAGATCAATAATGTTTGGAACGGCATGGTGGGGGAGGTCAGTCGCGCTAAAAAACCTAACGAGCGAATTATCTATCTATCTATCCATCTGTCTATCTATCTGTCTATCTATCTATCTATCTATCTATCTATCGTTCTATCTATCTATCTATCGTTCTATCGTTCTATCGTTCTATTTGTCCATCTATTGTACTATCTACTGTTCTATTTGTCTCTATCTATCCATCTATCTATCTATCTATCTATCTATCTATCTATCTATCTATCTATCTATCTATCTATCTATCTATCTATCTATCTATCTATCGTTCTATCTATCGTTCTATCGTTCTATCGTTCTATCGTTCTATTTGTCCATCTATTGTACTATCTACCGTTCTATTTGTCTCTATCTATCCATCTATCTATCTATCTATCTATCTATCTATCTATCTATCTATCATCTATCTATCTATCTATCTATCTATCTATCTATCTATCTATCTATCTATCTATCTATCTATCTATCTATCTATCTATCTATCTATCTATCTATCTATCTATCTATCTATCTATCTATCGTTCTATTGTTGTATCTATCTATCTATCTGTCTGTCTATCTATCTATCTATCTATCTATCTATCTATCTATCTATCTATCTATCTATCTATCTATCTATCTATCTATCTATCTATCTATCTATCTATCTATCGTTCTATCATTCTATCTATCGTTCTATCGTTGTATCCATCCATCCATCCATCCATCCATCCATCCATCCATCCATCCATCCATCCATCCATCCATCCATCCATCCATCCATCCATCCATCCATCCATCCATCCATCCATCGTTCTATTTGTCCATCTATTGTTCTATCTACCGTTCTATTTGTCTCTATCTATCTATCTATCTATCTATCTATCTATCTATCTATCTATCTATCTATCTATCTATCTATCTATCTATCTATCTATCTATCTATCTATCTATCTATCTATCTATCTATCTATCTATCTATCTATCTATCTATCGTTCTATCTATCTATCTATCTATCGTTCTATCGTTGTATCTATCTATCTATCCATCCATCCATCCATCTATCGTTCTATTTGTCCATCTATTGTTCTATCTATCTATCCATCCATCTATCTATCCATCCATCCATCGTTCTATCTATCTATCTATCTATCTATCTATCTATCTATCTATCTATCTATCTATCTATCTATCTATCTATCTATCTATCTATCTATCTATCTATCTATCTATCTATCTATCTATCTATCTATCTATCTATCTATCTATCTATCTATCTATCTATCTATCTATCTATCTATCTATCTATCTATCTATCTATCTATCGTTGTATCTATCTATTGTTGTATTGTTCTATCTACCGTTCTATTTGTTTCTATCTATCTATCCATCTGGGGAAGGTTAGTCGCTTTAAAAAGACCTAATGAGCGAATCTATCTATCTGTTGTTATATCGTTCTATTTGTCTATATAACGGTTATTGTATCGATCTATTGTTCTATCTATCGTTCTACCTATTGGTCTATCTATTATATATCCATCTGTCTATCAGTCATTCTGTCGTTCCGTCTATCAATCATTCTATTAATCTGTCTGTCTATCTATCGATCAGTCTATATATTGGTCTGTCTATCATCTTTTTATGGTATCCATCCATCCATCCATCCACTTTTGTGTATTTCTGTTTCATTCAGTGTGTTTTCTTTTTCTTGAGGTGTTTTCTTTCCCCTGCTCTGTAGGTATACAATAAAAAGGCGATAATGGCCGTGGGCTCATTGACCATAAATGAAGAGCGGTCAGAGGTCATAGACTTCTCTGTCCCATTTGTCGAGACAGGCATCAGCGTGATGGTGTCACGTAGCAATGGAACAGTGTCGCCCTCTGCGTTTCTAGGTATTAGATGAAATAATATCTTTGAAATCCCTCTGGAATCAGTGTTTTTCTTATCTTTGCCTTCCTCCATGTATTTTCTCAATTCTCTCTCCTCCCTCAGAACCCTTCAGTGCTTCAGTGTGGGTTATGATGTTTGTCATGTTACTCATCGTCACAGCAATCGCTGTTTTCCTCTTTGAATTCATCAGTCCACTCGGTTTCAATAGAAACCTGGCGCAGGGCAAAGGTATGATACACAACATCAACCATACAGTCAAAAACCCTCTGCTATAAGATGATCTAAAACAGACAGGATACTTGATTAAAATAAAAAAATCTGAACATTAAGCATTTAAACAATTAGCACCTTGAGTACCTGTAGATCCACGATTCTCTTTTAACTTGCTCCTCACTCCTCACTTCTACACACTACTTTCCCTCTTTCTGTTATACATTTCTAAAGACCCTCATGGACCCTCCTTCACCATTGGTAAAGCAGTCTGGCTGCTGTGGGGTCTGGTGTTCAACAACTCTGTCCCAGTACAGAACCCCAGGGGCACTACCAGTAAATTTATTGTATCTGTATGGGCCTTTTTCGCTGTGATCTTCCTGGCCAGCTACACTGCCAACTTGGCTGCCTTTATGATCCAAGAGGAATTTGTGGACCAAGTCACTGGCCTCAGTGACAGAAAGGTAATTTTTTTGTGTCTTGAAATATAGTAAGCTGTCTTACTGTCTACTGCTTCTCTAACCTATATACGTATGTATACCTGTGCCTGTAATTTAGGATGAAACTAAAATATGTGACTGGATTATTCTGTCTGACACATCATTGTTCCAAAGTTTGGGGTCATTTACATTTTGTAAAGTTTTTGAATATTTGTATATATTTTTTGATATTATTAGTGTTTTCTTCTTTGATATATTTTCCCATGTCGGTAATAACTGCACGCTATGAATCATTAGTTAAGCATTAGTAAACATTAGTTAATTCATCATTTCTAAAGCATTAATAGACATTAATAAGCAGTTTATAAATACAGCTATAAATGCTTTATTCTTGATTTATAAGCATATCTATAATGTGTTTAATAATTGTATTTTCATACTTTATTAATGATCAATTTCTAAATGAAGTATTGCATTAGCTACAAACCAGTTATTTATGAGTTGTCAGTGGTTCATAAGATCACTTAGAAAGTATTCCCATTAATAAATTATTTAAATGTACATTCATATATCTTAAATATTTCTATGTTTTGTATCACTGTTGTTTTGTTTCCTTTTTCTGTTTAGAAGATAACTGAGCCTTTAAATCTCCTTTATAAATGCTTTACAAGGCATAAATAGTCCTCACTTTAGATGAGCTTTTTATAGAAACATGTTTATATTTTTATCAAGAATAAAGCATTATTTATAAACTGCTTATTAATGTATATTAATGCTTTATAAATGATGAATTAACTGTTTACTAATGCTTAACTAATGATTAACAGCATGCAGTTATTATAAAATGTTACCATCACTCTAATATGCTGATTTGGTGCTCAAGCAACATTTCTTATAAATAATTTTGAAAAAAGTTGTGCTGCTTAATATTTTTATGGAAAGCGTGATTAAAAAAATTAAGATTCTTTGATGAAAGTTCAAAAGAACAGTTATTTATAGTTTTTTCTTGCATTATAAATGTCTTTTTAGTAACACTTATCAATTGAATGTGTCTTTGCATAATAAAAGTATGCATTTCTTTATAAACATATATTTTTCTGACCCATATATTTTTTGAACTATATATACACATTTATAAACAACATCTTTGGCTCTGTCAGCCATCTTGCCTATGATTTGTTGCTTAGCTCATCACAAATCCGTTGTGAGATTACCTTATCCATTGAGTGCATGCTTAAAATTCCCCGTAAAAAAGTAAAAATATACATTTGGTGATATAGGAAGCTATTTCTACATTAAAAACATTTTTGGTGTAACCTAATGTATTCCATTTGTTTCAGTAAATAATTTCTCTGTTTTGAATAAAGCCAGTTAATTGAGATGTTACAGCATGAAGAACAGTTTTTAGGCTACCTGACAAAATATATTTTCCAGTGCACTGTCTAGTTGTCAGCTCACTAGGTTTTAAGAGAGCATCCGTATGTCATTATACATTTACAAGATGGAGTGTCTGAACTACACCAGTTACTAGGTTTATCTTGCTGGATTTATTTCTGTATTTGAGCTTGTATTGATTCTCTCCATGTATCTGTTTAAGCTGCCTCACAGCTCTCTTCTCTATGTAATTGATGTATGTCTTTCTCTTTCATAGTTTCAGAGTCCCTATTCCTATTCACCACCGTTTCGCTTTGGGACCGTGCCTAATGGGAGCACAGAGCGAAACATCAGGAAAAACTACCCAGACATGCACCAGTACATGGTGAAATACCATCAAACTGGAGTTCAGGATGCACTGGTCAGCCTCAAGACTGGGTATGGCTGGGATATGCAATTTTCTTGCATGGTCAAAAAGGTTCATTTTTGGTAGTCATAATTCTTCTGTAAAAGTATATAAGCCAATAATTGTGCTTTATTGGTTTATACAGTAAACTGGATGCTTTCATATATGATGCGGCTGTGCTCAACTACATGGCAGGGCGTGATGATGGCTGTAAGCTAGTAACTATTGGCAGTGGCTACATCTTTGCCACAACAGGATATGGCATTGCCCTGCAGAAAGGATCCTATTGGAAACGGCTGGTCGACCTTGCTATCCTCGGGATCATAGGAGATGGTATAAGTGTTTTTCTGCATTTCTCTCTTGTTATTTCACTTATTTCATGACCTCTGTTTTAAACAATATCTCTGTTCCAAACCTTAGTGAGATTCCTTGCTCTCTACAGCATTCTAAATGAAATGAAATTTCATAAATTATTTATTTAAAACACACTACATAAGAATCAAATCTGTTAACGCTCACCCAGATGCCACATAAATAGCATGAAGTGCATGATTTGGATATATTTTAACTTGGCGCATGTTATTGGTGCAATACTCTGATGAGCACAAAACTTTCATAGCACACACAAATATGTAAGGGATCTTGTACAGTTAGTCGTCATTATCGCAAAATAAACCCTGTTAGGGTGATCTGATGAATAGAATGTACTAGGTAACAGTATATCCCACATATTGCACAACAATAGAATTTAAAAAAAGCACACACACAGACATATATATATATATATATATATATATATATATATATATATATATATATATATACTGTATATATAATATGATAAAAGACTATTTAAAATAAGTTGTTCACTTTGACATTGAAGACTTGAGTGATGTTGAACTGTTTTTTAAAATTATTTTAACATATATTTCACACAATACTACTGTTTCACTTGATGAAGTTAATGCAGCCTTGGTGAGTATAAGAGACTTGCAAACTCCACATTTCTGAATGGTAGAACAAAGTGAGCGAAACTACTACAGTGTAGGAGATTGATTGCCAGGAACAGCAGTCAAATATGCAAATTAGCAGTCATTAAATAAAAACATTTTACAGCAGAGTGCTGTTATCGACAGATCAGAATGAAATATTCCAGGTGTGAAATAATGGTTAAAGAAGTTAATTTAGATTTAATTATTGTACTATTTTCTTATTTTGGAGGATAAATTTCATAAATCTTGTAGTGCTTTATCCATAAAAGTGTTAGAGATCCTGCTTTAAAATATATAGCCTTTCTGTTGGGAAGTTGCCTGAAATGCTTAAAAATGCTTCCCAGGTAAACAGCTCGCAGCGTTTTTTTCTATGCATAACCATTAACTGTAATTTTGTGTTGTGTATTAGGTGAGATGGAGGAGCTGGAGGCTCAGTGGCTAACTGGTATCTGTCATAATGAGAAGAATGAAGTGATGAGCAGTCAACTGGATGTGGATAATATGGCTGGTGTGTTCTATATGCTTGCGGCTGCCATGGCTCTGTCGCTAATTACTTTTGTCTGGGAGCACCTCTTCTACTGGAGGCTACGTTACTGTTTCACTGGTCTCTGTTCGGGTCGGCCAGGAATTCTCTTCACTATCAGCAGGGTATGTCACAGAAACACTACGGTAAATTAACTAGAGAGATTCCGTTGCTGAAGGCAACCATTATCTGCTCAATCTTGAAATATTAACATGTCATGGTGGCTGTTTACCACAGTCTTCTTAAAGCATCATCAGAGTAGGGATTGCTGCTTATGTGCTGACAAACACATTTTTTGCTGTGAAATAAGAAAGAGCTTATATAACAGAATATAATAGCACCAGCCACCGTCTCTGGAATAAAGTTACAGGGTGCGGTTGTTTGTCACAGCAGGATATATTACTTTATTCCATCGGTTTATAGAATTTCAGATCCTAGAAAAAATACAGAGAGACTATATTGAGAAATATTGTGCTAATATATACTTTTTGGTGTTAGCCTCCACTTATGAACTTCTTTCTGTTAACATTTCCGTCTCCATTCCACCTATAGGGGATTTGGAGTTGCATTCACGGTGTCCATATCGAAATGAAGAAAGCCCCAGAGTTGGGCTTCAGCCCTCAGGCCAACATGCTGCACCTTCTGAAATCGGCTAAAGAGATCACCACCCTTGGAGTTACCTCACCCAAACGCCCTGTGAGTAGCATTCTCCCACCTACCCAGGGCTTGCTGGAAATTATGGGCGGAGGAAAAGGCAACAGCCTCACCCAGAAGAACATGCCCTATAGCAATACCAGCACCATGCTCAGCAACCGTCACAAAGAGCCACTTAACAACACTCTCTTGCCAGGGCAACGTGCCCTGAGCTTGACGGATGCTCAGCCAGGTGTTGCTGGAAATGGGGGCTCAGGAGGCGGAGGTGAGACCACACGACCTCCTGCCTCCAAGCCACGTGCTCTGTGGAAGAAGTCTGTGGAGACCCTACGGCAGAACCCAGAACCTGGGGGAAATTCCCCACCATCTGCCCCGCAGCCTACCGAGACCCTACCAATGAAGAGCCAGCGCTACCTGCCCGAAGATGCACCTACCCGTTCGGATATGTCAGATTGCTCTGGTCGGGTGGACTTGCAGAAGCAGCACAAGTTAAAAGAAACGGTCCGAAAACGGAACCGCCTACCGCGGGACCTGAGCGACGTGGAGCTTTCAACATTGCGGAGCCAACCCAGCCAGCAGAGCAACCACAGCGCTCAGATATACTCTCAGAGCAGCCAGGGGAGTCAGATTTATACCATTGACTCCATTGACCAGGAGCATGGGCTGCACTACCCAGATATCTTCAGCGACCACCGTGACACTAAGCACCGGCCACCTTCTTCCTCCGAGCAGCAGCCAATTTTGCAGCTGAACAGCAGTCTGCTCTCTCAGGCCCATGAACCAGACGTGATGCAAACCGCCGTTGCGAAGGATAAAAAATACAACACATATGGAAAGTCCGGCGGGGCAGGGAGCATCGCCGGCGGGCCTGCTTCTACTCAGGATCCACGACAGACGCACTGCAGAAGCTGCCTGTCGAAAGTGTCAAGTTACTCCGGGCTTTACACTGTACGGTCCCCTCAGTATCGCTGCGATGCCTGCCTGCACTCTGGAAACCTGTACGACATCAGCGAAGACCAGTTCCTCCATCCAGATGGACGGGGCACCGGCGGCGGAAGTGTTGACAGGTCCTTTTCTCCTTTTCTCCCCCAGCCTGATGCTTCCTTCACAGCCTATCTTCCCCAGAGTGACCAAGAGGGCGACGGTCTTATTAGTCACTACCAGAACGAGGGCGTGATCATCCGCCAGCATTCGTATGAGAACCTGCCACAGAAGAGTAACTCGCGGCGGGTGAGCCTGCAGGACAGCACGCCGTATGCCAACATGCCCTCTGCGACTTTGATCCCAGACAAGCCCCTAAAAAATCAGTCTGTGCACCTAAACCACACCCTCGGGGGGGTGGGTGTCAGTGGACTCGGGATTGGTCGTCGCAGCAAGTCGATGTATCCAGCGCGCCCGACGGAAAACCCCTTTCTCCAGACGCTTCGTGACGACCAGCGTCTAGCTCACGGCCGCAGCTCCACAGACATTTATAAGCAGCTGGTGCCGCTCACATTAGGCCAGGCTGATGGCAATATGCTCGGTGTGGGGATGGTGACCCCTGACCTCTATTACCCCGAGCATGTGATGCCTTATGTAGCCCCTCCCCCTGTCGGCACATACACTGCCCCCAGGGCGATGAGCGCTGGGGGCGCTCGGCGTGTCTACAAGAGGATGCCGAGCATCGAGTCTGATGTCTGATAGAGAGAGAGGTCTGAGAGACTATGAAAAGACATGCATGGATATTTCCACCAGGATATGGCTTAACCGTGGAACTCTTGGCAGGATTGTAAGGCTTTATGACTATAAGGCAAGCAAGTTTGGAATATATTTTGTTTCCCTTCTTGGACTTAATCTGTCTGAACAGAAACCAGAGTTCAACTTTACATCAGGTCCTCCCCTCTAGTTGAGCGGCAGCTCTGTGTCTTCCAGAAAACATCAGAAATGGTGGGCAGGACGCTCTCGCGCCTTCGAGCGAAGGAAGAGCAGCGAAAGCTGCTTGGAAGTACAGGGGCAGCTCCAAAGAGTTTCCTTTTTCACGCAACACGAGCAACCAAAAAATTGAATAAATAAAACATACGTGAATATCCACATTCTGCACTTTTACACACACACACACACACACACACAAATACACATGCACATGCAAGAGGCACAAACAATACATGATCTCGAACCACAGAAAGGACAACGTTAGGTATAATAATAGAATCTCTCTTGACCAAAAAACGAATACCACATACAATGTAATGGCATAAATGACAGGTGTGCACTTGCACACATTGACATGCTCTGAAATAAATAATTGCTTAGCAGATCCAAACCTGATTGAGTTTTTGGAAAGGTGGCAGAACATCTGTTATAAATGCGTGTACGAATGCATTTTCGGTGTAAAAGCTGCGCTGAGGCACAGTCCAAAAAGACTGCTTATAGTACTAAGATTAGATTTCCATTCCAACCTGAACTGTGACTAAATGCACTACCTGAATGATTAGTCTCGAGTGTAATCTCTGAAATCAAGTACACTAGAGAATTTCAGAGAAGGAAACCTCGGTGCACACAAGGCCTGCGACTCCTTTGTGTCTCTGAGGACACCAAGAGGAAAAAGTCAGTGACCCTCCCCACCCTTGAATCTGTCCGTACCTTGCCTGCATGCAGAGCGCAAATGCAGGAAGACACTCCTCTGCTCACAGCACAACAGTGTAGTAAGTGTCAGTGTTCATTCATCTAAATTTTATCATCTTGAGCATATTTCTATAGTTGTCTAGAATATTGAGAAAAGTGGTAGTCAGTTTTTACACAGTTTTATACACTGCCAAATATTTGAAAGGTGTGCAAAGTATATTTATTGTGACGGGAGGAAAGAAATGCAGGGAAGTGACAGAAAAAGAGGTATAATGTCTTTCTTGTGGTCGTAAGGGACGCCTGAGAAGGCGTAGACCATAAAAAAGCCCTCACCAACTAATGATGTCAGAACAGAACCACAGAGATATTAAAAGTACCTGTTTGCCTCGAACACACAAACACATCACTTCCTGTAGAATCCAACCACAAACTCATACTTCACGAATATTTTTGGTTGTTTTGAATTATAATGGTCGTTCCAGCGATATGCACAATATCAGGTTGCAATATTATATTTATGTATGAAATTTCCTAGTTTTAATATGTTTTATTATTAGTTCCTTTCATTTTATGAATTGTTATACACGTGGAATTAATTTATTAATGTGATTTAATTGCGTATATATTTAAAAGAAAAAAGATAGCAGCATGTTAATCTTCTCTATGGTCAAACTTTTAGAATTGTTCCTTTTTGATTTTGATGTGAATGGGAGTATATGTTTATAGTGAATGTGAAAATATGGATTCATCTCAGATGTAATTTTGATTTTCATTTGAATACAAACATAAAACTGTCGTATGACCAAATGTTAACTGGATCAACTTTCTTTGCTGTGTTTTCAGTAAATGCTGTGTCTGAAGCAAGTGAGGTTAACATTTGAGGGTGTATTCAGAATTACCACACAAACACAGTTTGAAAATAATAAAAGAGTATATATTGTGGCTTTAGAAAAGAAAAGCATTTTTCATAAGGTTAGTCTGTCATATGCTACACGCTTGCCTCCAACCATTTTGGTTCTGCCGATGTATCCGGACTGGCATTCTTGTGTTTACACTCCCAAGAAATATTCAAATTAGCTGTTTGTTTTTAACCTCATTAATGTCTACGAAATACTAGCATATTCATATTTCATATTTCATATCAGCCTCCATGGAGAAGGCCTTGGCTGTGTGCATCAACATCTCACTTGTGAACATCTGAATGTAGACAACAACATCCAGATCCAAGACACCGTGGGATATTTCAATGTCAAGAGTAGATGGGTTGTGGTTAGATTTTAGTGGTTTACGCAACCAATATGAGTTTGTATTTACAGGTAGATTTGACCATCTGAATAAATCTATTTGCACATTGACCTGTTTTACATCATTTGCATCGCTTCCATTATGCAAATTTAAACTAATTTACACTTGCTTGATCCCCTGTCTACAAATGATTATATTAAAATGTAATAATAATGTGTAATAATGTTAAATTATGATAATGTTGCGTTTCATTTCTCACAAAAATTGCACTGTATTCCTGCAATTCCTACCATTGTGGAATTTGAATTTGTCATAAAAAAAAATAACAATAATTGTGTGTTAAAACCATGCGTAGACCTGTGTGTATAGAGTCAGCTTAAAGGGATGGTTCGGAGTAAATTCAACCTAGGGTCCTTTGCACCATGACCTCGAGCCAAACACCCCACAGAAACCTTTTTTCCCTTGGTCGAACATTATTACAGTTAGAGCTTATTTAGAGAAATCAGCCGGATGGCTTAGTGCAGGTGCTAATGGATCCAAGGATGTATCTCGTAAATTACCCCACTAATAATGCCCAGAATGGTACCAAACTTCTACAGTAGTACAAATAGGTTCTGTACTCATAAAACGAGGCATTGGAAAGTTTGTAAGTACATCAGTAGTTTATTTAAATAACACTTGCCTGATGGCTTATGCTACCGCTAACCCGGACGTCGACGTCACTTCAGTGATTTGGTAAAAGCACGTAAAAGTCCTGGCAGAAAGCGATGCATAAGGATGTAGTGTAACGATGGCCAGTTCCAGGAATGCACTAATATTTTGTTGGTAGTACCAGTTTGCAACAATTATTAGTTAACACTAAGTTGTCAACACTTCGGAAATTCGTCGTTACACTACATCCTTATGCATCGCTTTCTGCCAGGACTTTTACGTGCTTTTCCCAAAGCACTGAAGCGACGTCCGGGTTAGCGGCAAGCAAGTGACAACTGAGCCGTCAGGCAAGTGTTATTTAAATAAACTCCTGATGTACTTACAAACTTTCCAATGCCTCGTTTTATGAGTACAGAACCTATTTGTACTACTGTAGAAGTGTGGTACCATTCTGGGCATTATTAGTGGGGTAATTTACGAGATAGCCTACATCCTTGGATCCATTAGCACCTGCACTGCGCCATCCGGCTGATTTCTCTAAATAAGCTCTAACTTTAATAATGTTCAACCAAGGGAAAAAAGGCTTCTGTGGGGTGTTTGGCTCGAGGTCATGGTGCAAAGGACCCTAGGTTGATTTTACTCTGAACCATCCCTTTAAAACAGACTTGATAGCCAAATGAGTGCAACATATTATTTGGTCTTATTATTCGTATTGTTTCTACATGCATTCATTTCACTGGATGAGAAAGTTTGATTTATTTTTCTATTTATTTATTTTCCAGCAGGTTGTTTACAGCAAGTCATTTATGTACTGAAGAAGAAAATGTTCAAGTCAAATGGTAATGGTGAGATGTAACCGTTTAAAGTTTTCCTTTAAATATATTTTTACTGTCACTTGAGACTATTTACCCCCAAGTTTTCCTTTAAATATATTTTTACTGTCACTTGAGACTATTTACCCCCAATTTCCACCAACTGCGGAACGGCTGCGGATCCGCTCCGGAGCGGCGGCGGAGTCAATAGGTTTCCATTAAAGTCAATGTGTGTATTTTCACTGACTGCGGAACGGCTGCGTTCCGACTCCGGCGATCCGCAGCCCTCCGGAGCAGATACGCAGAGCTTCTATTTTTGCCGGATGCCGGAGAGCTCCGCAGCAATTCAGCACTTATATCGCGCGATCATACGTGAATTCGCGAGATCTCGTGGGTCCTCCTGACTTCAGCTGTTAGTCATGGCCGCAGCCGTTCCGCAACTAATCCGGACCTGGTGCGTATTGAAGGACAGCGGAGCACGGAGCCGTCACGCAGCCGTTCCGCAGTTGGTGGAAATCCGGGGTCAGACTAATTTAAAATGGCCAGTAACATTCATTTCATTCTTTTAGGTGAAATTTAACTATGCAAGTAAAATTTCAAAGATCAAACTGACAGGTTGGCAGACGAGTAGTCCCCTGCTAGTGAAGCTAAAAGGTAGAATTTCACATATTTTGGTCAAAAGAGCATAACAATGGATTTTTGTTTTATAAAATTAAGCTTGATATGTAGATTTGTAGTGCATATTTTCTTAGAACTCAATTGCAGAAAACCACAGTTTTTTTTGCCAAGTTAATCAGCTTACTTATAATCACTGGAAAATTGCTAATTACATTAGCACTTGTCAAATAGCAAACAGGAAATATTGTGTGCTTCTTATCCATGCAGAAAGCAGTGCCATAATGTCAGGCTATTGTGAGTGGTTTCTGAATGGCATCCTGACCCAAGTCTCTGTGATCGAGTCCTGTCTGTAGATTGGCTCGGGTCCCTCCTTCAATGTCAAAGGGAAATTTCCGCCAAATGTAGCCTATCGTCCATCTGATGAAAATTGTAAGCATGACCGGTTCCAAAAAATTATTTTCAGCTCTGCTTAATAATTCAAATGATTTGTGGTTTATCATTTGTGCCCATAGCACAAATCAAAGAGACCTCTGTGAGGACCACAGTGATTCTGTATGCAACAAAGGCGAACATATTGGTAGTATCAGTAACTGATATTTAATCCTGACGATCTGCAGCAAAATAAAATAAATATTACCAATACTGTACATAATTTGCATCTGCTATCAGCCTGGTCATGTTGTTACAGAGAAATATAGCCCATTCCAGTTAAACGAAACAAAATGATGTTGATACATGATGGGCTTTTGGCAGATCTTTCAAAACAACTTTGCATTGGATTTTATTATTTCTTTTCTGTAATATGTAGTTGCCAAAAGACCCTGACAAATCTGGCATCTCATAGGCACAACAATTGGCTCAGAGAAGTAAGAAATGCTCTGAATCCAGCACTAGTATTGCTAATATTATTACTATTACTAGTATTCATAAATTCATATATATAAGCAAGTCAGAATATTTGTGCAATATAGTTAGTTAGGCTGATGCACTGTAGTGTGTGTGTGTGTGTGTGTGTGTGTGTGTGTGTGTGTGTGTGTGTGTGTGTGTGTGTGTGCACTGTCAGTTGACAAATGCTGTTTATGTTCACTTGTTCCTTCAGATGTCCAAGACTATATGTGAAGACTGTATGTGACTTTTTGGGTAGATAAGAAAGTGTGTCTAAGTAAGACAATGTCTCTGATTTATCATTTAGATTAATATAATTAAACATCCCAACTGTCCTGGTTTAAGTTGAAGTGTGTAACTTTATTAGATTTGCTTTCAAAACATTTCTCTGTTCCTTGAGTTTTCAGGAAACCTGTTTGAATACAATTATTTTTTACAATAATCATTTGTTGGCACAGAAATCACACACTTCAGCTTTAAATCTATCTATCTATCTATCTATCTATCTATCTATCTATCTATCTATCTATCTATCTATCTATCTATCTATCTATCTATCTATCTATCTATCTATCTATCTATCTATCTATCTATTTATTTATTAGCATTTTAATATGCAGCCAAGGTGAGTTCTACAATATCATAGAGCTGAATTGATTTAAAAATATATATATTTGAAATCAATATTTATATCCAAAATGTTACTTAAAATCCAATTTTTTTCTTTTTCTCAAATCAAATATGTAATACAATTCAGAAAAAGGCAATTAGACGTGTTTAGCAAGAATGTTTTAACAAGCATTCACTTGTCTTTGGCTGAATTGTACCATATAATAATACATAATCATAAAATCGTGCCATATATGTTCAGACATATTTCTTAACATTTTTCTCCATAATGGTTATTTATGATATGTTTATGCATGTTTTATGATGTTTTATGTATTCATTAAGACCCTTTGGTTTGAAATAAAGGACTGTGGTAATTTCTAGTTTTATTTCTCTATCACTGTTTTTCATGGATGCTTAAAGACCACTTTGCATGCTTTACAGATTTCAACCAGTTGTGGCCTACTATTTCTTGAGAGCACTTTAATGGCAGGGAATGCACTTCATGCGAGAAACTCAATGGGAGGATGTAAGTGCACTACAGAACTGTTTGATTCTCAATGCTATAATTTACAATGACTTGGGTTGTCATTTGACTCACTGTACTGTAGAATTATATGGTTTCAGCCCATATAACTGATACAAAGCTTACCTACTGTGTTAATGAAGTGGACAAAAAGTATCTATCAACATACCTCAGCATGAAGTTAGATACTTTCATTTAAACAGTTTATTTTATTTTATTTCTCTTTTTTGTTTTACATTTGACAGTTGTATTTATAGGCCTATTATTTGTTTTTGAGTATGTGATTGTTGACAGTTGGATTCTGCTTTTTTCATTGCAATCCAGTGTTGTTAGTATTATTTATATACTATTATAGTATTTATTACTATTTTGAACAAGCCTCTTTTTTTCAGGTTTTTTTTTAGTTTTGTTTTTACAATTTTCAGTTTTCATTTGAGGTTTTTTTTTTTCAGTTTTTTTTTTAGTAATTTTAGTACTTCAACTTATTTATTTCAAGAGCTGCAAAGGCAATATTTATAATTTTGGTTTTGGTTGAGTTTTTTTAATCTAATGTAATTTCCGCTTAATTTCAATTACTAGAAATAATCATTTAAATGAATGATAACACTGTAGTGTACTATTTTTATTTATTTTTTTCCTGGGTGGGTACTTAAAACCCTTTTCTGGTTTTATTTTACTTTTATTAAATTCATTATATTGTATCTGTCTTCTCCTCTCTCCCTCCTTATGTATGAGCTGTTGTTTTTTATATATATTTTTTGTTGTTGTTGCTTTTGACAGTTATATTTATAATATCTGTTATGTTTTAATGTACATCAAGGACCAAACGCCTCCATACATTCCCTCTCCGGAAATCTGGAGTCTGTCTCTCTCGCAGTGTATGCATGTGTCATAGTGTGTTTAGTGATGCACACGGGTGAAAGCATTACTTTTACTCATCACTGGGCTAAAAGGTCCAGATGTATTGTGGTGAGCCTGAGAGGAGTCAGTGCGAAGAGCAGAAGAGAGTCTATCAAAGAAGTTTAGATCATTTATACTGCTTTAAACAAACACCCTCAAATACACGGACGTAAATCTGCAGTCAGTTTATCCTAATCTAATTAATCGGGACGTTATCCATATGCACAACATTATAGCCTACAGTAAGACTGCACACACATCCCCACACGTTTACATTGATGCATATCAGAGAGAGAGAATCTGGAGATACTAATTACTCACACACATTCAAGCACATTTAAAAAAAAAAAAAAAAATGCCACTAAATGAATCAAATTGGAAGAATTAGCATAATTAAGCCCCTAATGTGGACGTTTGCGATATCCCCTTGAGCAAAACAACGGCTATAATATGCTCACAGATTAGCATGTACACTCACACATGACTTTCATACGCTGGATTGCTGTCAGTAAGTACTGCGTAAGTTCGGGATGCGTGTAATCGTGCGTGTGCGCTTTGCCGCACGACTGCGAGCGTGTGAGCGCACATACGTGTGAGCTTACACTGAGAGGTCAATGACTCCGAATAAATCTCTGAAGTGCGACTGCCACCAAACCCGATTAACATTGTATTATCATGTCACTAACATGGAGCTTGTAAAGAGTCAAGGGATTTTTTTTTCCTCTGAAGGTCTGTGTGGGGGATTGCGAGGAAACCGAGAGACCCAGATCTATCCATTTTTAGATAGTCATTTCTTATTGGCTTAATCTACTGTGAGACATTGAATGTTCATGTAGTGTTAGGTGTGTACTGTATCTCGCTCTTGTGGTGGTGGGTGTATACGTGTGCGTGTTTGTGCCAAACAGGAGAGGATGATGAGTTTCTTCTGGGTTGCAGTTTCGAAAGAATGAGTGTATGTTTGTGTGCATGCATTTGTGAGTGAGTATTTCTGAGCTTTTGCCAGAAGAGCGCGCTCTGCCTACACATAGAAGAACCCATGAAAATTCATAAGGGCGCGACGCCTACTCTTCAATACTAAAAATACAGAGGAAGATAGTTTGAGGCAAGAGAGGGAGGGAGGAAGAGAGATGGAGAGAAGGAGGTAGAGGATGACGTTCGCGAGCAGGGGAGCGTTGCACACGTGGCACACCATGCAAGGGTTTCTCTTTTTCAAATTCCACTCTCAGAGTCGCCACCTTTTATGATCGTGTGTGTGTGTGTGCGTGTGTTTCAGATAGATGTGTGAGACTTTCCTTCCAGGCCTCCATATGCGGTGTGACCAAATTTCCACATGTCACATTATGTGGCGAATCAAAGTACAGGATATTGGAGTCAGTGCACGTTTGAAATCAGAATTGACCCTAGTTAAGTTCTGGGTCTTACTGTGAACGGTTTGTCGGTGCACATTATTCCAAAAGGTTATTTTGCCTTTCGTGATCTGTAATCAAATTTCCAGTTAAATTTCGTAATGTTAAATTTCGGTCACTGTTTTAGCAAAAACAGTGGTGCCATTCATATGTAACTCCAACTTTTACGATCCAGTCAATTATAATATAATACAATTAAGTCCTGATCTGCACAAAATTACACAAAATTATTTTATGTTGTGATAATATTTTTTTGGCTGAGTTATTGGCTGCTATTAGAGATACTGGATATTTAATTGTGCATTTCCACTTATTGTTAGATTTTAATTACCTTTCATCATACTCTTAACTATTTATTTAATAAAATGTATGTCGTTTTTTTGAAAATCTTATAACAAGTAAACAATATTTTTAACATTCTATACTATTTTGTCTTAACAAATAAATATGTAACACTGAAAACAGCTGGTGTATATATATGCTACAAATGCATTTAGGAATCATAACATGTTTAATGTCATTTATACAGCGCTTTCAGTACTGCTGTACACCCAAAGCGTTGCTGGAGAATTCAAAGCGTGGGGATTATTAGGAGGCTGTGATTGATAAAAGCCAATGGAGGGAATTTAGCCAGGACACTGCTGGTACACTCCTACACTTTTTAAAGAAATGCCATTGGATTTTTATTGACCACAGAGAGACGCACACGGGAACCGTCTGCTGGCCTCACTAACCAGCAGCAGCAGCAATAGTTTTCCCAGGAATTCTCCCATCCAGGTACTAACCAGGCTCAACCCTGCTTAGCTTCAGTGGGCAACCAGTCTTGGATAACAGGGAGGAATGGCTGCGGCCATTGGGCATAACATGAGAATTACTGTCGGCTTTTCTGTACCAGCCAGAATTCTAAATATCGGTGCATTCCTAAAATTAACAAAGTATTTTTAAAACAGATATCCTGGATGCTGATTGGCATAAAGTATTTCAGTTGTGAGTAATACAAAAAATAATAACTGATGAAAAATATCTGAGTCTATCATGGCACGTTGTGCCTATATCATTGCCTTCCAGTGATGATTAATAAAAGCATGTTAATTATATAGGCTTATTGATTTTCATAATGCCATATAATACAGCTTATAATGATAAATGTATCGGTTGAACGTGAATCATATGCATTTATATGTATATGATTGTGGTCACAACTATTCAAAAGATGATTACGATTTATATAACATATGATTATAAGGTGTATTATAATGCACAATGAGTACATTATAGTGCATTAAGAATCCCATCATAATGCATTATACATACAGGCTTCATGTGCAGTGCAAGTTATTTCACATTCCATTTGGAAGCATTTTAAAATGAATCAAGTGAACTATATTAAATCTGATATATTGCATGTGAACCCAATTATGTGTTTGAGTGCGAATACACTTATGCGCCCAGAGAGTGTCAGTCTATCAGAATATGTTCATTCATAAAGTCACTTGGGAGAGAGACCACACAAATAAAGCCAAGTTATGACTAATTTTGCGTTCAAAAACACGGCAAATGGGAACAGTTTATGCAAATGCAATGTTATTTTAGGTGAGTTCCCGGGTGGAGGCAGAAGTCAAAATGTTTGGATTAAATATATCGCCATTAGACATACCATCAAGCAGAACGTGATGAAATTCAATTTCAGTACAATAAAAGAGTAATACTCTGTGGAATGGAATTGACATAAATTGATGCATTTTCAAACGGTAAGCCTGAAGGGTGTCTAATAAACACATTGCATGGCCAAAAGAATGTGAACACCCACTTTTAATTAACAGGTTCAGATACTGTATATCTGCTGCATATATTCAGATACACTATATTGCCAAAGGTATTAGGACACCCCTCCAAATCATTGAATTCAGGTGTTCCAGTCACTTCCATGGCCCCAGTTGTATAAAATCAATCACCTAGGCATGTAGACTGCTTATACAAACTTTTGTTAAAGAATGGGTCGCTCTTAGGAGCTCAGTGAATTCAAGTGTGGTACTGTGATAGGTTGCCACCTGTGCAATAAGTCCATTTGTGAAATTTCCTCACTACTAAATATTCCACAGTCAACTGTTAGTGGTAACAAAGTTGAAGCAATTTGGAGCAACAGCAACTCAGCCATGAAGTGGTAGGCCAACTTTCTGCAGAGTCAATAGTTACAGACTTCCAAACTTCGTGTGGTGTTCAGATTAGCTCAAGAACAGTGTGTAGAGAGCTTCATGGAATAGGTTTCCATGACAGAGCAGCTGCATCCAAGCCTTACATCACCAAGTGCAATGCAAAGAGTCGGATGCAGTGGTGTAAAGCAGGCCGCCACTGGACTCTAGATCAGTGGAGACGTTTGCTCTGGAGTGACAAATCACGCTTTTCTGTCTGGCAATCCGATGGACGAGTCTGGGTTTGGCAGTTGCCAGGAGAACGAGTCTTGCCTGACTGCATTGTGCCAAGTGTAAAGTTTGGTGGAGGGGGGATTATGGTGTGGGGTTGTTTTTCAGGGGTTGGGCTTGGCCACTTAGTTCCAGTGAAAGGAACTCTTAATGCTTCAGCATACCAAGACATTTTGGACAATTTCATGCTCCCAACTTTGTGGGAACAGTTTGGGGAAGGCCCCTTCCTTTTCCATCATGACTGCACACCAGTGCACAAAGCAAGGTCTATAAAGACATGGATGAGCGAGTTTGGTGGGGAGGAACTTGACTGGCCTGCACAGAGTCCTGACCTCAACCCGATTGAACACCTTTTAGGATGAAATAGAGCGGAGAGCCAGGCCTTCTCGTACAACATCAGTGCCTGACCTCACAAATGCGCATGCTAGAAGAATGGTCAAAAATTCCCTTAAACATACTCCTAAACCTGTGGAGAGCCTTTCCAGAAGTGCTGAAGCTGTTATAGCTGCAAAGGATGGGCCAACTCCATGTTAAACCCTACGGATCAGGAATGCACATAAAGGCAGATGTCCCAAAACTTTTGGCAATATAGTGTATGTGTGTGCAGCCATGCAGTCTTATTTTAAGCTGAATAAAGCATGTTCTGATCCAGCATGACAATGCACAACGGATTTAGCTGAGTCTGGTGTGGAAGAACTCGCACAAAGCCCCGATCTGAATCCTATGAACACTTTTGGGATGAATTCGGCTGTGTGCCAGACCCCATCACCCAACATCAGTATCTGACCTCACTGATGCTCAATTCTGAATGGGAGCAAATCCCTGCAGCCATGTTCCAACATCTTGTAGAAAGTCTTCCCAGAAGAATAGCATGCTGTTAAATGTTCAGCAAGCACATATTGGTAAACTGTTCGACTGTTCAGCTATTTTTGGCCTTGAAGTATGTATACAATCTAACAAATAATTCATTTCAATGTTGTAAATGTCGGCTTTTCTGTATTAGTCAGAATTTAAATATTGGTGCATTCCTAAAATTAATGTATTTTAAAACATAGATATCCTGGATGCTGATTGGTCGATATAGTATTCCAATTGTGAATATTTCACAAAATAGTTACAGCTATAATGCAAAATATCTGTTCACGTAGCTATATATATATATATATATATATATATATATATATATATATATATATATATATATATATATATATATATATATATATATATATATATATACACTCACCTAAAGGATTATTAGGAACACCTGTTCAATTTCTCATTAATGCAATTATCTAATCAACCAATCAAATGTGCCATCCTTGCTGCACACTTCAGATGAATGTGTCTAAGTTTTACACTCAGGGTACATTACAGCATGTTTTCTATGTACGACGTTCTCAATATAATTCATAATCCCACGTTTATAATGAACAACGCTTTATGGTTATTTCAAACGGTGTACGCACAGATTGACAGCTCACTCATGAGCGAGGGTGGGTCTGTGTTGAAACGGGTCTGTCAATCACCATTGTGGGAGGGGCGTCCGACCGTGTGACGTCACACGGTCTAACGGCTTGATTTAGAAGAGGGGAAAACATATAAGAAGATTTAAAAAAAAAACACTGGATGGATTTTTATCATTTTATGATGGTTGTGTACAGGCACTGCCAACACACATGTCAGTACAATCAACTTGTAAAAGTGCATGTACCATTATATGACCCCTTTAAGCAATTTTGAGCATGGCATGGTTGTTGGTGCCAGACGGGCCGGTCTGAGTATTTCACAATCTGCTCAGTTACTGGGATTTTCACGCACAACCATTTCTAGAGAAATCAGCCCAGAACTACACGGGAGGAGCTGGCCAATGACCTGAAAAGAGCTGGGACCACCGCTTCCAAGGTTACTGTTGGTAATACACTAAGACGTCATGGTTTGAAATCATGCATGGCACGGAAGGTTCCCCTGCTTAAACCAGCACATGTCAAGGCCCGTCTTAAGTTTGCCAATGACCATTTGGATGGAGTCATGGGAGAAAGTCATGTGGTCAGATGAGACCAAAATAGAACTTTTTGGTCATAATTCCACTAAACGTGTTTGGAGGAAGAAGAATGATGAGTACCATCCCAAGAACACCATCCCTACTGTGAAGCATGGGGGTGGTAGCATCATGCTTTGGGGGTGTTTTTCTGCACATGGGACAGGGCGACTGCACTGTATTAAGGAGAGGATGACCGGGGCCATGTATTGCGAGATTTTGGGGAACAACCTCCTTCCCTCAGTTAGAGCATTGAAGATGGGTCGAGGCTGGGTCTTCCAACATGACAATGACCCGAAGCACACAGCCAGGATAACCAAGGAGTGGCCATGTTAGAAGCATATCAAGGTTCTGGCGTGGCCTAGCCAGTCTCCAGACCTAAACCCAATAGAGAATCTTTGGAGGGAGCTCAAACTCTGTGTTTCTCAGCGACAGCCCAGAAACCTGACTGATCTAGAGAAGATCTGTGTGGAGGAGTGGGCCAAAATCCCTTCTGCAGTGTGTGCAAACCTGGTGAAAAACTACAGGAAACGTTTGACCTCTGTAATTGCAAACAAAGGCTACTGTACCAAATATTAACATTGATTTTCTCAGGTGTTCAAATACTTATTTGCAGCTGTATCATACAAATAAATAGTTAAAAAATCATACATTGTGATTTCTGGATTTTTTTTTTTTAGATTATGTCTCTCACAGTGGACATGCACCTTCGATGACAATTTCAGACCCCTCCATGATTTCTAAGTGGGAGAACTTGCAAAATAGCAGGGCGTTCAAATACTTATTTTCCTCACTGTATGTATATGTATGTATATATATATGTATATATATAATACATTAATTCTTTAATTCCGCTAAGCATTACCGTAATAAAATCTCTGAATATCACTTAAGTGATTGTTTGTGTTGGACATGTATAAATGTCTAAAAATCCAATAGTTAATCTTTGTCTAAGATTTATATATTTTTATTACGTTTATTCCACAAAAAGAAATGAGCATTTGAATAACAAATTATATTTTTAAGGTATACTTGTAGTAAAGGTATGTTGTTATGAGAAGAAGGGAAGGGAACCGGCGAACATTTAACACACTTTAATAATCATAACATAAACAAATACAAAATGAAAGTAAAGCACATAAACAAAACACGACATAAACGTAAATGTCTCCTCCTTTTATGCTTCCTCTCCTCCGCGAGAGATACGAGACCGGTGCGTCACACAGGTGTAACATATTAAAGTATTTGTGACAATTTCTAACTAAAGATTTCAGAATGGAGAAATTATACTGATTAGTTACAAGAACTTCAACTATTACTCATTCCTTATCAATATTCATCATTTTTAACGTCAACTTAAGAAACGGAGTAAGCTGGACACAATTATCAATCGTGTGCAAAAAGAGGGAAATCGGATTATTCTCAGCTTCTTTGATACAGACTGTAATATGATGTTGTTTTGTGGATTTTACAGCTTTAAAATGTATTCGATACGTTTAGGTGTCACCATTAAACTGCGTACATCATAGAGTGTATTGGATAATGGAAAAAAGTCTGAGCTATTATTTGTAGAGCTGTTATTATTAAAATGGAAAGAATTTATACACTTCATTACTCTTGCTTGTTCTAGCATCTCTCTTGTGCATTTTGGGGATAAATAAGGAACATTTCCTGTTTTGCTGGGCATTTCATGTAGCTGTCAGTAGATGCAAAGACCTAGTTTCTCTCGTGTGTGTGTGTGTGTGTGTGTGTGTGTGTGTGTGTGTGTGTGTGTGTGTGTGTGTGTGTGTGTGTGTGTGTGTGTGTGTGAGAGAGAGAGAGAGAGAGAGAGAGAGATGGGGATGACAAGACAGTTGAAAGTCTGGAACATTACACAGGTGGCCCCCTACATGTTTAATTCATGGCGAGTGTTATATATTTATTTTTTAATGTGATATCTCAAAATTTAATATGCATCTCCTGAGTGTTGACTTGTCAGAGTGTGGGCTGCAGCGATGATGTCATCTTGACATACTGACTACCCGTGGACCAAACTTCAGAAACAACACACAAAGAGCATCTCAGTTAAAAAAAGATTGGGTCATTGGGACAAAAGCTGCTGTTTAATGGGCTGACAACTTTTGTTTGGTTGTTTCCAGCCCTTCAGGTTCAAGATCGTGCCTAACAATACATGACGTCCTGACAACTTCACACACAGTACCTATTAGTCACAAATGGGTGACTGCAAATGGGTTGTTCTAAGAAAACTGTGCCATTTGTGCCTAAAGTTTCATTTGATAAGGTTACTGCTGTGCTGAGCTTGCAAAAATCATATTTTAAGCCTGAAGTAACGGGGCCAAAACTGATATATAGACACTTGGGTTCACCATAGACCACTGGATATTTAGATATGGGGGTTTCAATGGTCAATTCTATTAAAGAACCCAAAAATCAGAATTCTGTCATAATTTACTGACCTTCATGTCAGTGCAAACCTCTATGGATTTCTTCAGTGGAACACAAAAGATATAAAACTATAACTATAACTTTTAAAAAACTATAAGTTATTGGGGTCATTATTTCAGCCCTGTCACATTTTGTCACAAATTTGGAAATCATATCCTCGTAAGTCAGAAAGATTAATCTGAATGTATTTGAGTCTCTTATGTTTACCCAGGCTGCATTTATTCAAAAATACAGTAAACATTATTGTGAAATATTACAATAACTGTTTTCTATTTTAATATATTCTGTTAAAAGAAAGGGGCCCTCCTTCAAAAAGCGCAATGTGCTCTGATTGGTCGGCTGAACCGGTGTGTTGTGATTGGTCAACTGCTTTGTGTGTGTTTTTTGCATATGCCATGGACGGGAATTATTAAAAAAATATAAATAAATCAAGACTACAATTGAGGAATTTCAGGGAGTTCAGAAATAGTGTGCACTAATATAGAGAACAACTCCCTTTAATATGGACTTTAAGTGGAGTGAAAACAGCAACATTAAACACTAAAGAAAGTTGAAAATGTAAAAAAAAGCATAATAGGTCCTCTTTAAATATTTGAATAAAATGTATTATTATTACTTTTATTATTATAATTTGTATCATTTGATCAATTTAATCAATTCTATTCAACCCAGACCAAAGTTGAACATGCATCCCAGCTAAAGCACTGTGGCTTGTGTGTGTGTGTGTGTGTGTGTGTGTGTGTGTGTGTGTGTGTGTGTGTGTGTGTGTGTGTGTGTGTGTGTGTGTGTGTCACTTTCTAACTTCCTCAAATGTCACTGTAAATTGGAAATATCCAGTCAAGTAATTCACTTTTGATCCAGATTATATCTTTCTCAAATACTCGCCCTGTGATTTCTTCTTAAAATACCCTATAAGTCTCACTAATTGCTCTCCAGGGGGGCGGATGTCTAACCCTTGAATAATTTTTACTTTTAGTTCACTTAGTAGACTTACCTACTCCGAGTGGATCCGTTCCTCGGGCACAGCACGGAATAAAGGTCTACCATTAATTTGAAGAGTGTGAAGCACTGGTCACAGTTAATTACCTTTGTTGGTGTGTGTGTGCGTGTGTGTGTGTGTTTTAGCAGGTTTTAATAGGCTTGGGACGAGGTCAGCACTTAGAACTTCTCTACCAGGGAATCTCCATTAGACCTAATTGTGGAAAGAACACATTTTAGTAACAGATGGACCAAAGTTTCCAGTTGGTCTGTAACAGTAGCCCATAAACACACACGCACAGACACACACTTAAGTAGGGCAACCTGACGATAGACCCGAAATGAGAACACACACTTGCAACTCAAGCTGTCAACCTCCGGTAGTTTTTACAGCACATTTTTGCAAGTTTGGCAGGTGTTGACCTTAATGTGTGTGTGTGTTTATATGTATTTGAACAGGCACAGGTCTGTAACTTCAAGAATTTGCTTTCCATGGTAGTTTTATACAGGCTTTGTCTTCTAAGAACAACATTTGCTACTCCAGTGCAGTAATGAACATATTTAATGTGCCGATAGCAAAGCTAGTTTGAATGTAGCTTTGCACACTCTTAGAAAAGCTATAGCTATATGCATATATCGATGCTTAAACAATTAAAGGGCCACTTGACCCATAAATCAACTTCTGTCATTTACTCACCTTCATGTTTTTCCAAACCTCTGCGGCTTTCTGTCTACTGTGGAACACAAAAATAAGGTGTTTTGCAAAAAAAAAGAAAAAATTATAGTTTTTTTAGATAGGTTTATTTTTTATATATTCATGTATTTATTTTTTGTCCGTACAATAACAGTCATTGGGGTCTAATGTTGATTTTTTTATGTTCCTCAGAAGAAAGAAAGTGATACAACTTTGGACCAACATGAGGGTGAGTAATTGATACCATTTTCAAAGAAAGTTATTTATTTGTTACTATATTTCAACCCTGTCCCATTTTGTCAAGTTTGTAATTCATATCCTTATAATTTGAAAAGCCACAATAATGTTCAGAAGTTTGGGGTCGGTAAGATTTTCAATTTTTTTTTTATTCAGCAAGGATTCATCATATTGATCAAAACTGACCGTTTATAATGTTACAAAAGATTTCTATCTTAAATAAACGCTATTTTATAACTTTATATTCATCAAAGACTCCTGAAAAGGAAAATGTGTCCACAAAAAAGCAGCGCAACTCTTTTCAACAGTGACAATAATAAATGTTTCTTAAACACCAAATCATATTTCTGAAGGATCATGTGACACTGAAGACTGGAGTAATGATGCTGAAAATTCAGCTTTGGCATCACAAGAATAAATTACATTTTAAAATATATTCAAATAGTAAAATGTTATTTTAAATTGTAATAATATTTCACAATATTGCTGGTTTTTACTGTAATTTTAATCAAATGAAATGCAGACTTGGTGAGCATTAAAGACTTCTTTCAAAAACATTTTTTTTTTTAAATCACACTTCACACTTTTGAAAATAAGGGTCTTTTTGGGTGCAGTCAGATTACTATTCATTTGGCACAAAAACAGTATGGCTCTCGTTTAATTTCACCAAAAGTAATTGCGAAATCCTGAACACTCTGTCTGCCATTGGTCAGAAAACGGATGGCCCCGCCCCAAATTCATGTCATTGGTTGAGCCACTGTTGCTGATCTCGTTTAAATCTTTTCCTCAAACACCATTTTGTGATTTATGCTTTTCTGGGATTTTCCCATATTTTAAATGACTATTAAAATAAGAAAGTGGAGACAGAACAGTCTGTTTATCGAATGAAAATCATCTTCTCACTGAAGCTGCGCGTGAACATTTAACAGCCCCGAAGGGACAAATGCATAATCACACGCGTTCACGGTGTAAAGTTACTCCATGAATTACAGTTGTTTATGTTGACGTCCTGCTCCCGTTCACATTTCAGCAAGCTTTGTGCGACAGGGAAATGAACAGAAAGGCAGTCGTTTGGTCACTTTGAAGATTTCAGCAAAAACATTTTGGATTTCTGACATCCCCTAGCATAAATCAAGTTGTTTCCAGTCAGCCAGTTGATGCCGCCTTTAGTTAGTTACTCCTGTTATGCTAGATGAGCAGATTTCCATCTCCATCATAGATCTTTCACCTTCTCAGCCGGATGTCTAGTTCTATACAACAGCTTACACTGATGGTTTCCAACAAATCAACTGCATGCATTATTAAATTTCTTCCTACTGCAATGCATCTTCAAATGGATCTTGTCAGAGAAAACTTCACAGAATACTGGGTCTGAACCCCTCAGAGAATGCCATAGGGTACCTTTAAGCGACCTGTGGGAGGATTGATTCCCATAGAGAAGAGCAATGAGCAGAAACCTAGTGAGGAATCAGACCCGAGGGGAGCCTGTCCTCCTTTAATTGGCAGTGGGCAATTACTGTACTATAGTTAGAGGTTGTTCAGTCTTGCTAACTCATTAAACATATATTAAGGGGTTTGGGATTACTTTGGGGTTTTGGAGACATTCGGATGAAAAAAAACAAAAAACAAAGAAGCTGAGAGTGCGTGGGAGTAATTTGCAACTTGACGGCAGTTGGAAGAGGGTGTAGAGACCAGCAGGCTTCTTCTGTCGCTAACCAAGAGAATGAACGCTGCCAATCCAACACAACGCACCATTGTAGAGGTTCACTTTCGTTCATTGATTCGTTTATTGAACTGATCTGTGATAGGCAGAAGTGTCATTTCCATTCAGACTGAGGTACATGAACCCCAAGTGGATTTATAATGTAACAATTGTCGTGTTTGACTAAAATTCTGTAGCAGAACGCATGCATTTGTCTACATTTAGTCTGTCCAGTAAAGTAAAGTAACCAAAACTATTACAATTATTTTTTGTAATTTAAATAAAGCTAATATATATATAGTAGTTGTCAAGGCAACTTTCTAATAACAACTAATAAAACTAAAACTAATTTAAAAAAGACAAGTTTATTAAAAATGATTCAAATTTAAACTAAAATTAAAATGAAAACTAAAACATTTTAATACTATATTAGTGTCTAAATAACACTAGTCACATAATTTGCTATAAACTGAATGGTTTATTAAAATAATTATTATAATAATAATTTAAAAACACTATATTCTATTGGGGTTTTAGCTCTATTATGCTCTGTATGTCGGCATTTGTCTCCAATATGTATATGTGTACTTCTCTGCATGAATTTCTTGTTAATATACTTAATTGTTTTTGATTAAATGCTTAATTGCTTAACATAAAATGTCACCATGATGGTTCCCATAGTGAATGCACATAGAGAGGAAAGCACTTGCAGTTTTAAATTATTGACAATGTCACATGAGCATTCATTACACAAAACAGCGATCATGAAATGCCCAAAAATGCCACTCACAGACATATAGAAACACGGAAAGGAAAACACTCTGCTGATTGTTTTAATAGAGGAACAAACTCATCCTGACATTACAAGAGAACAAGTTACTGAACACAACTATACAAATAAAACTGGCAAACGGTCAAACAATGCAACTGTATTATTTATTCATGCCTCAGTGCATGCTGGGATCCCTAGCACTCAGAGAAAGCAGCATCTGTGCCGCTATGGTATATAGAAATAAAATGAGCATTTGCTGTAGTTGTGACAGCTAAAGACTCCAAGCTATGCCATTACGATTCAAGCCAGAACAATTCCAAAATTCACGAGACCCAAGTTAGATTCAACCACAAGGCATTTGCTACCCGCCGGGCCACATCTCCAACAAACTAGCAAAATTTAATGGGAATAATGGCTGATTTAATTTGATCAATATTTTTTGTCTGTTCTCTCTCTTTCTCTGTAATGAGGTCATGTCATTTTTGGTGTCACACTATCTGCCAAATGTTCACACACAGTTACTTAGCGGACTACAATAAAAAATGTTGTGAGATTCTCTTTTGACTTCTAGAAGATCGACCATTCCATTAACAAACACACACACACTTAAAGACACACAGAGTGCATGAACTGTTTACAGAGTGATATTTATTCAGTTGGACACCCACTAAGTACATAATTTATCATGCCATGCACACTCATTTTATTCACATATTTATGATGAACTCTCTGCTCCCCATACACATACATGAACACACACACTTTGACACGTAATTATATATTTATGATACACACACACAAATTCCCACACTTACATGTTTTTTATCTAGGCTTCATGAATGCATTTATGAAAGGTACACACAAGTTCTCATACACTGATTTCAGACGCAAATGCAGCATCATGAACATACATTTGTTCTGACTGTCCATTAGCCTACATACTAACTCTGGTCCATGCACATTAGTTATAGGATATTTATTACAACTTTACAGTATGTTTACACTGTAAAAAGATCAGTTATTCATGGCAACTTGTGTTTTTACATTAACTCATCTACATAATTAAAGCAATTTAAGTAATTTAATTTAAGTTGAAATGACTTGGACAACCAGGTTGGTTATACTTTAAGGCAGCTCCTGAACTTAAGTTTTTAAGTTGAAATAAGTGGATTTTTTTTTTTTACAGTGGCAAAGTACTTTCTGTCCATCTATTCATGCATCTACCATTTACCAATATATTGTTTCATTAAACCCTGATGAATATATTCTCCGTTTGCTTTAAATGAAACTTAAATGGTTTCGATGGTTTTAGGAAATAGCATTTCAGAAACTTTATTTATGAAGTACGGAACAAATAGATTTAATAAAGTTAGTATTTTAAATGAAAAAGTAAGAATGAATAAAAAGTACTTTACAGTTTTTCTGAATTGCTAAAGCACTAAACCCCATTGTCTGAATCAAATTCTCAATAGCCTAAACCAATTTCTACAAAACCTTAGACACTAGGTGCGTTTCCATTACAGATTTGCACAAAACACTTGCGATTTTTTCTAAATGTTGACAAAAAACTATTGCAAAATGACGGTGTTTCCATTAACCGATGTTATGCGACTAAAACTTCATTTTTCCTCTCGCGATAAGTCATTCCAAAAATCATAGCAATGGACGTTGGTAGGTTTATGTATCTCAGCCACTGCACTGCCCATTATTATTAATCAAAGGAGACGTATGTGTGTTATCCAATCATTAAGTCAAGTCAAGTCATCTTCATTTATATAGCGCTTTTAACAATGTAGATTGTCTCAAAGCAGCTTTACAGAGATAAGCGTATAATTTAAGGTAACAGAGATTGTTTCGGCTTTACAGCAGAGTTAAGTTATTTCCATCTAAAGTTAGTTTTAATTGATTTGGTTCCGTCGCAATGATCATTTGTTATTAAATTAGGGACCGCTAAGACGACACCATTCTCTCTACACAGACTTTAAACGCGAACCTGTGAGAAACGCTGATGGCAGTCACATGCGCATTTAGAATGGGTTCTATAGTTATGTGTGTTAGAATATACGCAGGTTTGGAATTCCCTACAAGCCAAGCCTAAACAAAATACTTGTCTTTCCTTATAAATTTTGATAAGGAATTTTATTTTATTTGTTGCTTTGGGGTAACCCTTAGCCTATACTTGGAGCGGCATATATGAGGTGTTTCTGGGTGTTTCTCACTCATTTCTGCTTCGAGGTCTTGATTGTGGCATTTCTTTGAGGTTTAGAATCCAGTATTCCTGTAATTCTTCTGTCTTTTATGAATTTAATAAAGAACTCTGTCTCGTATTCTGTCCAAACACACCCGCGTCATCTACGTCAGGTGACCTGCAAATGCACAAAAACTGTTTCCATTGCAGTTTTTGCGAAATATTTCTTTTTCGAATTGCCTGAAAAACCACCTCATGCGAGCATAAAAACTTTTTGGCGATAAATGGGAGTTTTTTGCGAAATTGACGTGTTTCCATTTTCAATTTTCAATTTCCCCGCAATTTGAAGGGTAATGCAAACACGCCCACTGTTTGCAAATCTCGTGCACTCTTTTTGCATAACTCTAAACACATTCTCACTCACTAAAACACATTTTGCACTGTGATGCATTATGTTTCAATACACTAAACACAAGAGGCAAAAGTTAAACACAACTATAACACAGTTTTCAACGTTTACACACAATGATTCAAATTTGATCAAACCAACTGTATGAAATATGAGCCAGTTCAGAGTGCACAGGTGACACTGAATGATGATACGTACAATAGATGGAAACAATCTGAGGGAGAGGAAGAGTATGTGAAAGATGAGGATGAGAAAGAGGCTTGATGTGTGTGGGACTAGAGGGATTTTCACTTCGTCTGGTGAGAGACAACATTGCCTGTGATGTGGACAAAGTCCTCAGGCCAGAGCCAGCAGGAAGACATGATGCTGAAACAGAATCAATCTCTCATTGACCTTGATTTAGCAGTTGCACAACTTGCAGTATTTGAGTGTAATGTAACGTGCTTTTCATTTAGAGTTTAGAGTAGTATAATTGTAGTACACAATATACAATATACAGATTTTTCTCGATTGCTAACACACTATAACTGTTCAGTTGACCCAATTTCATTCAGTTCTAGAAACAAAGACACGTTTCTCAAAACGTTTAACACATTTCACCTGTTTTCACACACATTCCAACTTTCTCTCTGTTTTCTGCAAAACTCTACACAAAAATGCCCTCATTTTGCAGAGGTTTAACTGTGTTCTCATTTAGAAAACACAAGTACACAATATAATTACCTCAGGTGTGACACTGAGAACTCAAATAACACACATTTATCCATGTGTATACATTACAGTTTTTCTGAATTGCTAAAACCCATTTCTTGAAACCATAACTCACTTTCTCAAAACCTTAAAGGTCCCGTTTTACATGTGTTTTTGAAGCTTTGATTGTGTTTACAGTGTGCAATATAACATGTGTTCATGTTTCGCGTGTAAAAAAAACAGTATTTTTCACACAATTTACTTATCTGTATACCGCTGTTTTCACTGTCCTAAGAACGGGCTGATGACTTCCTTGTTCTATGAAGTCCCTCCTTCAAAAATACATAGCGAGTTCTGATTGTGCCAGCGGTTCCTGTGTTGTGATTCGACAGCAGCTTAGCGCAGGTTGCCCGGAAAGGTCACGCCTCTTACCATAACGTGGAGATGCATGCGCTCAGGGAAGGCCAAACAAAGGTGATTGGACTCCGGGATGAAAATAACAGCGTCTCGACGACATGGCGACAAACGCACTCTACAAACGCAACTCTTCCTCTTCTCCGTGGGAGCGCAACAAGACCACGCCCCCTTTTTTGTGTATTCCTGTGGGTGGAGGTTAGTCAAAAAACTGTTCTAGTGACGTCATTAAAGAAGGAAGTAGAGGGATGTAGTCCAAACCGGCCGTTCGATGTAGGCGACTTCTGTTAAATAAAATATCTCGCTTGGCATTGAACTTTGAGCTTTATAATTTTACAGATATTATTTATACTCTAACAACAACATTACGCACTAACTAAAATTTGAAACATGGGATCACGAAGAACGGGACCTTTAAACACAAAACCAAATTTTCAAACCACATTCACAGAACCTCTGACTCTTCTGGCAAAATCAAACAATTGCCTCAAAACCATTTTATCTGTTCTCAAACTCAAACAATGCTTTCAGGTCATACACACAGCAAGTCAATATTATAAACACTACAGATCATTCGTTAGACACTACATCAAAAAATGGAGAACACAGAATCCAGCATGAAGTTACAGGAAAAAAAGTATACTGTAACAAAGTAAAAAAAAAAAAAAAGCAATTACATAAAGTATAGTAATGACAACTTACAGTAGTAAGGTGAATAAATTGTATACTGTATCCACTGCTAGTAATAGTATTGTACTGAATATTGAATAGTAGGCCTATCGAATGTCTGTATATTCAGCACTTGCATACTGTGAAAATATAGTGACCCAACTGCAAAAGACAAAAAGGTTACAGTAAAAAAACTCTTAATGAAAAGCATGTTACAGTAAAGTACACTCAGAAGAGTTGTGCAACTGCAAAATCAAGGTCAGTGAGAGAGATTGTATTCAGCTTCATGTCTTCATGTTGGTCTGGCCGGAGGAGTTTCTCCACATCTCAGACAATGTCATCTCTGCAGGCAAAGGAAAAACCCTAAAGCAGATCCAGCCTTGACAACATTCTCCAACTTGCTCTTCCTCGTCCTCATCTTCGTCCTTTTTCACCTCCTCTTACACTCTTAGAAAGAATGTGTCAAAAATGACACAACCTGTGTTAAATTTTAACACATCCGTGGGTGAGCTCCAGGACTACTAGATTTGTGTTAATTTCAACTCATTCACTGTGTTAATGAGTTTAACACACTAAATGTGTCAGAAAGGTTAACATAAAAGATGTGTAAACATGTGTAAAATATGTGTAAAAGATGTGTAAACATGTGTAACATTACCACATTATGTGCTATCCTTGGCTACACACACTGTGTTAAGAAAGGTATCTAAAATCCTAAATCCTAAACAAAATAAGCATTTGACAAAATAAAGTCTGTGGTTGATTATCTTATTTATTATGACTGACATATCAACAATTAAATTCAATCCAGAATAGAACAATACAATTTAAAGCAGTCAAAAAGGAAATGTCCAACATAGGATAAAACAGTTATTTTCTCAATCTCATTAGGTAACATGACACACTTCCCCACCTTCAAAATAATTTCACTTATTTCCAAAACATTTTTGGCTTGATGTACATTGGTGGCCAAGTTTAGAAAATATTAAGCATTTTAATGTTTTTGAAAGAAATCTCTTATGCTCACCAAATATTTTATTTGATACAAAAGTACAGTAAAAACAGTAAATATTGTGAAATATTATTACAATGTAAAACAGCTGTTTTCTATTTGAATATATTTAAAAAATATTTTATTCATGTGATCAAAGCTGAATTTTCAGCATCATTACTCCAAGTTTTCAGTGTCACATGATCCTTCAGAAATCACTCTTATACGATGATTTGATGCTCAAGAAACAGTTCTCATTATTAGTATCAATGTCTGGACCACCCAAGAGGACGTTTGACTGACATGTAACGCAACCAATCACAGTTCGTTTTGTTCTGCGTCATGTTTAGGGGCGTGATAATATATGATGTTGATGTCCCTACAATAACAGACTGGCTGCATCTAATAAATTATTCATTCAAGAACGTTAAACAATGGAGCCGCGAACTTCAAGTACTTTTGAAAATCCAGTGTTTAGTTGATCCTGGTAAGCGCTCATTGTCACAGTTGTAAGCACAATAGCATTCTTCTTCCACGAGGGGTTTTGGTGTCACGGCATTTGTTTCCAGGCGAACCGATAAAGAACACGACACTCACATCTCCCGAACATCCTGTAGAATTCAACCAATCAGATCGCGACTTTGAAACTCCTGAAGTGTTTCCAGAAAAGTGTGACATATGCATCAGTCCCCTGTTTCCTGGATGCAAACGTGTCCACCAACACAAATGTGCTCAGTTCTTCTTCAGAGAAGATCGCAGTTCCAACACTATATAAAAATATAATAGGGAGAGAGAGAGAGGAGAAAATTACACAAGCATCAAATTGTTTTTAATCTCCATCATACTATAATTCAGAATATATATATTTGTAAGTAACACCCTTTTGTCAGCACATTCAAACATTTCAGTTGAACTGTAAACTAAATTATGCCAGATTAAATTTTAATACTTACATTTCCTTAATTCTCTCCAAAAATGCTGAGATTCGTAGGCTTAACTGCAATCAGGGATTTAGGCTAGCCAATTTCAACTTGTTTGCAGTGAAGGGACAGCTGTTTGAGACAAATACACAGTAAGATACATGATGCAAGAAATCCCCATGTGATGATCTTTTTCTTTCCCTCAGTAGTTAACCTACCTGTGCGCTGATAGGCTATGCTTATTAGGCACCTTCCTGGTCAGGTCGGACTCCTTGGCCTAATAATAGATCAAAAGAATGCAAAAATAAAAACTTAAGTTGTTTAGAATGCTTGATTTGATATGAATTAATGATTTAGTGAGTTTTACTGCAATGCTTACCTGAATAAATTAAATCTGGTGAGACTGAACACGGTGGTCGGTGGAAAATGGTCCATCTTCTGATTGGTTCATTTGCTGTGTAATAAATATTAGACATAATGCAAAGGTCACTTATTTTATATAAAGTTAGCACATGTAACGTTATTGTATGCTAACAGTTAAAGGGGTGGTTGATTGCTATTTCACTTTTTTCATTTTAAATACTGTGTAATGTTGCTGTTGGTGCATGAACAGTATCTGCAAAGTTGCTGCGCTTAAAGTTCAACGTAAGCGGAGATATTGTCTTTTAAAAATCAGGAAGTTTAATGCCTACAAAAACGTCTCGAATGGGACTACAACGAGATACTTCCCGGGTTTTATACGTAACTAACCCATACATTTACATCCACCCTCCCTCCGGAACATGTTCTGCTGTCGAAGAGGAGGAGTTATAGTGGAGAGCTGTAGCTGTCAGGTCTTCTGTGTTCAGGCTTCCAACAGACGCTGTAGTTCGTCAACAATGGTTAAAATTTAAGTTTGATTATGTTCCTGACAATTACAATCGTAGTTTAGCTCTCTGTGCTGCACATTTTACGGAAGACAGCTTCCAGAATCTACACGAGTTCAATGCCGGATTCAACAAGAAACTATTACTACAACATGAAGCAGTTACAGCTTTAAAACCAGAGGCCACAACCTGCAAGTAAGGTTTAATCATTTTAAATGTATTTGCCTGTATAATTTAAGACGTAATGTTTTAGTTTTATCAAGGATGTAAAAAAATGCCAGCTGGCTTTAGTATATGACAAACGCGTACAAACATTTTGGACCCGAATTTGTAATATGTACAAATTTTGTAAACGTATTTTCCATGTATACTTTATGACGTAGTTTTTTGATTTGATCAAGAACGCAAACCAATGCCAAAGCTGTTTGTTTATAGTAGCTAGTTAGTTCGATGCTATTTTGTGTGTATAAGACAAACGTGTACAAACTTCAAAAAATTATCGCAACAGCGAACTTCAGCTGCTGTTATCACATGTACACCTAAAGAAAACGACAAACTGAGTAAACTAAGCTTTGTGAATAGTTAAACGGTTGTTCATTCTATCAATAAAACAATATCTTTAAAAAACGGTATTACTCAGTCATGTATTCAGTTATATTAAATGTTTAATCAGGGGGAAAGCGTATCTCAAAAGCTAACAAACAGCAGTAGCATTTTCAAGTAACAGCGTATGGAAATTCTTTGAGAGAATAATAATAAAATAAAATAAATTACCATTCAGAAACGTTTAGTAAGAGCCGTGTTTGCGGAGGTTCTGCTTGACTCTCTTCATCACCGCTCTCTGGGTCTGATTCTGGCTCAAACTAATGAGGCAATATTGACACCATTACATTTGACCGGAGCACATGCAACTGTCGCCCGTAAAGGTAATGGGCGTGAAGATTCTGGACGCAGTTTAGCCAATTACAACACACCGGCCGAACTAACCAATCTGAGCTCATTGCCTCTTTCTGAGGGAGTGGTTTCATAGACTCAGGAAGTCAACCGGTCGTTCAAGTGACAGAGGAGGAAGCGGCTTACAATAAAGGTGAAATTTATGAAAAATAAGGCGTTTTTTAACAAACGAAACACGAAGACATGTTATATTGCAGCCCATAAACACAATCAAGCAAAGAAAAAAGGCAGTAAACCACCCCTTTAACGTTACCTAGCCTGCACATCACTCAAGAGCACTTATGACATATTGCTAATCATTTCAGCAAACTTTCAAATCCACTACTACGATTACATTTTATACGTAACGTTAATCAAATTAATAAAGAGTAGACGATTTTTAAAACACCCTTACAAATAACATTTTGTGTATTGTAAATCGAGTAGCACTGTACAGTGTTGCCAACTAATTTTCAGGAGAAGTTGCTAAAGCAAGATCAATTTGTTGCTAAAAGTTGCTAAATGACGCAGTGACGTCATTGCGCTATGACGTCATTACGTAATCGCAACGCAACACTACGCCATTATGTCACACGTTTATTATTTGAAATGCTAATTTAGATTTGTTTGTAAAAAATAAAAATAATAATAAAAAAATATATATAAATAGGCATATATATATATATATATATATATATATTATATACAATGTATACATAGGCCTACATGCATACAGTATTTGTAAAAGTAGGGTAATACAAACAACACTTTTTCATGATCAGATTTTTTCATTTTTAAATACAACATTGATATTGTACAGTTAAACACTTTACAACTACATTTAATGTAGGCTATTTTCTTATCAACCAGTGAAACATGAAATGTGTTTAAATTATTTTGCCAAAAATGCAAAATGCATGCTACTGCTGCTGCTGCCGCCCGCAGCCTCTCTGCCTGGCTATATAGACCAGCCCCGCCCCCTGCGCTCGTTGTCTTTTGTTTTCCGGTTTTCACAGCGATTTCCGCACAGGAATTATGAATGAACCGCTCTGTCTATTTAGCTAGCTTGTACGTGTGTTGTTTGGATTAGAATCACTTTCCAAAAGTTGCTAAAAGTTGCCAAATAAATAAAAAAAATTGCTAAATTTGTTGCTAGGTGCTTTTTAAATAAAAAGTTGCTAGGGTAGTCTGAAAAGTTGCTAAATCTAGCAACAAAATTGCTAAGTTGGTAACACTGGCACTGTAAGTTACAATCTAGGCGCGGTCACGTTTAGCTACCATTGCTTGGCGAAATTTTGCGTGTAAAATCCATTAATAAAGGTCTCTTCATTATCTGGAATTTCGTGTGAAAGTGGAAAAAAATTATGCCGATTTTGAATCGGGGTTTCCACGCAAATTCGCAGCATTGGTCAACATAAAGCTACTTGGTTTAGCCGTTCTTCACCTAACTTTAACTGCTAACGTTACACTATTGACAAAAGTCGAGTTTTTTGCCCGCAAAATCTCGTCGTAACCTAGCTTTTAAGCCAGTATTAAAATAACAGTAGCAGGAAATATTGTTTTTGAAAATGAACATGAGTAAAAAAAATAATTCAAGTAGGCCTACAGCTTACCTCATGACTTTGAGCATCACCGGCGTGATTCGGCGCGAATCATCTCCTCCCTGGTAAAGAGGTGGTTTTCACGAACAGTTTTGACGCGAGGGGTAGTCGATAACGAAGTGATAAGGTACATGTTTTATTTTCAACAATATAGTAAAAACAAAATAGTTGCTGTCGTTAACAGACTTTTATCTACTAACGTTAACGTTACTGAACTGCAACTGACTGGAACTGGATTATGTTCACTCAAAAGTCACCTTATTGGTTGGTTCAGTTTGACTAGCTAATTTAAATAACGGTCGCGTTATAAAAATTAACACATTAAAATGTGTAAGCACATCAGTCTACTCATAATGTGTTAAATGCTTTGAGTAAATACCCAAGTTGTGTAAACTTTAAACTACACATGGATATGTGTAAAATAGATTATTTTTTTATACACAGTTTTAGTTAATATTGACACAAAATGTGTAAATTAGAGTGTTACACATAATTTGTGTAATTTTTCTACACATTCCTTCTAAGAGTGTACTCATCCTCTTCCTTCTCTCCCTCTTATATTGTTTCCATCCATTGTTGGTATCAACATTCAGTGCAACATTTTGAGTACATTCTGGGACTCTGAACTGACTTGTATTATGTACAGTTGGTTTGGTCACATCATTAGAAATAAGTGTGAACAAGTTTGAGTCGTGTGTAAACGATGACAACTGTGTTGTAGTTGTGTTAAACCTTAGCCTGTCTGTGTTTAGCATTTTGAAACGTAAGTGCATCACAGTGCAAAATGTGTTTTAGAGAGTGAGAATGTGTTTAGAGTTTTGAAAAAAGAGTGCATGAGATTTGCAAACAGTGTTTTAACTACCTGAACTTGTTTAATGTTTCACAGAAAGAGCGATTTATTCGACAAATTGGTTTAGACTATTGAGAATTTGGATCACAGAATGGGGTTTAGTGTTTTAGTGATTCAGAAAAACTGTAAGTAGCAAAACAGATGACACACCAATCAGAATCTCAGGATAATATGAATAGGGCCACGGGTGATTGTGTGCTTTGGAAAATAGTGGTGGGAGATGAAGAGGAAGAGGAAGAGGAGAGGGAAAGAAAAATGAAGGGGGTGGGGTAAAAAGACATCTGTTCTTGATGAAATACGAAGCACTATAGTTGACCATGTTCTTGTGCTGGAATGAACATGAGGGAAGTTGTCCTACAGGCTCATCTACAGGGGTTTTATATGACTCACACATACAGTATAATTACGGTACAAAGAAGCTGTACTTTCACTATTCTATGTACAGTACAATTCTGTAGCACATCTTGTACACCCTCAAACTCATAATTGTCAAACTGATTTGTAGCCAAGTACTTCTAACATTTGGTATTTTTGCAGAACTGAGAGACGACTGCCTAGGGGAGGGAGAGAAAGTCTGTTGTCAGAAGACTAAGAAACTGCTCTAGCGTGGCAAATATGGTCATTATCAGTACCGTAATGCAATTTGGCCGAGGATGCTAAATTTATTTATTTATGTATTTACTGTACTGTAATTGACAGTATACTGTGTTGTATTGCAATTCCAAGTTCATGTTCAATTTGTATTTCAACTTTTTTTTTAACTACTGCTTTTCATGCTTGATCTCTTGTAACAGTGTTTTGAATTGAAGACTATGTTGTAGTGTGTGTGTGTGTGTGTGTGTGTGTGTGTGTGTGTGTGTGTGTGTGTGTGTGTGTGTGTGTGTGTGTGTGTGTGTGTGTGTGTGTGTGTGTGTGTGTTTTTGAGGGATTGTATGTCATGTCTGAGGGCAAAGTTAGTTTTTTCAGCAAGATTGAATGGTTTTGAGTGTAGAGCTTCATTTTGACCTGAAAATAGGAAGCATGGGGGATTGGGTGAGAAGTTATGGATTTGTGTTTATAGTTTCAAGAAAAGGAGGCATAATTTCAAGAAATGTGTTTAAGCGATTGAGAAAAACTGTATTCACCCAACTCATTTGCAATTACTGTACTTTTTTTATGTGATTGCAAAAATTGTTTACTGTGTACAATTATAATTGTATCAGTTTTTGATGTAGTGTCTAATGAATGATCTGTAGTGCTTATATGATTGACTCGTGTGTCAAGCAATTGTTTGATTTTGCCAGAAGAGTCAAGGGTTTTGTGAGTTTATTTTGAAAATTTGGATTTGTGTTGTGAGAAAATGGGTAAAGGTTTCAAGAAATGTGTCAAAATTGGGAAAAACTGTAACATTGTTGTGAAAAAAGACATTCACAAATACTTATGTTATATATATATATATATATATATATAATTTTTTTTTTTAAATGAATGAAGGAATGAATGAATTATACCATTTATTTGAATTAAATTTGCAACTTAGTGAAAATGGTATCTACTCAGGTTTTTCAGAACACATATAAAACCAACATGAATATAGAAAAATAAAAATTGAGAATGAATTTCTAGATTGCTTTCTAAAGCATATGTGACCCTGGACCACAAAACCAGTCACTTGGGTCACTTTTTTGAAATTGAGATTTATACATCTTCTGAAAGCTGAATAAATAAGCTTTCCATTGATGAATGGTTTGTTAGGATAGGACGATATTTGGCAGAGAAACAACTATTTGAAAATCTGGAATCTGAGGGTGCGAAAAAATCGAAACATTGACTCGATTGTGCTGCATTCACTCACAAAAATAAATGTTTTATATATTTACGGTAGGAAATTTACAAAATATCTTCATGGAACATGATCTTTACTTAAAATCATAATAGTTTTTGGCATAAAAGAAAAATCGATAATTTTGACCTATACAATGTATTGTTGGCTATTGCCACAAATATACCCGTGCGACTTGTGACTGGTTTTGTGATCCAGGGTAAAATATGTGTTTTAAATGAGATTTGAATAGATTTGTATGTTTTTTTTATTATTATTATTAAATCCTCATCTTCACAATCCATAAAGGCGATTGATCCATTTTTTCCCCCTTTAATATGCAGGAACCAACGAGAGCAGACAGCAAGGTGAAAGGAGAGCCTGTGGGATTGTGTTCAGGACACGACGCAGGGCAAACTCAAACCTGCGTCCCAGCGAGCACGTGCAAAACCAGCTGCGTCACGGCTCCGACTGAGAACATAATTTAAAAGTTGTCTTCCTTCCTCGAAGGTTCATGCTGAGTATCACTAACATCTCCCCAGGACCAGCTGTTTGGCTGAATTTCACAATCCCATTTCAAATCTCTCCCATTCATACCAAATGAGGAGTAGAAATGCCAAAAGATATGCTAATCAGCCATGTAGCGCCCCCGTCTACATCTAAGGGGGGAAATCTTCCGAATGCAGCCGAGTTTTTCCTGTTTCCTCCAGATTGCAGGCTTTGGCAGGAGCCTGCAAAAATTATAACTAGAGGAGACATGTCCACCTTACTTTTAGAAACTGAGAATGTTCATTGTCAGTGCTTTCGGGAGATAATCATTACTTTTCAAAGATCCGTGCTTTGATGTCTCCTCCATGCTTTTCCGAATCCTTCCTCATTCCCTGATGTCAGGCGTTTTTATTCTGTCCATCAGGTAGTCTTAATAGGCAAATCAGAAAGGACAATGTTGGTGCTGCACAATCACGGGTCTCTTCGCTTCTTTCAAAGTGCGCTCTAATTATTCCAGAATTAGAATTCCTAATTCCAACCATTTGGAAGGGTTGGATTTGAATTTGATTAACACAGATCAAACACCATAAGGGTTTAGCACAGCCGTATATGTTCGCCTTTGTGATTGCTTCTAATCTGAGAATTTCTGCTCTATAAGGACACCTGAATTTGCAAAAGGGCCTTTATTTGATAATACATCACATAGGCAATTATAGACACTATAGGGGGGCTTCAGTCCCCTTGTCTTTCATCTAATCAGCAATGAATTTAACTGTCAGCCCCCGTAAAATCGGTGATTATGTGATCATTAGTGTTTACTGAAAACAGCGGCATCTTATTTCACAGGTCATTTCACACTGAAGCTTCCCCTTAGTCGTTAAACTTAAACTTTAAAGCTCATTAGATTAAAGTGATACTTCACTCATCACTCTAAAATAAAAAATGTGTCGTCGTTTGCACACCCTCATGTTGTTCCAAAGCTGTGTGGCATATAGACAATTATCAAGACGCTCTCTTACAATTAAAGTCCCCTCTGAGAATTAAAGTTCATATTTTAATAATTATTGACACATTTGCATGCTTGTGGTTCTCTGATGTTGGTTAATGGTCACATGACATGAAACTAAACAGATAAAAAAAATATATATATATTTTTTATTTTTTTATTATTTTACAAAGGGCTGCATGGATATTTATTGTTATTTTTGTTGTTGTTTTAACTCTTAATTAACAATAAATCAAAATGTATTTATAAATATATTACTGTTGTAAATAAAATTGTAAACTGTCCTAAAAAATACAACAACAAAAAATATTTTATGAGGATTTTTATTTTATTTCACACTGCAAGCAATATTTGTCTTAAATTTTTCACTTTCAAACATTCAAATCTTCAAGCTTTTGTTTTGGCGGAGTACTGGTGAAATGAACTTCTGTCTATTTTGTGCAATGGAAAAGTTCCATGAATGTTAAAGAACCTTTATTTTTAAGTTATAATGAAGTTATATCCTCCAAAAGGACAAACAAAGGCACCATAAAAGTAGTCCATATGATCTTTTTTTTTTAAATGTAATGTTATTGTTTTTTGGCGTCAATGAGTAATAAACAGATGTAGTTCTCCTTTTGTGTTTCACAGCATTTGATTTTGGAACAACATGAGGGAGAATAAATAAATGAGAAATGTTTGGGTGTAATATTACTGTAAAGCAAGAAATATTATTCTGAGTTACAACATCTTAGAAATGCCACTTATAAAACATCAGCAGCCTTCAGCCTGTGCCATACACACTGTTTTTATGACTCAAACAACATTTTCCTAAAGATATCTTGCTATTCCACTCCACACACACACCTACATTATTTCCTTAATCAGAAAGCTTGCTATCAAGACCATAAAGGCTCTGAATCTTTATACAAATCTCATTTCAAAGTTGCGGTGAACGGCTTAAACCATCTGAACGTCAGCGTGAAGCGTACAGTGGCCCCAAAAGCACATGAGATCAGACTTGCTAAATTTACTACCCTACTAAAGACAGGATGATTCTCTTGAGCTGCTCCTGCGGTCAACATATATTATTCAAAATAGTGCATAGGTCCATGCTGAGTCCTGCGACTGAGTGTGTGTGTGTCTGTGAGAGAGAGAGAGATTGATAGAGAAAGAAAATGTTCTTGCTGTGAGAGTCCTCATCCCAGACAGCACACCCTGCGGGAGATAAAGGGAGAGGGAGAGAGAGAGGGAGGGATCGAGAGTAAAAGAGTGAGTGAATGCAAGACTTGAACTAAAGTTAGCATATATTCTGTCCGTTCTGATAAGTGCTCACCGTCTTATATAGTTTGTGTGTGTGTGTGTGTGTGTGTGTGTGTGTGTGTGTGTGTGTGTGTGTGTGTGTGTGTTTATCTTGGCCAGCTGGTCTAACCCAGATTGAAGAGGAAAGGTCTGTGTCAAACAGAACATTGCTGAGTGGCCTGAAAGTATCCAGTTTTAGCAAAAGATTTTAAAATGTACAAAAATAGTAAGATGTTTTGATCGATAAAGAGCCGCTCATCCACTTTATGGGGTGCAGCGTAATTGAAGTCTGTGCATGAAAGAGCAAAAGCTTGTCTTTGCTCTCCACAACAGACAAATCTGAGTTTCTCATCATCTGCTTGTGAATAAGGAAAGCCTTCTCTGTGGTCTTATAAAACTAGTCAAATCTGAGAAGAATGTAAGATAAGCATAACTGGAATAAAACTAAAATATACTACAGAACAGATGGTGTTTTCAAAAATATGGTGAGAGTAGAATGGTAAAAAATATATTTGTGAAGTATCACTAATGCTAAATCAGTTTAAAGTAAAAGACATTCATAAGCCATTTTAGTTTCATAAATTTCATAAGTAAAACGGGAAATTCAATGAGAAAAAAATGGCTAGCGGGACTGGACTGGATACCGAAATTTGAGAAAAACTGCATTATCTACAACAATAACCTAAAACAGTGGCCTCATGACCTTTTTTTTGTGTGTAATACTGGATAAGGATTACAAATATTTTTACTTATATCTATGGTATGATCTATCTAAATCTATAACTTGCGTTATTTAATATATATGGATTCACGAATATGCAAATTAGCCCCGCCTCCACTCAATCACACAAGCTCAGAATAATGCCTGATCCACTCGGTCAACTTTACTGTAGTAAATGCTGCACACAACGGCAAGTGGAAATACTGGTTAAATTTAGCCATATATGTTTGAACCAGAAACTGATTCAGAGGGAGTGAAAGAGTGAATTATACAGGCTTGTCAATGCATCATAATGGTCATGCATTTTATGTATCGCTTTCTACAATGTCGGACACATAACGGTAATTAACATGATTAGCCTTTTGCTTGACGACGTTATCAAACAGCTTATAATGTGTTGCTAATGTTACACAAACCATGAAGAATGTCAGTGGAGAAAGGCATATAGTTCATCACAACATCGTTGCATATTAATGATATGCTAAAGCCCGCCCGCACGTTGACAGGATTGGTTGCAACCTATAAACAACATTAAAAACTTGATTTTTCATTGTCATTTAATACACTGGACAAAATTATAAACGCAACACTTTTGTTTTTGCCCTCATTTTTCATTCATCCACCCCAGAACCCCCCAATACAGTAAAACTGCACATTTTAGAGTGGCCTTTTATTGTGGCCAGCCTAAGGCACACCTGTGCAATAATCTTGCTGTCTAATCAGCATCTTGATATGCCACACATGTGAGGTGGATGGATTTTCTCTGCAAAGGAGAAGTGCTCACTAACACAGATTTAGACAGATTTGTGAGCAGTATTTGAGAAAAATAGGCCTTTTGTGTTACATAGAAAAAGTCTTAGATCTTTGAGTTCAGCTCATGAAAAATGGGGGCAAAAACAAAAGTTTATAATTTTGTTCAGTGACTATTAAAAATAAACTAAAACTGAAATAGACATATTTACAAAAAACTAATGAAACTGACAAAAACACAAATGATCTATAACTTTAACTAAAATTAAAACAAAAACAGAAAATGTAGGAATAAAAACCACAGGCCTAAAACAATGTAAAGGTATTTGAATATTGGTTGACATCATTGGCCCCGCCCCCACTGGGCCTAGGTTACATCATCTGGAAAGGAAAATAATTTCAGAGGCGGAGCCAGTGATTTGAAATAACATGCACTGATGAATTGTGCACAATATTATCAGGAACATGAAATGTGGAAGTAAATATTCCATTTTGATTTCCTGTTGACTGTCAACATGAACGCAGGGTTACAAGATGCTGTCTAAGAAGGCATCGCTCGAACAGGTAGGGACACTCGCAAAGATTCTGGTGATAAAAATAGGCTTTTGTTCACTCTGAGGTGTTTCTGAGATGCAAGTAATTTCACAGAAGCAGCCTCGGGGTCACACTCTGTGTGTGTGGCAGAGATGGAGCCGCAGACAGAGTTGCCCTTAGACAAAAGTAATAATATTTCGAAGGCGCTCCGGGGCTGGGTCTCACAGACCATTCAGTACATGAGAGGGACCAAAGTGTTTGTGTGTTTGCAAGTGGAACTGAGCCAAGGTGGGCCAGAGATCTATGGGTGGAAGAGAGAAAGAGGAAGGGAGAAACAGAAGGCTAGACTGTTTTTGGGTAAAAGTAATATCACATTACTCCAAATATTCCAAATCCAAATATAGACATAAAATCATCGTTGTTACATGTACTCACTATATTAACAGTAAATTACGCACAATTACAAGAAGAACTGGGCAGTAATGTTGTAGTCAAGACCACCTAAACTGAGACCAAGACCAGTGTTGAGACCAAGACAAGACCAGCGAGGCAGGGTGAGACCGAGTCAAGAACAAGACCAGACCAGCACTCCTCAAAATCATCTAAAAGGTCCATATCTACTGTCTGAGAAGTTACCTGAGCGGTTACCAATCAAATCACTAACAATAAAATTAATCTTTGTTGTAGAGGTGGCACAGAAGTTGCATCTGACTTGGTAAAATTAGACCTGCATAAATAATGTTGGTGATTAATGTTTTAAAAATAACATTTTGAATATAGAAATATGATGGGAAAACAAAATGATAGGCCTACTTTTAAATATGAAACTGTAACTACGCCAGTAGGTGGCGACAAAACACTTAATGAGTGATTCAATCATTTATTCAAGGAATTTGTTCAAAACAGCTGATTCATTCAGCAAAGAAACGCGTTAAAGTTCTGCCATGGATTTTTTTTTGGAACTATATTCGTTGTCGAAATAGCGACTTAAATTGTCTAAAATGTAAGTCACTTAATATTAACTTATTGTTTATTGAACATTTGTATAAAATCAATATCACTTCTGCAATCATGCTTTTATTCGTGAAACAATAAGCTCTTGCTCTTGTGATATTGCTTAATTATATCCTATGTTATATAAAATAAAAAACAAGATACTTTTTTGCAATCAAATCTTGAATTTGTGGGGCATTTGTATGAATTTTGGGCATCTAACCCAATTATTTCTAACCCAACACAACAGTAACAAAAGAAATCACATTAGAAATAATTTATTAATTGCATTTTAAGCAGTAAGTTCACAAAAAATCACATTAATGTTAATATATATCAGACAATGCACCAGCAATTTAGTTATATCCTTGCAGTTGTGGTCTTGACCGGTCATGAGACAAAACAAGACAGAGACAAGACCAGGTACAAAAGTGATCGAGACCGGGACAAGACCAAGACTTTCAAAAAATGGTCTTAAGACTAGTCTCGAGCACTACAACACTTCTGGGGGAGCATGACGGTATCATGCTGAAATGATCGCTACCACGGTATAAAATGTTGCTATATCATTTATATCACGGTATATAATGAATGCAACAAAGATTGTTTTGGCTGTACAGAAGAAAGCCACTGTCTAGCTTAAGTAAGTTTTTAATTGATTCATTTCCGTTGTAAAAATCCTTAGTTATTAACTTACACAACATCGTTTTCAACTGGAAAAAAAGGAAACTTTTAATGCGCTCTGGTCATTAAAATCACATTTGTCATTGAATCAAACAAAAGAGAAAATCACTTACTGCCCTTGACTTATTGTTAACAAGATAAATGGTAACACTTTATTTCCTTATTAACTTGTTACATAGTTACTATAGTAATAATTATAAATTATGCATAATTACATGCATAATACTAATATAGTAAGTAGTTAATTAATATATAAATGTATAATTACACTGTAACAAGGACATCTTTTTTCTTATTTTTAATAATAGAAATGAGATAAAGTAACACAAAATACTATATCGTGATATATATTTATCGTGTTATCGTGAAATAAAATTTCTCTATTTGTGAAATTTGGTCATTACACCATTAGCTAAAAGAAAGTAACCCTAAACAAAACCCCATTCCCAAGTACGTATAGTTAATTATATTAATCAGTACTTAAATGTATTAAAGGAAAGATCAAAATAATGTGTTACCAAAATCTCTATGATTTTATATTTTGTATACAATGAATGTGAATGGGGAATGGAGCTGCATGTCATGCTCCATATTGTACAAAAATGCTGCTTGCACATTGAAAGTAGTTCATATAACTTGTGTGATATTTTCAAATGATAAATTAGTGTTATGAACAGGATCTAATTAGATTTTGCATAAAATCTACATGACAGCACTAAAATCTGATTTAAATACTGGGCTTGACAGCCTCAGTCCCCATTCACTTCCATTGTGAAAAATAATAATAGCTGTTCTTTTCATTATATTCTGCCTAACATCTCCTTTTGTGTTCAACAGAAGAAAATGATACAGGTTTAGAATGGCATGAGGGTGAGTAGATGATGACACAATTTTTTTTTTTTTTTTTTGGTGTGCATTATTAAGCATTTGATGTGCATTATAGACAGGCTTCTATAATACACAATTATTTTCTACTTTTCTCTCTCTCTCTTTCCTTCTCTCTCGTTCTCCCTCTACCCACTCATAAAGCTTTGTTTGTGATTTTTCTCATCATTCAGCACAGCACCAGTGAGCTCATCTTCTTTACAGAAATGTATCTGCCCCCCCTCCCTCTCTTATTTATCTCTAAAGAGACAGAAAACCATCTTGCATTCACCTTTTTTACCAAAACTACTTTCAAAAGATGCGGTTACCTCATTTACACACAATCTATGTCGATAAGAGACGCGATCTGCAAGAGCAATTTGTGTTTTTGACGGATTGGATTTTTCATGCTCTCGTCGTCACGCTTCTTTGTGTTGTTAACTGCTGCCCCCTAGTGGTGACTGGTCAACATTACGCAGCAACATATAAAAAAGCCTCAGTTTCTCATCGCTAAGGATAAATATTACTTCTAGATATGTAACGTGTTGCTATGGTGATGGGCTCACGGTCCTCTTTACAGAGAAACGAAGATGATTCGGAGGACTGCAGAGTAAAAGAATGCGGAGCCGATGACATTGTACTGAGAGCGGCGGAGTGTTACCATGGAAATAGCTGTTCGTTACACGCCTGAAGCGCGCACACGCGAAGTGTGAACGCTTATTTTTATCAATGAAACAACAGGTTCCGCGTGAGAAAGAGGGAGGAATTGTGTACCAAAATGATGACGAGCGAGGAAGGGGTAAAACGGGTTCAACAAAACATAAAAGAAAAGAAAGCTGTTTTGAGTATAAGAAAATTTTAAAGGGATACTCACCTAAAAATAAAAACTCACAAAACAAAAAAAAACACAAAAGACGACATTTTGAAGAACATCCTAGAATGTATTGACATCGAATGGTCGCTGAAGATTTCAAGTCGCAAAATCACAATAAAAATAAGCTAGTCTAATTACAAGTCTTCTGAAGTCATACAGCTTTGAGGTGTAGGGCCGTTATTCACTCATATCAATAGACCTTATTCACAGCAGCGCCATCTTTTCTTTTTAACTGTAATAAAAGTGAGGCTGTGGAGGATAGACATCTCTTCAGTTTGCTGTATTTAATGAGTTTTTGAATTGTTCTGCTGACAAAACACTGCAAAATATCTTAAATTTCAGTAGACAAAAAAACCAGATAAGCTGTGGAAAATTATAGCCTAGTGAAGTAGTGATCTAGGAGCTTTATACAGCGGATGCCATCAGCCTCGCTTTCATACCTGTCATGGCGCTGCTCTGAATAAGGTCCATTGAATCAATTGGTTCACTGAAACGTTTCGCATCTGACTGATACGAACGCTTGAAAATTGTACATTTCATATTGAATCTTTGTCATTTTGTTAAAAATCTTTACTACAGATACTATTTTTATAATATTGAAGTTGTTCTGAGAATTTTTTTTGTCCATACAATAAAATAAAAAATCCCAGTTTTTCCATCTTTAAAGTTTAGAAACGACATAAGTTGTTAAAATTTTAATGACCCTGTTGTTCTGACATGTTTATTTTTTTTATTTTTTTAGGTAATATTAGATGCATTTGCAAAAACTACATACAGTATGTAACTACAAAAGGATTTGAAAAACATGGTTTAAAAAAAAGTTTTGGAAGGAGTATAGAACTGCTGACACCACTTGACATGCTGTCACCTGCCAAACACACACACACAGACACACACACAAAAAAAAGAGAAGCTGAAGCTCTAGAGAATTGTCACTATTTTTACATTTGATTCCTCCTTTCCACAGTTCATAGCTTTATACTGTTCTCCACAACCATTTTAGCTGCCCTTAATGTTAGACATGACAAATCAGTGTCAAAACCAAGACTTGTTGGATTGTAGCTAGCATTGTAGGGCTGTGGCATCTCCAAAGCAGTGTTCAAACACAGCCGAACACATGGGCACAGGCAATCATTTTGAAAGCATTGTTATTAACAGCTGTTGTTCACAGCTTGTCAAACGAACAGTAACAGATTGTACTTTTGATTGTACACAACAGAATGTGCATTTCATATATTGACATTAATCCAGTTTAAGGATTAAAATCTTACGTGCTCGCAAAAGTGAATATGCAATGACTCAGATGACAAAGGCAGCAGAAAAAGAGGTAGTTAAAAGCTTGGTTTCTTTAATGCAAGAATCATTATTGTACATTAACAATTCAATGGTCTCTGCACAGCTTTTTTTTCTTCTTTTTTTTTTTTTTACAATATGTACCACAAGTCTATGTCAGCACCTACAGGTATTTACATTACATAATGTTACACTGGAGACAAAGGTGCTGGGGAAGAGTGACGAAAGAGGATGAATGAAAAAAAAAAAGATGGATGCTCAGGAAGATTGAAGGGAAATTACTGAAGAAAAATAAGTGATTGAGAGATGTGCATGACAGCGGAAGTATGGCTATCACAGCACTTGTGCCTGCTGCTAGAGCAGAATTAAGAGAAGGCAAAAAAATCATGAATAACATTGTCAATAACATTAAAATAAAACATTTGTTGCTTTTCAAAGCCGCAGCGTGGTAACTGAAAGCTGGGGCAGTGACAGGTGCTGGAGGAAGAGGCAGGTACCACACACACACGCACAAACACTCTAACACAAAACCCATCAGTCGTTCACTCACACACATCAAGTACTTGTATACACAGTCATACAGACATTGCTCATTATGTTGCGAACATGCACACAAAAATGTTGTTCTTGCGTTCGATAACCTCTCAGTTCAGCCGTAACACAGCCATACACGCACACAATCAACTCACACAGCAATATAGTGAATGAGAGTTGTGTGTTTGTCGACAGGATCCTATGGAAGGGCACTTAGGCCTCTGCACTGAACACCGTCCCCCGTCCCCCACCGATGACCTCAACTGGGCTCTGTAGACCAATCAGAGAATGTGCTGGGCTGTGGTGAGCACTGTTATTGGCTGCTTTTATTTCCTGGTCTGAATAAAGATGGGAGGATGACTGAGGAGTGGCATTTTTTTCGCTGTTGTTGTCGTTGTTGTTTTCTTTTTCTTAAGAGCTCAGATCATCCTATTGCGTTTGTGAGTGGGCGAGTCTGTTATGACATCATTGCACTGGGCGGAGCTTCGTTTCCGAGTTCCGTTGTCGAGGTGGAGCGCCATCTCTTCAGCAATGAAAGTGTTGAGGTCCACGTCGTGGAGGCCGTTTCTGCGGCGGCTGGGGGCGGAGCTAGCGCTCAGGTGTGTGGGTGAACCCGGGGCTCCAGAGCGCATACTGATACTCGCCATGGCTCCGCTCAGACCTGTAACACACACACACAGGTAGGAAAACATATGAAATATAAATGCCTGAAATATATTTTTTTCAGGGAAAACCTTCAGGGACATTTTGCAGGACTATTTCTGTGAGAGAAAAAAAATCCATTTTAACAATACCAGTGGCCACAGAGCAAGCTGGAGTGGAAGTGTACAACTCAAACTGCCCAAAGCAAGGGAGCACTTTATATTATACGCTTCAAAGAATGTCATAAGACACATTTCTGTACTGTACAATGCAAACGTTTTTTTTTGTTTTTTTTTGCCTGAAAATAACTTGCATTACATGTGTGTTTAGATGGATAGATGCATTATAAATCTAAGCACTGTCGTCAGGCACACTCACCATGCAGAGCAATGGCCTCCCTGAAAGGCTGCAGGTCTGTTTCTACAGATGAACTCGTCTCCGAGGACGTGGGTCGGCTTGGTGACACCATTGCAAGTCTTGGTGGAGCCCTGGAGCTACGTGGCGGTGGGGCTTTACCACAGAGAAAGCTGATAAGATCCTCACGCCGAATAGTCCGCCTCCTTTTCTTCACCCACGCCAGGACATCTTTGTTTCGTCTCTGATGACCGATCTGAATACCCAGCTCATAACTCCGCTGATGGGCATCAACACTCTCTGGAAGATGGCAAAAAAAAGCATGAGCATTTCTGTATGTATGTGAGGAATCAGCCCAGCTGCATCAATGTCTCGTGGTGTTTTATGCCCAATGATGTCAGTCTCATTTAACAATCTGATATCAAAAGCTCTTCTTAGAATTTTTAATTCGGCATCAAGCAGAGAGTAAGTGTTTGATGTGATGGAGAAACTGAACAGCAGGTGAATTATTGGTTATGATTACAATAAGAAGCTTTTAATAATGTAATTATGTAAATGTTACATTAACTTCCAAAGCAATTGCATAACACCACACATTTTCGTTCTGCCAGAACAGCAGCATCATCTCTCCTCAGGAACGGCAGCCACTGTTCTTCAATCTATTACTTTCAATCCATAATAGGCAACAAATAAACTGCCTCAACCAAAACTGGCAGGCATGAAGATTTGTTTCAATAGACAGGGTTTCCATTGCCAGGCAGGAATCAGACTGAAATGAATTTTACGCTTACAAAACCTTGAGATGAGGTGCATGAAATGATTCAAGAGATGATTAAATCTCACCGAGGAGTTTATAAAGAAAAATGGGAGGTTTTAGAAAATACACTTGGACTTAATTTCTGGTTCAAAGTTCACAATGTGAAATTGCACACTGAACTTTTGATAGATAAAAAAAAGTTCACATGTAAAGGCGGTGATCAAACTTGAACTAGTTGATATATTTGATCTGATCTCCAGTAAATTGAACACACAAACACCTCCCTGTTCCTGACAGCTCTTAATGACGTGACTCAAATCATCCACATGACACATCTGACATCCTCATCATCTCTCATTACCCCAACTAAAGACTAACTTCTGAATGATGACTCAAGTTTCACTAGCAGACTCATGGCCATGGTGGGTCTCATAACTGCAGTCTCATACACAACTACTTTAGGGCTGTGAATCACATTTCCACAATAACAATCAGCCAGATTCTAGGAAGAGGAGTAAACCAATATGATTTTAATAACTGCTGTCAGCCATATTGTTTCTAGTCTCAAACATATGAACAACCAATTATTTTTATGTCAAGTCAAGTAACCATTTATTTGGCGCTTTTAACAATACAGATTGTTCCAAAGCAGCTTTACAGTGATAATAGGAAATTAAAGCAACAGATTGTTTTGGCTTTATGGCAGCTCTAGAATAAATTTATTGTCCAGCTAAAGTTAGTTTTGACTGATTCACTTAGCTATTAACACGACACCGTTCTAACAGAAAACCCTTAACGCATGATTTGCACAAAACAGTGCCTGTTGGCTCGAGAACGCAAACCTTGAAATCGGTTCCACGGTGCAAGCCATGAAACATTTTGAAAAAAAAAAAGATCATTATGCGCAAACTTCAAAAACGCAAACCTGTGAAAACGCTGACGGCGTGCACATGCGTATTACGCATTCAGTCTATAGTTATGCGCGTTTGAATATATATGTGCGCAGGCGTGTAGTCTTACTTTACAAACTGACCTCAACAAATTACTTGTCTGGCCTTAATTAATAATAAAGGATTATTTATCGCTTCCGTGTAACTAATGGGGCAGGCAGGAGTTATCCAGTAAAAATTTGGATTTTTCTAGCCCTATTCGGACAGTGGATGTCTGTAAAAATAAATTTGCATGGAACGTGCATTCGGATGGCATTTATTCACGGCGGAGGAGCGAGTTTTGTGATCCTACGAACCCGGGAACGCGCTAATATCCTATTTATTATCTGATTATTTAACCTCCTGTTTAAAAATAGGAAGATAGATGCGCTGTAGTTAAAATGGTTTTCTGTCTTGTATTTTATCTCAAAATGATTGGTCATTTTAAAAATGTGGAAATTAGCAGAAATAAGTTAATACAGCCTATTATTTACATGAGGTAAACAAAGCTGCTAGGTTTATATTTTTAATGTATAATTGATGCCATAATAACGGCCCATTTCAACTGTTTACATGCTTTTCTTCTCTTTCTCCTTTAAGCGGTAATATGAAATATTGTTTTTCCAGCATTTCAGTAAAAAAAGTGTAGACTACATCTTTAAAATGCATCCAAAGCATAACATTTATCGTACGGTATTTCAGATGTGGATTACCACACGATCTTGGTGTTTGTCAAAAAACAGTAGGTAATTCAACCAGGGATTTTTACACGGGTGGTGGAAGGACTTTCTGCATTGGATGGCAATAAAATCAGACTAGCCCCTGTAAATGCTGAAAATACCTTGTGTCCCCATGACAAATAATTAGTTTGAATAGGGCTAATGACTGTAAAAACAGCAGATTGCAAAAAGCATCTTATTTGTGCTATAAATGAGACATTGAATTTCTAACTTGACCAATTTATTAGAAAAGTGATTCACAGCCAAACCCTTTCATCCTCTTTCTATCTTTGTTGTAAACGAGATTGACTTACATAAACTGAGCAAACAACATCTTGTTCACTCAGTCAGCAGCTGCTCAATCATGAAATAAGTGCTTCATCTGTTCAGTGTCATTCAAGATCATTTATAGCACAAACAAGATGCTTTTTGCCACCTACTGAAACAAATGTAACTTAAGTGATTTTTTTTTATTTACTCAACACACTGACTCTGTGAAGGGGACATTTTGTTCAGAATGCCAACCAATGACATTCCTCTTTACACTCTAGACTTAAATGCTATTGGTTTGTGCTATAGTTTTTCTTTGGAATTAATTATTTTCTAAAGTGAAAGACTAACATGTGTAGATCTTTTGTAGATAATCTAGCCCCTGGTTTCACAGACAGGACTTAAGCCTAAAATCCCAGAATAAAATGCACGTTTGAGCTATCTTAACTGAAAGCAACTTGCACTGACATATCTTAAAATGTCAGTGCCATTTTTTTTTGTCAAGATTGCACACCAGTAATGTTTTTTTTCTTAAGAACATTTATGTAGTCATTCAACAGATTCATTTAAAAACAGGGATTTGTTGAAACAAAACAATACTAAAGCAGTAAATTCCAATCAACTGTAGTTCACACATACGAAAGCCCATAGTATACCTCATTTTGGATGTGAACACGTAGTGCACTTCATCCTTGTCCAGTGTCTGTGCCATTTCTCTCTAGAAGGTAGGACCAAAAAATGTCTTTGTACTCTTTTAAAACTACAGTTGCAGGTATCCTTTAAAGTCACCAAAAAAAAAAAATCTAAATAGACAATTCTTGTTTTTTTTTTTTTATGGAATATTGCAGTATTTATAATAAATTATTTTTCTATGCACACATTATTCATGTGCCATTGTAATCTTTAATGAAAATAACTTCCCCTCCCACTTGCAGCGACATCTCTCCTCTGATGACGGGACAACCTGTCACTCACATGACATCACAGCAATAGCAAACATTCATGTTCGAGAAGCCATTTTACTCGCAGATACATCACAATAGAGAAGAAAAGACTATCACAATTTCCATTTTATGCTGACTTTACTCCCCACAAACAAGCACTTGTCAACTTTGTTGATGCTGTCTCAGTAGTTTGTTGTTCCATCTCCTCCATTTCTTTTTGACTAAAAAATGAAATGTCCACAAGGTGGCACTACTACACTGGACCAATTTAATTAGTGCAAAAAATTCAAGGTGCATTACGAGCTGAGTGTACAGATTACGCATGTTAAGGAAAATCTGTCTGTTCATGCGTTCAGTATGCCTACCTACATGTGTACAGTAAGCACACACTATGCTAATGAGACTATGTCACACACACTGTACGCACACACTCTGGCATATGCATAAAAACCAAAGTATGCATTAGGCTGTAGTGTAGTCGTGTAAAATGAAAAACTGTTCATGAAAGGTTTCTCAACTTACCTTTGTATAGGTTAGTGACGGCAGTTGCAGCATTTTGAAAGGGAACCCACAAAGAGCGCCCCTGTTGTTGACATACTCTATCTGAGGGAGTGATCAAGACAGGACAGGAAATGTTTACGTTGCAAGAGGAGATACATCATTTCCCATTCATATAAGACACATATTTACCCACTGTTTAAAAAAAAAAACCAAGACAACTACACCAACATCAGGTTCAGATTTAGCACCTTTACAGCACTGACTATGTGTCATGAGATAGTGAGCTGCCTACTTAAACAGCACTTTTGGGCACCATAAGCACGCTTGGAATGTTCTTAAAGCGTGTATGAGGATCATAAGTGGGTTCTACATAAGCAGCTCTCTATGTTTTTAGACACAGCCATTAATTAGACGACGTCTAAATTTGATATGTAGCAAGTGGACTCTACGCCATTTTGTTGTGTAGCTTTAGTTTATCTTATTGTATCGTTTTGTCCAAGTCAGATCTTTGTGTATGAAAGCATGGTGTGCTGTAAACCAGCTTTATAGTGTTTCATTAATTTAATAACCGATATCAGCAAAAACAACACAGCCCTGAAACAATAACGCAAAATATTTGAACTTAGCCTGCTAATCCTGCCTTCGCCATTTTGTTTCGCATACTATTATTGTTGTTCTTTTTTTTTTCCACACGTTTTCATTCGTTCATCACAGTTTGTATTCTTAGATCTTTTCGTCTACGTATATGGCGTTTGAGTTCATAACAGATGAGATTTCGATCACAAATCGTTATTTTCATCAGATGAACTCCTCCCTGCACTTCGCCATTTTGTTTCGCTGATAGACAACCAGCTGGGTGAAGCTTTAAATATATTTTTTTTAAATCACAAAACACGTTTAAATGTACTGTGCCTAGTTTTAATATTAAATAAAGACGGACAATAGATGACATTTCCTTACAGAAACTGATTTGTGTGTCAGTTTACGTTGCTCGTCTGCCACTTAGCATCAATGCTAATCTGTAAACGCCACCGGCCTTCAAACCAGCCAAACAAAAGGCGAAATTATACTAATTAAGCACTAAATGTGTGTATTTCATTATAAAATAACCCCTCGACGTCTTAATGAGATCTTGTTAGATTTAATTTGGTGGCTATCCGTTGAGTTTATGAGTTAGTCTCCTTTGTTTGCCAGTGTCAGAGTTAGCTGGCTAGCTCTCGGTGAGTTTTTATTATACATATCGCACCTTTATACAGTTGAGCGACGGCAGTGGCTGAGTTCTGGAAGAGATGCCAAAGTTTTTGTTGGCTCTGCTCGGTCTCCTCCTCGCTCGGTTCCTCCTGCTCGGCCTCGGCTAGGCACTGCCGCTCCCATTTGGAGAACCAGTGCTCGGGTCCGTGTTCCTGGATCTCCGCTTCCCCCTCCTCCTTCTTCTCCTCCATGGCCACGAAAAAAAAACACTAAAACCGCTGCTGTAATGCTCTAACGTTCGCTTAAACAACTCTCCGCGGCGATTAAACCCGGACGTAGTCGTTTGTCGTCGGCGGCGGCCTCATCGACAGCTGTTAGTTTACGTCTGCATAGCGAACGGTGCTTGCACTTCTCCGCCACACAGTCGATGAAAACAACTTAACGTTGCCGACACACAAACCCCGCCCTCTCGAGTCGGCCTCGACGCTCATTGGTTACAGGCACACAGGGCGTGGCTTGGCGTCAACGGCTCAACTGTTTATTAGATGCACCAACTGTCTGTCATATGTCACGGAGTGACAATGAACGATGACACCGCCCATGTTTATGTGCCACACCGAACACTGAGCCTCAACTCAAGTACACTGAGCAGGAACGCGAGATTGCGCAAGCCCATAATGAGTCGCTATTCATGCTTTCCAAGGTCTTTTCCTGTTTCTCTTCTGTTCATTACAGTAGGAGACTGTTAAACAAAGAGAGGAATTTTTGAATAAATATAGCCTGTTGTGATTACCTCCTTTGGCCTACAGAGGGCGTCATTATACAAGTACACGAATGCATCTTGCGTGCTCAAACCCATATGTCTGTTGTCACAAGACATCACAGGTAAGAAACTAATTTAAAGGGAAAATACATTTTCACGGTGGCATATTTAAAAACACCTCTCTTTTTATATGCATATAATATATTGTACATTTAGACAAAATATAAAAAATAAATCTGTTGTGTACAACAGGTATTTCAGCAAAGTTTTGATCATGTTTATAATTTAGAGGCCTTAGAAACTTGCGTGTCACACACAATACAGTCGGCTTTATAAGGTTATATGAAACTCATCAGCAAGCTATATTGAATTGATCTTATTTCTTGTAGACAATGCTTTTTTTTTAAAGGACATTAAAGGAGGTTTCGATTAAACTTCACAAAAACTATAAGCATGTAGACAAGTCAAATTTTTATGTTCCCACAAAACCAATTTTGGTTAACTAATATCCCTCTTATTGGTAATATTTAATGTTTATACATTTAACATATTCTGATGATGTTAGAGATTGTTTGGTAACATCCTTAAGGAGTGATGTTCATATTTTAGAAGAAAATCACCTTGACCCCAAAATAAAGATAAGATAAAACATGATAACATAAAGGGGAAGGGCAGAGACAGAGGGATTTAACATGCTTGCACGTGCAAGAGAAGTTGTATAATATATGGCATGTCACATCATAATTCATCTTCATATGTGCAAAGTTAGAGTCTTATCAACTTGTATGTTGTTTCCTTAGTGCTGGTGTTACATAGCAGGAGGTGTAACACAGAAACTTGGCATGTGAGGACTTTGACAGGAGACGCGCAGTGACCCCAGGTTAATGTCTGGAGGAGAGTCCTGAAAGGGTGGGCTGGCTGTAGACTCTTGAATACTCATTCCACCTGGAAGCTTGTCACTTTCTCTCTCCTCTGCCTCATGCTCTCCAGCTCCATGGAAGTGTGTGAGATAAAAATGTTGCCTGCTTGGGAGAGCAACGGCTCAAAGGTGTCTGTAAAAGTGCCAGGTCCAACTCTGACATACCAGAATATTCAGTACTGCATTAGAGAAAACCGTGGACTGTGCCGCAAGAGAGGACCTGAGAGAGACATCTTAAAAAATATCAGGTTAGTGTCTGTGTGTGAGTGTCTAAATGCTGTAGAGGCAGTTCAGTCAGATTGTCTTATTCACTAGATGTTTACATGCTTTATAAGATTTACATCTCGCATTGACCGTATTCAGCAAAACATACTGCTGTGCCGTCAAACATTATTGCAGATCAATTTGATACAGATAACAGTTATCTTTAATCTTTAACCAGAGCTATTTGATATGCATGTGCATATCAGTGTCTTTCTGTGTTTAAATGTTTTTATATCTGCAAAAGAAATTGTTCTTGACCTAATGCTATTGAAAATATCATCTAAAGTTTGTGCAGAGTTCAGATGTTTGGAGATTAGAATGAAAAAGAAGTTCTGAAATTGTAATTCTTCATAGTTTTTGTGTGTTAGTGTGTTCATGTTTCATTTTTTGTGTTATTTACAGCAATCAGTTGCTTGCTTTGGTTGAGGAACTGTGATGGTTGTTTTCTATGTCAGAACACAAGAAATATACATGTTTTTGTATTATTTATTTTTATAATTAATACATTATATTAATTGCAATAAAAATGGCACATATTTTTAATGATAATATATCGTCAATACTAGATATATACAGGGTGGGCCATTTATATGGATACACCGTAATAACATGGGAATGGTTGGTGATATTAAAGTCCTGTTTGTGGCACATTAGTATGGCCACCATGGTCACCACCCATCTTAAGGAGTTTGCCCCCTCACATATACTAATGTGCCACAAACAGGACATTAATATTACCAACCATTCCCATGTTATTACGGTGTATCCATATAAATGGCCCACCCTGTAGATTGCTCTTTTGTTATATAATGAAATCAGATAACCAAAAATGTGCCTCGTGCATTAACGTTTAAATAAACTGTTAAATTAAAAAGTGACTTTGTAAAGTCAAAAACATATTTAATATGATAAATTCTACTCTACTGTTCAAAAGTTGGAAATTGGAAGTTTTTTTTTATGTTTTTGAAAGTCTCTTATGCTCACTAAGGCAGCATTAATTTAATCAAAAATACAATAAAAAGTAAATAAATAAACCCCAAAAATGACTTGTTTCTAATTTAATATATTTTATAATGTAATTTATTCCTGTGACGGAAAAGCTGAATTTTCAGCATCATTACTCCAGTATTCAGTGTCACATGATCCTTCAGAAATCATTCTAATATGATTATTATCAATGTTGAAAACAGTTGTGCTGCTTGATATTGATATTATTGTTACATTTTTTATTGATGAATAGAAAGTTCAAAAGAATAGCATTTATTTGAAATAAAAATCTGTTTTGCTGTCTATATTGATTGGTGAAAACCTAATGATTCAAGCATATTAAAAATATTTTTGTCTTAATTTAGATGTTGCCACATGAATCATATTTTTAGGTTATTTGATAAATATACAGTGCACATATAAGACTGTTTTGCTATTTCCTGTTTTAGTGGGATCATGAAAACGGGACTGAATGCAATCATGGGAGCAACAGGAAGCGGCAAAACATCGTAAGATGCACAGAATCATCAGACTATAGTTACAACTAACAACAAGCTGGCAACTACGCACAATTTATAACCTTTATTTTTTGTGTGAAGGTTGTTAGATGTGATCGCTGGCAGGAAGGATCCTCGTGGTTTGCGTACAGGTCAAGTTCTTGTTGACAACAAGGTTGTGACCACTGACCTCCGTCTCATGTCTGCCTATGTCGTACAGGTGAGAATGCACAACTTTACAGTTGTTAGTATATTCTCTCATGAGGATAAAGGAGTAATCTGCTTTGTTGTGTGACACATGTAAATGTTAATGCAGGGATGTGATAGAATTATTTTTGTCCTCTGTTCTGGAATCTTTTGCATGTATTTAATCGGTTTAATTTCCAGCATTTTCTTTGCTATATGTCTGTCTGTCTGCCACTCCCCTTCTGTAGGATGATGTCCTGATGGGAACTCTGACTGTGCGGGAGAATCTTTTATTCTCTGGAAATCTGCGGTTGTCAAGGAAACAGTATTCCACTGCTGATAAGGAAAAAAAAGTGGAGAGCATCATTCAGGAGCTTGGATTGGAGGACTGTGCAAACACCAAGGTTGGTCACAAATGCGACTGCCAGATCTATTCATTTAGATGTGTGGTGCATACACTCAGAAATGTTTCTGTCCTGAGATTGCAAAGGGGAAAAAAAACACCTTGCTAAAAAGATTTAAAAAAATATTAATTATTGGGAATAATCTTTTATTTGTTTTTATCTTAAAACGAAAAAAAGTAGTGAAGTTTTTAAGTTTTGTTTAAAATATTATTAATATTTGGAAACTGCCTGTTGAGAAAATCTAGTCAAGGTCACAAAAATCTTTTAGGGGCGTTTACACGACACTGTCTTCAGCTTAAAACGGAAATGTTTTTATAAGTTTTGGCCGTTTATTTACAAGACAACAGCGTTTTAGGGCCTGAAAACGCAAACTTTTAAAAACAGGTTACAAAGTACACATTTTTAAAAAAACAATAAAGTTACTGTATAGTCTCCGTGTAAACTACAAAAACGCGGAATTGTGAAAACAGTGACATCATGCACATGCGTTACATGTTCAGTCTATAGGCACGTAGTGTTTCTTTACAAAGTGACATCGCCAACTACTGGCCTGGCAGCAGAAAACAGTGTTTAGTCGTTTTGGCGGGTCCGTGTGAACATAGCCTGGGCTTCCTCACGCTGCCTTGCGCGCAGCGTGATTTTATTCACACTGCTAGGCAGCCTGGATACCATGGACCAGATTTTCCCGTCAAAAAGGGAACCAATCACAGAACGGGGAGGGAGCAGCAAGATGATGACGACGTCTATGCGACACACCGAAGCAGTTTGTTTATATCTATGGATCCAACATGGCATCAGACGCGAAGTTACCTTTCGACGCAGCCTTAGACAGTGTTCTAAGTAGTTTAGAACGCAAGCAGAGAATGTCTAATAAGGCGAGAAGTTTCACTCTCAGTAAACTTCCGGCTTCTGAACTGGTTGCAGTTCCTCTCTGATTCCATATGAGGGCGCTCACAGGACGAGTGCAGAATGAATGGAGGTGTATGGCGCTATACCCCTCAAAATCCACTTTTCACAGGATATTATTTTTTGTCTAGTAATTTGAATGTTGTATTCGAAAGGAGATGCAAAGAAATTACACATTGCTGGGTGTTAGACTTTTCAGAGTCACTTATTTGCTTTAAAAAGTCTTTTAAAGTGTCAATGACGTCATACACATTGTTTGACCAGAGATACTGCTTGCAATCCTTCAGTCACTTTGGTGTTTTCGCGCTCTGCACTTTGTTTTCTCTCGAGGCATCGACAACACAGCTGACACAGGTAAATACACGTGCTAGAAGAGTTTTTGTTTTGTTTGTTTCTGGTCCCTCTTCGGATGCCACGATGCCATCAAGCGGCATCTCTGGTCGTAATCAGTCCTTCGCTGATTGGTCAGTGAACGCTGGTTCATTAGCAGAATGCTAGCGTGTTATGGGCAACAACAACTCAACTTGTAAGAAATCGAAAGGACATAAGTACTCGTTCATTCAACTTTCGACCTATAACCCATGTTGAACTTGCAAAACCTACAATCAAATCTGAGATTTCTCAACGGCAATCGGGTGAAAGAGACAAATTTAGCCGTCTAGCCCCATAGACTCCCATTCATTCTGCACTCATGGACGATCGACCCCAGTGGAACTCTGGTGGAACTACAGCCAAAATTCGGTACAATAGGACTTAATAGGGAGTGGGAAGGCTCTCCGTAGACGGGCTCTGACACAAGTTTTTATTTCGTCTTCTTCCTCGTCGAATTTCTGTCGCTCTACATACGTCATCTGGTATAATTGAAACGATTGGCTATGAGCTACATACAGGCGCATTTGATAGACATTCATAGCGCCCAATAAACGGCTCTGGGCATTCGTAAACCACGCCTGAAATACGAGAAAATGAACATGTGATTCCCAGACCACGTCTCAATGAGACGAGGTCTGACGTTAGCCAGGCTAGTGTGAACAGGGATCATTTTGACAATGTTGTTTTCTGTATGTGAAAAACGGCAAGGAAATTTTTTTCCATTTTTAGTATGCCGTTGTCATGTAAACGTGCCAATAGAGAGATCTTTTTATCGCAAAGTTCATGCTTCAAATGGTGTTCATTTGAAAATACTTTTGCCCTTAAAAAATTAAATGTGTTAAATGTTATTTAAATATATTAAATAGATAATATCTTTCTCCCAGATTGGTACAGAGTTTATAAGAGGTGTATCGGGAGGAGAAAGAAAGCGCTGTAGCATTGGTATGGAGCTCATTACATCTCCTAGTCTTCTGTTCCTGGATGAGCCGACCACAGGCCTCGACTCCAATACAGCTAACAGCATCATTTCTCTCTTGCACAGGTACAGACTTGTGCCTTATTTAACAACACTTCATCGCCTGGTTTATTATGTACTTCTAACTTAACCTCTTCTTGTTTTGAAATCAGATGATCTCGAAATCTTTATGTTCATGTCATTTTATCTTCTCTCTGCAACTCCCGTCTTTCTCTCTTCTGGTCATTCAGGTTGTCACGGGGCGGCAGAACTATCATTTTCTCGATCCACCAGCCACGTTACTCTATCTTCAAGCTCTTTGATCACCTGACACTTCTACATAAAGGAGAAACCGTTTATGCTGGCCCTGCCGGCAAAGCCATGGACTACTTCCAGAGTCTGGGTAAAATACCCACACATTTGATATGCTGGTCACATAAATATGAATTAAACGAAAATTTTAGATCAGACCCATCCAACTCAACCAACTCCACGATTTTTGAACACTAAAATAGTAATACTTTGAAGGTATTCTTTGAAGTACCTTGGAGTACCATACTCTGTGATATATAAATATAGTAATCATACTATGGTATCAAAGTACCACGATATTGAAATCTATTGTTTTCAATAGATGTATTTAAATTGTGCATGAAACAAGGAAGCATGAAATAATAAAAAGCAAAAAAGGTGCCAGAATTGAATAAAATCAAAACTGAAAAGGACAATTTTATCTTTCTGTATAATAATAAAAATAATTCATGCTCTAGTCTATTAGCCTTTTTGCTTGTGTATTAATACAAAACACTTCAATATTCATTTAGTGGTTAATATCTTCACTACAGTGCCTTTGCTATAATAGAAAAATAAGGTGTCTTTGTTACAGTGTTATTATACATTTAAGTTCTAAGTGATAATAATTAAAGCATATACTTACTATAGGGTTAGGATTAGGGTTTGTTTTAGGGTTAGTCGCATGTAATAATGCATAATTTATAGTTACTACTATACTAACTACATGTAACGTGTGACATGGATATTGTTCAATTAAAGTGTTACTAAAAAGAATACTTGCCATTCATATTTTCAAATATTATTAAATTCATCATAAATATGGTCTCCTCTGTTGATCAGGTTATGAGTGTGAGGCTTTCAACAACCCTGCCGATTTCTTCCTGGACATAACAAATGGGGAGACCACTCCTTCAAGGCCAACAGGTAATACACAGACAGGCAAATATGAGCACATACATGATTATGAAACGGAGGGATCGACAAATGCAACTTATGTAAGGTTATCAATGTTTTGTGGTATGGTTCAGTCTCATGAGTTAAGTGGATTGAAAGTTTCTCTCTCTTCCTCAGAGAAGACATTGGCTGAGCTTTACAGTGAGTCTCAGTACTGTGCTTCTGTCAAAGAGGAGTTGAAATGTATCACTGGACCATCAGATCCCTCATTTGAAGCCAAGAGCAAGGCACCATCTTATGTCACCTCATTTTTCTACCAGGTTTGTTTCATAAAAGTCTTTTAGGCGTGTGTTTATAAGTAAATGTTTAACCGGTACATTACTTTGACCGACTGTTCAACTTTAGCTCATAGCTGTTATCAGGTCAGTTATGGGTGAAATAAACAGTGAGCCATAAACCTTGTCTTTTGCATGGTTGTAACATGAAGTCCACTGAAGGCAAGTTAGACTAAGGAACTAAAACTATGAGAAATTCAAAATAAAAGACATGAAAATATAAACTTGAAATAAAACTACAAAGCAGATGTGACAATGGTTTTATGTTTTGTCCATGTATGTGTATGTGCATGCTTACCTGAACATGTGTATGTGGTTAAATGTGTGTGTTTGTATGTAGTTAAAAGTGGTGTGTTGGAGGACAATGCTGAATGTTGTCAGGAATCCTCAGACCTCATATGCTCAGATGGCACTTAACATCCTCTGTGCTCTACTGATTGGACTCATCTACTACCAGATGCCTTTAACTCTTCCTGAAGCCTTACAGAACAGGTACTGTCATATCCATCCATCCATCCATCATCCATCCACCCATCCACCTATCCATCCATCCATCCATCCACCCACCCACCCATCCATCATCCATCCATCCACCCATCCATCCATCCATCCATCCATCCATCCATCCATCCATCCATCCACCCATCATCCATCCATCATCCATCCACCCTCCATCCATCCACACATCCATCATCCATCCATCCATCCATCCATCCACCCATCCATCCATCCACCCATCCATCCATCCATCCATCCATCCATCCATCCATCCACCCATCATCCATCCATCATCCATCCACCCCCCATCCATCCACACATCCATCATCCATCCATCCATCCACCCATCCATCATCCATCCTCCATCCATCCATCCACCATCCATCCATCCATCCATCCATCCACCCATCATCCACCCACCCATCCACCCATCCATCATCCATCCACCCTCCATCCACCCATCCATCCACCCACCCACCCATCCATCCATCCATCCATCCATCCATCCATCCACCCATCATCCATCCATCCACCCATCATCCATCCATCCACCCACCCACCCATCCATCATCCATCCACCCTCCATCCACTCATCCATCCATCCACCCACCCACACATCCATCCATCATCCATCCATCCATCCACCCATCCATCATCCATCCATCCATCCATCCACCCATCATCCATCCATCCATCCACCCACCCATCCATCCACCCACCCACCCATCCATCATCCATCCATCATCCATCCATCCAGCCACCCATCCAACCAAATATCCATCCACCCATCCATCTGTCCGTCTATCCATCCATCCATCCACCCATCCATCCATCCAACCAAATATCCATACACTCATCCATCCATCCACTCACTCATCCATCCATCCTTACAACATTACAGTTTAATTTCTCTGTGTTTGTGTGAGCAGGATTGGAGCGTTCTTCTTTCTCATCATCAACATGGTGTTTGGCAATCTATCAGCAGTTGAACTCTTCATTAATGAGCGAGCAATCTTTGTGTGAGTATGACATTATCATTTGTTCAAATCATAAATTGTGCTTATAATTGTACATTTTCAATGTTATTTTAGTGTTATTTATTTACTATTATAGTATTTTTTTTATATTTTGAATTAGCTTTTATTTTTATATTTTATATTTTCCGTGTAAGTTTCTATTAAGTGTTAGTCATTTTGTTATGTGATCTAGTTATTTAAAATTTTAGTTTAGTTTTAATTTATTTTTATTTTAGTTTTAGTTTTATTTCAGTTAGTTACCAAGACAACATTTCAAATTTTCATTTGAAGATTTTTAAGTTTGCATTTTTCATCTAATATTTATATTTTATTTTATTTCAGCTTTATTTAAATTAATGAAAATTATTTTTAATAGTTTAATAGTTTTAGTTTTGGTTAACATAACAACACTGAAATGAATGTGTCCATATTATGCTTGTATTTATTAATATTTCCTTTCATTAAAGTGGTCATGACATGAGAAATCAAATTTGCTTTGATATTTTGACAAAAGGACTTTGTATCAATAAAACATCCTGCAAGTTTCATAGCTTAAGACGTCTTCCTCATTATAAACAAAGCATTTATTTAATCAAGCTCCAAAAACACATCGTTTTGATATTGTGGTATCTGTGACGTCAAACGGGCAAACATATGACTGCCTCCAGAGCAAGACATCGATGTGTAGTTATACATCATCACACTATAGGCCCCGCCCACTGGCGTTCATTCGACGTTTGCCTACACACCGATTATAATCACTGACGCTGTCTAAACTGGATACAGTATACAGATGCGTGTTCAGTTTCTGACATATTCATCACACTTGAGTCTGTCGACAACAGGACAATTGTAAGAGTGAAAGAACGTTCGCTTTGACACGTACAGTTTAAACAGCTCGTTTGCAACTCTGTACAGACTTCAGAAGGATCCAGGCAGCGTCGGAAACAAGTGGATGGTTTAGTTTAATGAAATCCCAGAGTGTCAGAGGATTAAATGTTTGTTCAAAGCATTTTGTTTTGTAAATGAGGCACAGTGTAATGGAGAGTTTGCAAATGAACTTTAGTTTATATGAAGCAGTAAACTAGACTATTGGATCTGACAGCAGCACAACACAAACTTTAAGAGAATGATTTCTTAAAGCTTTGTCTGTAAAGGATGGCTTTATATGGGTAATGTTTTCAAAACACTTACGTGTATTTTTTTGTGTAACATTATAAGTGAACTTCAAGGAACATAATAAAAATGTAAAAAAAAAACTAGGGCTGTCAAACGATTAATCGCGATTAATCGCATCCAAAATAAAAGTTTGTTTTTACATAATACATGTGTGTGTACGGTGTATAATTATTTTCTATATATAAATACACACACATGCATGTATATATTTAAGAAATATTTGCAGGTATATACTGTGTATATATATTTATATTATATATAATTTATATTATATATAAATATTTTATATATAAATAACACATTTTCTTAAATATATATATGCATGTGTGTGTATTTATATATAGAAAATAATTATACTCCGTACACAGACATAAATTATGTAAACACAAACTTTTATTTTGGATGCGATTAATCGCGATTAATCGTTTGACAGCCCTAAAAAAAACATGTCATGACCCCTTTAATTTTTCTTTTACAAAAAAATAAGTGTGTTTTATGTGCATGGTTTAGGCATGAGAACTCTGGGGGATATTACCGTACGTCTGTGTATTTCCTGTCCAAGGTCTTTGTGGATCTGCTACCAAATCGCATTGTACCGATTTTCATCTTCTCCAGCATTTCTTACTATATGATGGGTAAGCACACGTGTCACATGATGCATTATTAGTATGCTAAACATCTGGCACATCATTAAAACTATCAGTAGCACATATTGTGTAATAAATGAATATATATTTGTCAACAGGGTTGAATCCAGCATTCACATCCTTCTTGTGCTTTGCGTTGACCATGTCAATGGTCAGTCTGGCGGGAGTCAGCTTGGCTTTCCTGATCAGTGCCAGCGTGAGCTCATTCGCCATGGCCAACATCCTCATAGCCTTGCCCTTTGTCTTCATGATGGTCAGATTTCTGAACAAACACTTGCACAACACATATATTCTTGTTCTTTGTCATTCTTTCTCATTCCATCTGTCTTTCTCTCTCTTTGTTGCAGGTATTTGGAGGGTTCCTGGTAAATCTCAACTCAATGCTCAACTGGTTGTCCTGGCTCAAGTGGGCCAGTATCTTCAAATATGGACTAGATGTAAGACGTTCATTTTTTAAATCAAAAAGTGTTTTTGCAAGACATAACACATATTAAAAGAGTGTAGCACGTGCTTTTTAAATGCATCGCCACACATTATAAGATTATATAAGCAGTGCTGATTATACTGTACTTGTGTGTTGTTCTTTTGTAGGCTGTGACGATAAATGAAATGAAAGGGCAGGTTTTCTATGGTGTCAACACTACGTAAGTTATTTATATTGCATAAAGATAAAGTGTAATGACAGTTCAGTAAAAGTTCACAGAGTTGTATAACTGGGAAGTTAGACAACCTCTTGCACATCATGACTGGCTCAAAAGCTTGGGGTCAGTGAGATTTGTTTTAAAGAAATTAATATTTTTATTAACCACTATTATTCATTAAATGATGACAGTAATTACTTTTACATTGTTACTAAACAATTTTAATTAAAAATATAGCTGCAAGCAGCCGTTACCGGGGCCAAGCAGAATAAGACGACAAGACATGGCTGAAAGTGTCAGAACAACTGCAACAATGAGCAATTAAAGACATTTATAGAGGATTTTAGGTGAAATGGCTGAAAATCATTTAAAAAGTAGCTTAAAATATGGATTATCACTTTCGACCAATATCCATCTCCAGACAGTGCCGACTAAAAGTTATGGATTTCGTGTCGATAGACGAAACCGTTTTCGTATAGCGCAGCGGCAAAGTTGAGGCATGATGCCATCAGGCTTTATCTCTGCAATGCCTTGACATATTGACACCAAACTTTGTATGTGTCATTGTCACTTCACTCTGACCACATCACATCAGTTTTGTAACTGCGCCACCTATTGGTCAAAAGTGATAATCAATTAAATCATATTTTTAATTACTGTTTCTATGATTTTTCAGCCATTTCACCTAAAATCCTCTTTAAATGTCTTTAATTGCTCATTGTTGCAGTTGATCTGACACTTTCAGCCATGTCTTGTCGTCTTATTCTGCTTGGTCCCGGTAATTGCTGCTTGCAGCTATATTTTTAAATTGTAATAATATTGTATTTTTGATCAAATTATGCAGTCTTGGTGAGCATAAGGAACATCAATTCTAAAACATCTTACCAAACCCAAACTTTTGAAGTGTAGTGCATCTCAAAACACAATACTGGCATAAAGGGAAATCATTGCTTAATTAAATTTTTGATTGAGCTATTACAATTGAAACTTTTTATAGTGACAACCAAACCTAGGTATTTACATCTTCTGTTTGATCTCTTTCTCATGGTCAGACTAACTGGAGAGATGTATCTGAAATCTCAGGGGATCGACTACAGTATGTGGGGTTTCTGGCAGAACGAGGTGGCTCTTCTGGGCATTATACTGGTGTGTATGACACTTGCATACATACAGTTACGCAGGATCAACCGCTGGAAATAATGAACATTCTCTTCATAACAGATTGACTCATACACACAATGTCATTTCATAAAATTCATATTTTTGTACACCAACTTCATTTTTGTTGTATGTAGATTATAAACATATCAGGGATGGACACTGATAGCTGTTTGTAAATATGAAATACTTTGTAATGTAAAAAAAAACAAAAAAAAAAAACATGTGCAATATATCTGTGTTTGAAGTGTTTTGGGCTATTTAAATGCTTTCCTGCCTAAATTAAATAGTAAAACAGTTTGTTGAAAGATGAGACTAAATGTTTCTCTAGCAAAATCACTGTATTTGTACAATTGGACTATTGACTCAAAACTTTATAGTTACTGAGATCAGTGAGATGTGACATGTAAATATAAAAAAATATGAAGTTATCAATTTTTTGTGCTCATGGAAGTCGTGTTGCAAAGAAAATATGGTCCTAGATTTTATTCTGTATAACCAAAAAGCGATTTATATTTTAATTTTTCAATATGTTAATCAATATGTTTTTATCCAAATAAAAAAATTAAAACGTGTAGCCTGTGAGTGAGTGTGCACAAGCGAATGGATGTGAAGATTGTCTCGTTTTCCTTAAATAGACAGTAATAAGTAATTTCACCAGTAGGTGGCAGCACTGCTCTGAGTCATGACCTAATGTGACTTTCATTCTGCACCTTCCTCCCATAGACATAATAGAATACTATTGTATTTTATATGTCTGTGGTCATTCCACGTCTTCTTGCACTGCCTTGATATTAATTATACACACACTACTGTATTTTTTTGTAAGTAGCTAGTTTGAATGTTATCCATTAACTTAGTATTTTTAAATGTTGAATGAGTAGCTGTTAAATGCACTATTCTGTTTGAGTGTATGGCTATTTGCGCACACACGTAAGTCATACGCTTTTATCAATTATATATTTTCATCTTCAAATGTATACTACCAGACCTCAAATCTAAATCTTAAAATCACAAATTTAAGTCATGTAATTTGTCCTCCACTTGTTGCTGTAGTGTCCAAAACCCACAGAAAGCAGCTGCAGATATTTCTTTGTTATTGCCACATGGAATATTAACATCTGTTAGATATTAGTATCTCCTTTGTGTGTGTGTGTGTGTGTGTGAGAGAGAGAGAGAGAGAGAGAGAGAGAGAGAGTGAGAGTGTGTGTGTGTGTGTGTGTGTGTGTGTGTGTGTGTGTGTGTGTGTGTGTGTGTGTGTGTGTGCGCGCGCAGTGCAGTCTTCTTGAGTTTCAAGAGCCACACTGTCAGCGCAAAAAATCTTGGAAAATCTCCAAGGTCGAGTTGGGGAGAATTCACTGGAAAATAGTTAAGGTACAGAGGTGCACAAGACAAAGAAGAAACAAAATCTACACACATTTGCTTCAGAAAATATAAAATTATTGTTACAAATGTCATCTCCATGGCAACAAAACTATTGCAATGAATTGGGTTATGTTGCAATATGTAAACTTATACAGAGTAAGGAATAAAGTAAATAAAAATGGATACATTAAAGGCAGTTGATTAGTGTAACCATATCTATTGCTAGCTGATTATAATATATTAATTATGTGAGATGAACCTTTTTATACAAGAACTAAAAAAAACAAAGCACACTCTTTAAGTATTTACTGTCCAACAATTTTTTTTATTTCATTGTCATGTCCAGTTGCAAATGGCACATAATGAGAATAAACTAAAAATGAAGTTCAAAAATTTGCATTTTCACACCTTATGAGATCTTATCCCACCAGGGAAGGCACAAACACTTCATCTTTTTCTTCAACACATTCACATGGAAAAGCTTTAGCCGAAAAAGTGCAAATCAACAAGCTAGAGTTACAATAAAAAACACTGTTGTTCCTGATGTCAGAACATGCTGAATACACGTCATGTAACCCAAAATGTCCACAAACACCACAGATAACAATTTGACAAACAAATGATTTGCTTTTGACTGGCTTTGTGTACTTGTGTATGTGTGCGTGGAGAAATCTGAATCTCTCTGATGTGAACAAGGACATTTCTCCAGTATTTTCTGAGCCACGTTGCTGCTATTTAAAACCTGGCCTCATTACAGAAGCCAGTTCACTCTAAAAATGTTTTCGGGAGCAGGAACAAACCCTATGGCCGAAGGCTCAGCTTATGATGCACAGCGTTTTGCATAAGCAAAATTACTGACCATTATGTAATAGCACATTTAGATTCTGAATTTCCTAGAAACCGCTATTATACGGAGTGAAATAAGACCATGAAAGCACTGAGAGGCAATGACAGTGACTTTGCATGATTCTACACAAAGTGCATTCAATTGCTTAATGTATTGTTGCATTATTTCGTGAAGACTTATGCTAATTGAGATTAAGCAAAAAACAGTTTGTGGAACAATAATCCAGTTTTTTTGTATTATATTTTGTCAGTGTACCATCAGGTTGTGCTTCATTAAAGGGAAAATTCACCCAAAAATTAAAACTGTCATCATTTACTCACATTCATATTGTTCCAAACCCATATGACTTTCTTTCTTCTGTAGAACACAAAGGAAGTCAAAATATATTCTTTTATGTTCGACTGAAGAAAGTAAGTCATACAACGAGAAAATGCTGACAGAATTTTGGGTGAAATACCCCTTTAATATAATGAGTTTAATGACAAGTAATTTGTGCATTTGTTTGTACTTTTCTTAAGCCATTATATTATGTTGAAATATTTCTGTGTTGAGTTATGTGGACTTTACATTATCATCTTGTGCTTATGCTATGGAGAATGTGTTATGTTTAAGTATAGGTTTAAAGAACACACATTGTTTGTTTGTGTGTGTGCAGATTCATGAATGTTTCTCAGTATTCCCACAATGTTGCATCAGCAATCGCCTGGCCGCTGGCTTTGAGAACCCCAGCGTGGTCTCCCTTAAGATACTTGCCTTCCTTCGTCTTAATGGCCACTTTATTATAATCACAGAACTCGAAGTGGAAATAGACAGGTGTTCCACTGCTGCTAATCACAGAGCCGTCTGCCTCCACTGTCCAGAACTTCCCCGCCGAGTCTGAGGAGAGCAATTAGAGAAATGGTAACTATTTACATCCTACCAAATCCTACCAAGTCAGAGTCACACTATCACTCACCTTTGAGGCTGTAAGCGTTGTTGTTGTACTCTAACTGGAAGACATCATATGATGAGCGGTTCGAATCAAGTGTACCGGTTCCTTGCTTACGGCAACCAATGAATCCGTGTTCCCCACGCAGAACTATCAGCGGCCGGTTGATGAGCTTCACCACAAACTCCTCCTGCTCACCTGTAAAAGAGAACAGCACACGCTGGGACATACTCTACATATAACCTGTTAGCTGAGGTTAATTATACAGTGCTCTTGATTTTACATATGCATGTTAAAAATTTGAATAAGCGTGTTCACACTTTTAGATTGGTTCTCTTGGTTCTCGGACCAAAAAAGAAAAGGATACACCTAATCCTGGTTCGCTTAGCGTTCACTCTGTCTTTAATTTAAGTATTTTGTGATGAAACTTATCGAACATCTAAAACAATCCTGTGTGCTGGGCTAGATGCTCTCGTTGTGTGTGCATATGTAATGGAGGCAAGCTAGTAGTCGCTGTACGTTTAACCCTCACTCCACTGACCTCATGAGGCTCGATAGCGACTGGCGGCTGAGGTCTTTAGCGTCCTTGATAGCGCACATGCCTCCCACGCTGATTCAATCCCGCTCAAAGCAGGTCAAGTAGGACCGGAGGGGTTGCATTGGTGCCATGACCTGGAAGGCAAGCTAGTAGTCGCTGTGCGTGTAAACCTCACTCCCCTGACCTCAAGAGGCTCGCTAGCGACTGGCGGCTGAGGTCTTTAGCGTCCTTGATAGCGCACATGCCTCCCAAGCCGGTTCCTGCTCAGAGCAGGTCAAGTAGGACCGGAGGGGTTACTTTGGTGCCATGACCTGGATGGAAGTGAGGTTTAGGCGGGTGAGTGAGTGTAACGGAGGCAAGCTAGTAGTCGCTGTGCGTGTAAACCTCACTCCCCTGGCCTCAAGAAGCGTGCTAGAGGCTGCGGTCTTTAGCATCCTTGTTAGCGCGCATGCCTCCCACGCCGGCGATGTCGGTTCGAATCCCGCTCGGAACAGATTGAGTAGGATGGTATTTTTATCAGCTGAGAACTCACGAGAGACTTATAAAATGTGTAAAGGGCCATTCACACCAAGAACGAGAACGATAACTATAAATATATCTATAACGATAACTATATTTGCGACCACACCAACAAACGATAACGGTCTGTTTATTCTAAGCTCGCGTGCTGCGGTTTCAAAGTGTTTACAACGTCATTGAACATGTTTTGTTGTTCTTGTTGCATTTACATGGCTTTAACCAGCAGATGTCCTCGGCATGCTAGTGTAATGATCTAATAATCTAACAGTTAATTTAACTGACATAGTCAATATAGTAGAATAAAAACATTCAGTCAAACAGTCTTTTTCACCGCAACTTCAAAGGAAGCAAGACAATGTTGTCGAAACGAGCGCTGGATACCTGAGGTATTTACTTATCACCATTTATTTAGAGGATATGAACATTTTTTTCCCATATCCATTTTTTTTTAAATGGGCTTGACTTGTCAAACAGTGGTGGATTTTTCTGGACCTCGGCGATTAACTTCATTGGTTCATTAACTTCGATTAAAATCTCTGCAATGCTGTCTGCCATTTTAAATGCGTGAGCCCTTAAATTAGAATTTATTCTGATTGGCTCTCAGTGTTTTATCGTTCAACAGCTGGAAAAAAATAGTTCCGAAAGTGATCCCAACAATATCGTTTCTCTATACCGTTATCGTTATAGCTGTGCTGGGAAATCTGCTATTCTTTAATATTGAGGAAGATTTTAGAACTATATTTTATCGTTATATTTATCGTTATCATCCTTAGTGTAAACGGGCCTTCAGAGTCAAAACAGCGCCAGGAATTCCTCCGTTACACACACAAACTGAAATCTTCTGCGGGTCCAATGCCTATACCGTACTGTAATCGGCAACATGGCTCCTATGACGAGAGGAACCAGGTATTCTTGCGCATTCGGTCCTTTTTGGGGTTGCGTCTTGTGACATCACATCCTGTTTTTGGTTCGTTTAGATGTCACCAGAGTTTGTTTGGAAGCTTGTTTGGTGGGTTCACACTAATTCAAATGAACCACACTAACTGAGCAATTGCAACAGAGTTCAATTTAATCGAACCAAACCTGCCAAGTGTGAACACACCGTCAGACACAAACCTGCAGAGTCCACAGCGGCCGCCAGCTGTCCGTTCTTCTTGGCTGCCATGTATTTACCATTACTGGCCTTCAGTGCCACTTTTGACCCTTTCCACTCAAGGTCAAAGAAACAACTGGGTGATCTGGGATAAACAGACAGTTTCTTAAAATCAACTTGAAAAATAATAGACTAGACCCTATTTAATTTTGGAACGTACATTTCTGTTCTTATTGAGCACAATTGAGCTTGTGTTCAACTCTAGCTAACAATAAACTTTTCTTTATGTATTGCAAATATTGTGGCTCTTAGAAAAGTTTAAATGTACGTTGCTTTGGATAAAAGTGTCTGCTAAATGTAAAATGTGAATGTAACAATTCATCAGTGCACATTATCACAAATGTCTTTTTTTTATGAAATGGTATAATTTACTCCACTGAAACAACTTTCCTCCATTTTGGTATGTTTAAAAATTATTGGAGAATATATATAATTGTTGAGTAAACAGAACATCTAGTCAAGAAGACAAGCTGTTATGTTTGCATTCCCTATTGCCTTTATTTAATTCCTCTTGCCATATGGTTCACTCAGCAGGCTAATCTACTATTCTACCCTGTGTCTATTTATATCTATGTGACATTTTCTGAAAGTAGTTACGCATAGTTAATTGTTCTTACTTAGTGGAGGCAGAGCATTGAATCGCTCCACTTGGGGTGAGACTCCAGTACTTCCCATTGCAAGATCGGAAGGCACAGCGCTTTGTTTCCATGTCCATCTCCATCTGAAACACCTCCTGATCAGACTCCTCATCCTGATTGGCTGATAAGTCAACCCCTAAAATAATAATTCAATCAGAGTGCCATTTTAAGACAGACTAGGAGAGTGAAGTTAATCAATATATAATTACAATTCTAATCTGATACTTTTCTGCATGCATGTACACACACTGACACAGATTTCCAGAGCTCTTAAAAGTAAAGCAAAACTCTGAGCCATTATGCATGCTTTTTATAGAATGCATATCTGTTTGTCATGCAATAAATTGCTTCTTCGGTTTTTTTTTTTTTTTTTTTTTTTTTTTTTTTACAGTAACTTTGATTGGTTTGCTAAGACAGGACAATCATTTTACAAAATGTATGAAAATAAATAAATAAATTGGGCGGCCTGCATGCAAGGTTTCACAATAACACAAAGAGAGCAGTCTGGATAAATTTTAGTGCTGGATAAAAAAATTAAAAAAATAAAAAAAGTGTCCCATTTTACTTAAATTCACCCAAATGTGGCCCAGAACTATTATTATTAGTATTATTTATGAATCATGCTGCAATCACAGATCACCTTGGCGCATGGAGATGTTTCTTTCGTTGCTGGCTGTGAGCACCACTTGCCCGTGACTTTGCTCGAGGACAAAAAGCTCATCTTTGCCGACACGCGCGCTCTTGCCAGACTTCATTGTCCCGGTGGGGCCCGTGGGTGCGATGTATTTGCCCGTGGCGTCCCGGAAAGCCACCTTTCCCGCGCGAAATTCCAGCGTGAACCCGGTGCCCGTGCCCGGTTTGGCAGTCAGGGCGCCGCTGCACGTGAGGAAGCGGTTGTCTGCGGTCTGCAGATGATACCGGTGGTCCAGGTACACGAGCGTGAGCAGTGAGTCCACACCCCACGGCACGTCGCGGTCCACGGCGAGCTCGTTCCTCTCGGCGCACAGGTGCGCGTACCGCTTGCGCGCGATGCTGTACACGTTCACCTGAGGATGCACGGCCAGGTGCACGTTCCATTTCTCCGCAGGCGAGATGCTTTGCGCAAAGCACGAGATCCGGTCCTCGGTCCCGCCCAGGTAGCGCGCATGGGGCTCGGATTGCAGGGACCACCGGCCGTCGTCGTGGGCGATCACAAGGAACCGACAGTCCGGGCCGGGTTTCTCGCTGTCCGCGGTCACGTTGCCGTCCTTGTCGGTGGCGAGGTAGCGACCCAGGTGGCTTTTAATGAACACGGCATTGGAGTCTCCGTGGTCTCCGGACTGCTCCAGTGTCCACACCTGCTTTTTCTTCATTGAGCTCGCGGAGGCATTGATCTTAAAACCAAACATCTCCGCTGTCAGATATTTGTTACCGGCGTTTATTAGCCCGAACCGAATCACCAAAGTCTCGCCTAATCCTTCAGAAGACATGTTGGAGCTGTTTAGACGTTACGGTTCGGTGAGAATCGGTGAGCAGCGGTTCCGAGGAGTGGGTGTGACGATTGACACACGATGGCGCGCGCGCGAGAGAGAGAGAGACAGAGAGAGAGAGAGAGAGAGAGAGAGAGAGAGAGAGAGAGATGCTGATGCTGATGATGCTGATATGTAGGCTGTAGCCTATGTAATATTTTTTTTAAGTGTCTTGCTGTTTTATTCCACACAGGAGCATCATCGTACTGGACAGCTGTTTGCACGAGATTTACCCTAATAAAATGCAAAGACTGGAACCGCTTTCCACGTCATCTCGCTGCTGTTGCTATGGGAAGAATAGACCGATCTTAAATTAAAGTGCCTTCTCTTGTAAAAAAAAAATATATATATATATATATATATATTTAAAGAGCTATACTTTAAATTAATTTTACTTAAATGCGAACTGAATATAGGCTAATGCTTTCTGACACATGTAGCCTATAGTGCATGTTATTTGTATCAAAATGAAAATATTTCAGTTTAAATATTTTGACCATTAAGTAGGTCTAAGTAGGCTACAATAGGCTATGTGATTTCAGAAGCCTAATTAGCGCCTACTTGTTTTTGAAATATGGTTATAGGCCTACTGCCAAATACAAGCATTATTATAGTAAAAGCTTTTAAAGTCATTTGTATTGATACGTGTAGCCTATGTAGTGTATTTAAAGGATTTTTGTAATTAAACATTTGTAATGTTGTTTGTTGTTGTTGAGTACATTTAAAATGTGCTTCTTTAAAGCATTACAAAATCATGTTTTAAAATGTAGACTACTTTAAAGTTTATTAAACATTATTTAATGACATTAGAAACGCAGGCCTACTCTGCTTATTATAGAAGTTTGAACCTGGAAGACTATGGAATTGGGGTGTATGGGACACTTGAAAAGAGACCTTCTGCAACAACTATCAACCTGTAGACTGAGGGGTTGAGCTTGGTCAGTAAGTATATAGGAAACCTTCTGGGAGAGCTGAGGTTGCGGCTGTAAGTGCGGCCAGAAGGGGGCGCTCTTCGTGTGATCTGTCTGTGTTCTAACGCCCCATAAACTGATGCTCATGTAAAAGGCACTGTTGTTCAAAAGTGATGTTAAAAGTTTCTGCCGTCAATAAACCTAAAAAAAAAAGTCCTAAAACAATAGAGAGCCTAAGTCCCTCCCCTTCCGGTCGACCACCATGGGACCTTATTTCGGAAAAATATTGTATGGTAGTCAATGGCGAGAGACAACAAATATTTTGATCTCGTTTGAATTGTGCCCTGATTTACACATATGATGTTTGTCCATTTAAAAGATACATTTTAAAGTCAAGAAAGTCGCAGCTTGATGTAAAACTGTTGAGGTATAAGACTGTGAAAATACGTAATTACAAAGACTACAAACCCAGAAGGCGCACATGCGACGTCATACCTTTTCTCTCAATGAATGAAGCTAACTTTACTGAAGCTAACGTCTGTCATTTTTTCTATAGTCTTACATTATAATCGTAACGTTACGCCGTCATGCCTGAGTGTTTTGAGCCAGAATACACACATACGAGCAACGGATCTTGTGACGTACATAGTGCGAGACGAGAGATGTAGTTCATTGAGCGATTTTCACATAAAACTAAACGTTACTCTTCTGTTTTATGACAAACTGCGACTTTCTTGACTTTCATAATTACCTTTTAAATTGACAAACATCATATGTGTAGTTCAGGGCACAGTTCAGACGGAATAAAAAGATAAGTTATCTCTCGCCATTGACTACCATACATATTTTTTCCGAACTAAGGTCCCATGAGCCGGAAGCGGAGGGGCGGGACTTAGGCTCTCTATCCCCACATACAAACTCGTTACATCACCAATGAAACTGTGTCAAATATAGGCCTACTTTTTTGTAACATTCAATAGGCTGCCTACTTTACATTAGCCTACCATTCAACTTATTTTTTATTAACAGTTGTAGATGTCCCTCAAACATTTCCTCTGCTCATCTTAAATAAGGACGAATGAAGCAGGAACTTGCTCGGGTTATTTTCAGGCCAAGCAGCAGCCTTCCTCTTCCTCTTCCTCTTCCTCTTCCTCTTAAAGCACAGGATATTGATTCAGTCCTTTATGCTCTGCTGACTGTTTGATGGAAATTAAATCTCTCCACTCATACTCTCCTTTTTTCTTCTGCACATGAACACACAGCCTAAATACCAGTGGTAAGAGGTACAATTATTGATTGCATTAAAGGGATAATTCATTATTTATGTGTTATTATGTAGCCTATTTAGAAAGTGTGTTTGGTGATTCTAATTTAACAACAACAACAACAACAACAACAACAACAACAACAACAACAACAACAAAATCCATTAAATCACATATTTTTTATACTGGCAGATAAAGATGTAAAATTCAGGCACAAATAGAATCAACACTAAATGTAAAATCTGTTTACATTCACATTAAATAATACACAGCACTAAACATTACACAAACCATTATATATATAAATTTGATACAGCTTGACTAAACAAATAGTTTATATTCAAGCATGATTTGTTTTATTTGATTTGTTAGTCAAAAATCATTTGTTACTCATTGTTAGTTCGTGTTAGCTTAAATCCAATCATTAATATTAACAGATACAACTTTTGATTTTAATAACGTATTAGAAAATGTTTAAATTAATATTTATAAATGCTTTAGAGGTCATTTTCACTGTTCACTGTTACTGGGGCGATACCCTTAAAAAGGTACTAATATGTACCATTTAGGTAATAATATGTAACTTTTTGGTACATTTGAGTTACTTATATGCACCCAGTGACAGCTCTTGATGCCCTTTTTTTCTGAGAAGTAAACTAGTTAACTAATGTTGACAAATGTGTTACCATTTTTATTGTTAAAAAGAGTTCATGTTGATATCTTCACATGATCTAGAGTTTTAACATATCTCAAATTCTTTAAAAAGAAAAAATGTTTACAGCCGTAATAGTGAAGTCAAACACAGAAAAGGGCCATTGACAATATGCAATATGACAGTACTAATCTAACTTGAGCTTCATTTTGTATTTTTTCTTGGGGAAAAATGACCATTACGAGTGCATTGTGTGGAACAAACACTCTGATGGATTAAGATGAAGCATCTCTGTGACAGAATTAAATGTTACCATATTTACACTGATAACTATCACGCCCCTAGACACAACACAGCGTAAAGTAAACGAGAAAAAACCCCAGCTACGTTTAGGATTCATTCTTAAGAAGCTAATTAAACCAGCTTCATTTACTCTCTTAATGAGCTGAACTCTTATGTGGCCCAGAACTACACATTTCGACTTGCTTCCAGGCTTTCTGACTGCTCTCTCAGTCCAAAATCATCACTGAGTTATGCCCATAAACTCTGCTAATGAAGCAGTGTAAACGATGCACAGAGTGCAAATCTCTCGATTTAATGAGGTTCATCTGTCAAACCCAACTTATGAAACCATTAAGTGAAAATAACATCCTAAAATATATCAGGCTGAAAGCTAGATTTTGTTTTTTCTCCCCAATTAACTCAAAAAGTAGCAAAAACTATCAGTATTGTCGATCAATGTGGCAGGTTTCTCCCTTTGAGGTTAAGATACTTTTGCAATCAACTTACACAAAACATGTTGCAATCTCTTTGTCCAAAGACTGATGAATGAAATTCAAAAACACGAATGTCCTGTTGTCTGGCAAGTATTTCAAGAAGAACATGCATCTAAAGAGTGCTTGTTGAAAGGAAACCCATCTGTGTGTCATGAATGTGTCCTTGCATAAAATCTTGCATGATCTTTAGTCAGACTCAACAGCTCTCTCTGCTGATGATATTGTAGAAGTTAAAACTCAAACTCTTTTTGTTATAAACTTTTTGTGTCACATGATCCTTCAGAAATCATTCAGATTTGCTGATTTGCTGCTCAAGAAACATTTCTTATTATTATCAATGTTGAAAACAGTTGTGCTGCTTAATATTTTTTTGAAAAATGTGATTTTTGTTTAGAATTATAATTTGTGTGACATTATAAATGCCTTTACTTAACATCCTTATTATTAGTCCTTATTAGTATTATTATAAAAAGAAAATATATATCTTACTGCCCACAAACTTTTCATTTACATCATTTTTTAATTAAGTTATTCGTTTTTATGTTTAAAGCCACATTGTAAAATAAGGAAATATAATGCTCTAATATAATGCATTGCAGTACACACAAAATAGCCAAAATAAACATATTTCCATCCCCATTTTTCAAACTAAATATTTTAATTTTCTTCATGGGAGAGTGCTAAAATTTAGAATCTGATTTATATGATTGCATTCATGGATGCAAGAGCGTGAAAGTAAAACTGAATCTTTTACATGTTCTGACACATATACATTCCTGATATGACAGCGAGTGACCTCCCTCTTTCCTTATCTATCTATAAACGTCTGTCTGTGTGTGTGTTAACCGCATATCTCTCGAACCGATAGTCCGATGGATTTCAAACTCAACAGGTGTCTCGCTACGGGCACGAGTAAGTGCAGTGCCAAGTTTGACGTTGTTTGGATGAGAAATGCTAAAGATATCGTTAAATATATCATTTTTAAAAGGCCGTGGTTCAAAAATAAACATTCTGACATAAACACTCTGTCAGCTACACTGTTTACTTCTGAATATTATAGTTTGGTTCCAGAACGTGATAAATCCATTTTGATTAATTTGAGTAAAAATGTGTTTTCTTTACCTAGAAAGTGGCAAGATGAAAACCACTATTTTCGGTTTCAAACTTGCATAATAACATAAAAAATTCAAATCCAGATTTTGATTTTCAAAGATTTATTATAAAAACTGATTAATTTTTTTTTATTTTGCACGGGCACTTTGCACTGCTCCCTGAATCGACGCGCTTATTCATTTGTGGATGTAAACTGAATCTGTAAGTCAGCTATGCTGTTTACTTCTGGATATTATATTTCATTCTGGTGCGCTTAATGTTATCGCTACTGTGTAAATGCTATTCACCAACTAAACATATCCTTTTCAATGCGTTCACATTCTCTTTCACGGGCATCATTTGTAGTAACCTATTCACAAACTGTTTGCTCAAGCATAGTGTTTTCTCGGAGTTGTCTGTCTGTATGTCTGTGTGTGTGTCTGTCTGTGTGTGTGTCTGTATGTCTGTAATTCGCATATCTCTCGAACCGTTAGTCCGATGGATTTCAAACTTGGCAGGTGTCTCGCTACGGGCACGAGTAAGTGCAGTGCCAAGTTTGACGTTGTTTGGATTAGAAATGCAAAATATTGGTAAATATATCGGTAAAAGAAGCACACTCTGGCTTTTGACCCTCACAGAGAGGGTCGAAGAAAACAGTGGAGCTTAAAGGAGAATCGGTGTTGCCTACACCGAGTTATTCTATTTTTAAAATTTGCGCCCTGTTGACTTCAATGGGGCAAGTACTAAACCTGCTTTTAGCCTCTTAACATCCTTGATGTGAACACGAGTGAATCTGACTGCAGTAGATGTGAAAGATATGTATAAAAATGAAGTTATTCAAGCCAGCGCAAATACCTGTGTTTACATCCTGTTTTCGGTCGAAGTCCAAAGTAGTCGATTGCCGAGTTCACGCGCATAGGTTTAGTTACCTATGAACACGCGCGTGAACTCAGCAATCGATTACTTTGGACTTCAACCGAAAACAGGATGTAAACACAGTAGAATAGAATAACTCGGCAACACCGATTTTTGTCGTTGTTCTCTGTATTGACAGCACTCCAAATGTACAAAAAAATGAGCTCAATGTTAAAATTGACCGGAGTTCTCCTTTAAGTAGCTTGGAGTTCACTGTGTATCCTGCTCCCTGAATCGTGTAGTTCAATGTTCCACATTTATTGCATGTCATTATGTCAGTATCAGTGTTTGCTTTCTACCATGCACAAATAAAAATGTCACTGAACTTTTGCTGTGTAATTGTAACAATGAGCACTCAAATACACCAAACCAACAATTACTAAAAACACACTCAAAAACTGATTTTGCACGGGCATTTTGCACTAGTATGTACAATCAGAGAGCTAATTTGGAACACTATGTAGGCTGTTTCATTTTATGAAAGTATGAGAGCTATGTTGTACTGTCATGTTCAGTAATTAGGCAGCATAAAGTTGGCTTCTAATACATATCTCAAATTCAAAGCATGTGCTCTAGTCTGAACAAGTGGGACTGAACAATTGGAAAATACCTGGGAAAGGTTACCTGTGGAAAACAAATATTGTGGGTTACACATCATGAGGCATGTACCTTATGTAACTCACTTAAGATCAAGCATGCTTAGTTTCCTTTTGTGAACCTCTGTCATTTGGTTATATTTCCATATTAGGAGTCTACCTGTTCCCATTGCTTATTGAGAGCAGCAATCCATCCTGTCCTGTCCAATCCAACCAGTCCATCCCATCGGACTTTGTGCGAGTGTGTGTTACCTGTCAATGTTTCCATATAGGGTACTCGAGGTCTGATGGGTGGAGACAGTCAGTATAGGCCACTTATAGTGTTTCTGTATGTAATCTTATTGTGTATTTAAATTTTCCTATGTTGTTACAGTAATTGAACACAATAATTGTTCCAAAAAAAACCTATAATGAATAAATGCAATGACAGCAGAGAGAGAAGCAGAGAGTGCCAATCACTCTTTCTAATTTCCGCTTTAAGGAGTCACGTGACTTCGCCTTGCCCCAAAGTACTATACCATGTGACTCATCCAGAGATTGCCTTTTAAGGAGATTGGCTGAATATCTCTTAAAGGGGCCCTGAACAATCTGTCTTTGTAAACACGAAACAACACAAAGGTTATCTCCTTCCTTTATATTGCACAAGCATGTGACATGTTTGAACTCTGTATATGGCCATATGGAAGAAAACTTTTCATTTAGCTCTGTGTGTATGTTGGTACCCTCCATTACATTAAACATACCCTAATGTCATAACAGCTGCTCAAACTAATAAATGAATGAACAATCATACTTTACAAGCTTTCCAACCAGTTTATACGCTAGATTTATTTCAGAGAGTATAGACTAAATTAAGTTTGGCTTACTTTATATTTCCTTTCTGATACAAACTCCTGCGACTTCCTTTCAGATTTGTCACATGCTGTGGCTGTAAGACTTTAAATCGTCTATCTCTCTTCCTCTTCCTCTTTCTGTTTGAAACATCCATATAAGGGCTTCAGTAATCTGCTGATGAGAGAAACAATATAGAATCTAAAACTGATAAAGCAGCATCATTTACACACACACACATATGCCATTGTTATTACTCTCGCCATGATAGTCCTGGACCCCCACACCCTAAACAACAAGCTGATACTCACACGCCCACTAGGAAACAATGAATGCTGTACCATTGCATACATCACTTTGTGAAATATTTTGTGTTAGTAGGCTGTAGTGACTCACTCACCTCTGCTCAGTGAGCTATAGGTGTAACATTACGATTACACTGTTGAGTCACCTGTACTGGGAACCGGTACAGTCAAAATTCAGTGTTAATATTGATGCACGCATGTTTGGGTTTGGGGTGGGCAGGTGTGTTGGGTGTCACTGCGTTCCAGCCATTCCAGAAATCTCTTGATGACAAGCTTTCATCGATAGATAAATTACTCACTAGGCTGTTGACCAAACACCACACTTTGGTGGTGGGATACTGATACTTTAACATATAGCTCCTCCTGAATAGTTCATTAACATAAAATACACAATTTGGCTGCCTTTTTAGTTCGACACTGATAAGATAAGGCAAGAAATGCAAAGCATCCCAGACAAGACGTGTTGCCACGCGTCTCAGATTGCCCATGCTGAAGGCGACACACATATAACAGGGATTTGCATCTATTTATGGCACCTATACGTACAAAAAAAAAAGCATAAACCAATAAAGGATAAACATATAGTTTCCACTGTAAAATCATAATAAATAAATATGGGATCTCATTTGAATAGTATAAGAATATTTTTTGTTGACATTTGGGGCTAATCCCAAGTTATCACAGTTCTACTTTAAGTAAACAACTTAAATAAGTTAACTATTGTTGCCCTGGAAAATCTTCAGAACGCCTGCATTCAACATTTAAGACACAAACTGATATTTAACTTATAAATATTATAAGTAATTGATGGTAGCATGTAATATGCGAGCACCCTCGAGATCTGTCTTTTGCTACCTTTAATGCAGCAGCGGCGTGAAACGTAATCGGTTATGACGTATTACGCAAAAGCCGGGTTGACAGGAAGTGACCGGTTCAGGAGACTCCCGAGCAACATGTCCTTGTTTTTCTGGCCCCTGCTTTGCAGACAACCCGAAAATATTTAACATTCCAGAACTAGATTATCTTAAATACTTTTGAGAAACTGGAGACACCGGTCCAAATGAAGACCGTCAACATTTAACGTTAATTAATTCCCGAATGACCGCAGATGCATCCACAGACTGCAGCTTTAAATTCATATTGCAAACTGATCCAAAGCATTGTGCACAAAAGTGCCCTGCGATTATATGAAACAGTGACTAATTAATCTGTTTTAATATTGATTTACAGTTGATTTTACAAATTGTCATGAGAAATATCTGTACTTTAAATGAGAGCCACGCCCACGTAGTTCATATGATCCAAACTGACCCAATAAAACGAATTAATCGCATACCATAGGCGAACAATACATTTATTTTTATAAACTGATCCTGAATGAATTGATTTAAATTAGTTTGTGTCAAATAATGACTGAAAAGGAATCAGCTAAGTCTATTAGCCTATGTTAAATAAGGCTCCTCTATTCTACCAATAATAACAATGAGTCGCATTATAGGTTTCTACATTATGGTCATTTACAGTGCAATAGCATACATTAAAATACAATTAAATTGCACTAACATAAGGGCTATATGTCGTAATACCAGTGTTCAATGTCCTGTCAGTCCTGCAACCTGATTAAAGGCTTATTCAAATGTATTTGATCCATCGCTAGAGTTTCAGTGAGCTAGTAAGCAAACTGTTCTGTAGCTATGTAAAAATAATTAAAAATGAAGCCGCATACTTAGCATTCAACACTCAATCGTAAGGCATTTTCACTGCGCCCTATTTCAAATTATTGAACTATTCTTAATTCAGTAATATATATACTTATGTGGTATTAAATTGACTTTTCATTTCTTACTTTTTCAAATAATTCTGCCTTTTCGATTAGCCCTCCATACATTATTTCAACTCAGTCAGAACTTGAATTTCAAGCAACTAGCTTGAAACTCGCCAAGTGGACGACGGCTGGCCAATCAGATCGCTCGATGCCGAAAGTTTACCTTATATGGAAGGAGCCGGCCCCAGCGCCGGGTATAAAACTGTGACCCACCTCATACAGAGTATTGTGAGTTTTCAGTGCACGCTGAGAAGAGCTTCATACCCCTTGTTCACAATAACCTACTAATACACAGGTGAGAATGCCTTTATAACATTACTTTGTGGTATTTGGTATGATGATAATGTTAGTAATGTCGCTGGTTGTAGTTTTTTTTTATTATTATTATTATTGCTTAAGCTACGCATATCCAGTTCATGATCTGAGTTTTAATTGTGAATGCAGTTTGAGTAAACCGTGTAATTTTTAATGTGGATTTTTATAACGCTAATCTTAAGGTTACAAATATTTTGTGCTTCTCTCTAAGTTAAATCTTTTAGTATCAACCGGTCGCAATTAACTTATAGTTTTCTTTGCTGGAGGGACTTAACCATAAGTAATCTAATCTATTTGTAACTAGAGGGGCTTAAATCCACGCTTTGGGCGTGAAATGCCTTTTTAATTGATCTATATAACGTTAATGCAGTTAAATGTGGATTTAGTGGCGTAGTTTCTTCCGTGTCGGTGTTCGCAGTTTGAATGGTGGGTGTGGCTACTGTAAAGCATTAACCGGCATATTTAACATCACAGCCGTTTGGTTCATTTAACTGGTCTAAACGTTTAATATATTTAAATTTCTTGTTGTTAACCGTTTGGCTGCAATACACTGTACATCCTTGTCATTCCTAATCACTAAATAGGATGGCAGCACTTGTAGTATCTACTGAAATGCCTGCAATACAGATCACTTTGATAAAGAGGTTAGTTTTTCAGGCATCAGGATTATAATGGTGGTCGTTTGGTAAAGCGCTTATCTCGGCCTTTGAAACTGGGAGTGGTCGTGTCCGTTGGTCTGATTCCACGCGCTGAATCGGCGGCATTGACTGCTCGAACTTATTGCCATATAAGGCAATAGTGAGACTGCCTGACCACTTCCTTTGTCTCAAATCGCTTAGTTTCAACCCTGCGCCTTTGCGCCGCCTACTGGACAGTCGTGTCACGTTCCTCAAGTATCATCGCCACCTATAAGTGAAGCTAAAGGATTGCAGTATTTTAACGATTTCCCTTTTCTTTTTTGTACAGCCATGGATGAGGAAATCGCTGCCCTGGTCGTTGATAACGGCTCCGGAATGTGCAAAGCCGGTTTTGCTGGAGATGATGCCCCTCGTGCTGTCTTCCCTTCCATTGTTGGCCGACCCAGGCATCAGGTATATATTTAGTCATTTTATTTTCATCTGGGTATTAGTCTCTTACTAAAACGTTAGAAATTGTTTTAACTGCATAAATGTTGAATTAAAAACACAAAAACAGCATTATAATAATAGTAAACATTTCAAGTGAAATTTATATTACCGGTATGTATTTTTTTTTTCAAAGCAGCTTCACTGTAATGACAGGAGTTTTGCATAATTCAATAAATTTGACTTAATTTCAGCTGTAAAGCAGCTCTACAGATGGTTAAGCTCTAATTCAGTGGTGTTAATGTTGCAAGTCCTAAAGTTATGACACCTTAAAAAGCAGCTCTACAGAGTGTCATTAACTATCAGATGAGAACTTTTAATTGAACTGTCAGAGCAGTGAGGTGACCTCTTTCTAAATGTTGATTTATCAGTCGTTTAAATGTGTATGGGTTCACTCCCTTATGCCTTTAAAAGATTTAAACTACTTGATTTTCTTTGCACTTCCTTGTTGACTAATCTTTAATTTTCCTTTCTCTAGGGAGTGATGGTTGGCATGGGACAGAAGGACTCCTATGTGGGAGATGAGGCTCAGAGCAAGAGAGGTATCCTGACCCTTAAGTATCCTATTGAGCACGGTATTGTGACCAACTGGGATGACATGGAGAAGATCTGGCATCACACTTTCTACAATGAGCTGCGTGTTGCCCCTGAGGAGCACCCTGTCCTGCTTACAGAGGCTCCCCTGAATCCCAAAGCCAACAGGGAGAAGATGACACAGGTGTGTTTTTGTGACTCATTCATATGACCTCTTCTACTATTTGCCTTTTGTTCCCTCTGTTCATTTTCTCTTCCGTCCATTTCCTCTCAGGCTCTCTGTCCTCTCCCATGAACTGTTATGAGGTTCAAAAGGTTCATCCATCTTTGCTTCTCTTTTCTTTCTTGCATGGTAGCTCTTCTAACACGTCTTACTAGCATTGTCCTCTTGAGTGAACCATAAGCATGGTGTGCCAGTGAGGTTTCCTGCCCAGTATTGCTTCCTTAACCTTGTATTGGTTTGGATTTGGAAGTGTCTAAAGGGGGTTACTATTATTAAACTAACTTTGCTCTTTCCTACAGATCATGTTTGAGACCTTCAACACCCCTGCCATGTATGTGGCCATCCAGGCTGTGCTCTCCCTGTATGCTTCTGGTCGTACTACTGGTATCGTGATGGACTCCGGTGATGGTGTCACCCACACCGTGCCCATCTATGAGGGTTATGCTCTTCCCCATGCCATCCTGCGTCTGGATCTGGCTGGTCGTGACCTGACAGACTACCTGATGAAGATCCTGACCGAGCGTGGCTACAGCTTCACCACCACGGCCGAGAGAGAAATTGTCCGTGACATCAAGGAGAAGCTGTGCTACGTGGCCCTGGACTTCGAGCAGGAGATGGGAACCGCTGCCTCCTCTTCCTCCCTGGAGAAGAGCTACGAGCTGCCTGACGGACAGGTCATCACCATTGGAAATGAGCGTTTCCGTTGCCCTGAGGCTCTCTTCCAGCCATCCTTCCTGGGTGAGTTTCATGCTGTGCATTTAAACTGGTTGTGCTTTAACCAATCCCTGTATGAACTGGTTTACTTATGATAACTAACTTGTTTTCTTTATGTAGGTATGGAATCTTCCGGTATCCACGAGACTACCTTCAACTCCATCATGAAGTGCGACGTGGACATCCGTAAGGACCTGTATGCCAACACAGTGCTGTCTGGAGGTACCACCATGTACCCTGGCATTGCTGACCGTATGCAGAAGGAGATCACCTCCCTTGCTCCTTCCACCATGAAGATCAAGGTGATGCACCTTAAATGCTTGCAAAGATGCAACAATGAGACTTGAAGTTAAGTTTGCTTGCAATGGTTAATGATGAGCTAACATCTCTTTCCTCTTGTAGATCATTGCTCCCCCTGAGCGCAAATACTCCGTCTGGATCGGTGGCTCCATCTTGGCCTCCCTGTCCACCTTCCAGCAGATGTGGATCAGCAAGCAGGAGTACGATGAGTCCGGCCCATCCATCGTCCACAGGAAGTGCTTCTAAACAGAACTGTTGCCACCATTTAATGGCCATGCAGTAGGATTCAAACGACCAACCTAAACCTCTCAAGATGACATCAGCATGGCTTCTGCTCTGTATGGCGCATTTGACTCAGGATGCGTAAACTGGAAAGGGAGGTAGTTGTCTTGCAGGGGGAGAAGCTTTCCCCGAGAGGACTTCGATGTACATTTCTTCTTTTAGTCATTCCAGATGTGTCTACCACTTTGCCCTCATCACAGTGGGCATACATGATCTTTGTTAAAGTGTTTATGTAAATTATATGTACTTGATTTTGTTTTTCTTTTGTACTTCAGCCTTAAACTTTGCCCAGTTTGTTATTGTTGCAATGGGGAAAGCTTTACCTTTAAAAAGTGAATATCTTGCAGGACTCCCCTAGGGTATGTGATTTAGGGACGGTCCCTTGCATATGTAAGCAAGGTGTCTCTGTACACTGACAAGTAAATCCAAATAAAACGTGCACATGTAAAACCACACAGTGTCTACTGTCTTCAGTGTATTGCTCTGGTTTCAAACTGACTGAAATTACTTAAAACTGTTTTTGATTTTACCAGCATACTAAAATCTAATCTTGGTCTCACTTTTACATCTGGCTGACTTCAACCTATGATAAGGGTTTTTATTTTATATAACAATAGCCAATGGGTTTGTAGTTAAATTGCACATTGATCTTTGAGGCATGATTTAGTTCGTAAGCATATCAGATTATTCTTTAAATTCAAGTGTCTTAACAGTTTAGATTTGTTTGTAGTCTTAACCTTAAAGTTTGGGCCTAGTCCTGGACTAAATGTTTGAGAAGTTATAACTGCAAGCAACTTGCAGTGACATCTTAAAACATATCACTGCCATTGTTTTGTCTATGCAGACCAGTAATGTTTAAGGCACATTTATAAAAGGTACTTGAATGCTTTAATTGAACCAATGCCTAATCTTATCTCAATCTAAACTCTACCTGTGAGGCCTAAATGTTTACTATTTTTTTTTTTTTTTAGCAAAACTTGGCTTTTTTTTATATATCACTGTCACAGAAGTCAAACATACAAGGAATGTTTTGATCTTTTCAATAATGTATTGGGCAAACAGTTATGTACAATGAAACCTGAATTGAGAGCACTTATTTTTCATTGTCTCTCATGGTGGATATCTTACCTCATAACCTTAACTTCTATTATTCAATTCACTGACTGTACCTAACTCCGATTGTGTAAATGTATACATTTGAAGAACAGGCCTTTCATTCGTTTCTTGTCAACACCATAAGTGAATTTACATTCTGCGGGCTTCAACCCTGCTCCTGGGGAGCCACTGTCCTGAGGAGATTAGCTCCATCCCGAATAAAACACACCTGAAGCAGCTCATCGAGCTCTATAGAGCTGGCAAGTCCCGCCCCTTCTGCTAACCCCAGTGGACCTCTAGGTTGAAAAATCGTCAATGCAAGTGAATGTGAAAAAATTATTATTTTCTGGTCCCGTTTGAATTTTGCCATGAATGTGAACATATGTTGTCTGTGAATTTTTAATATAATTTTTCGTGTGAAGAATGCTACAATTTAGCGGGTAGAAGTTTGATACGGTTAGACTTTGTGTGAGAGCACTTTGTGGACTACAACTCTTCGCTGCTTTCGACGGGAATCTGAAGAAAGAACAGCCCATTTGGTTTGAATGGTGACATTTGGGTACAAAACACACAGGCATCTCGATCTGTCTCCATAGATTATCGCAGCATTAGCACTGTGATTTAACAAGTGAAGGGAAAATGTGTTATGGGGTGACGTCACATAGGCGACATGTAGTCTTTCTCGTTATGTCTTTTCCACAACTGCTAGCCAAAGAATCGTACAATATACTGTCAAACTCGTAACATGAAAAGTTATATAAAAAATTCACAGACAGCATATGTTCACATTCATGGCACAATTCAAACGGGACCAGAAAATAATTATTTTCTCACATTCACTTGCATTGACGATTTTTCAACCTAGAGGTCCACTGGGGTCCACTTGGGGTTCTACGGATGGGCGGGACTTACCAGCTCTATGGGATAGCTTGAAAATACAAAAGCCGGTGTGCTGAAGCAGAATGGGAGGAAAGAAAAAACAATGGCTTCCTAGAAGCAGAGTCGAAGACCTCTGATTTACATTATCATAATTATTGTTAGATTTGATTGTAAATTGAATACGGAAAAATTATAATCGAAAATATATGTAAATTCGGTGTTTCAAATTTAGACCACAGTAGGGGACCTTTTTACTAGTTGCTTCGTAACGGAAGTATGTACGTCTCCCAAAACGTTCCGAATGTGTTACATTTTACTTCTGCTATGTGTGTGCCAATTCCTACAGTGCCAAACACATTTTTGTACAATGGATGAATTATACATTTATTGAGATGGCAATAATTTGTTTTTGTTTATCTTTTAAGTACATGTCAAAAATAATTTCCCTAAACCGGCATGGATAATCAAATTGAAACGGTAAGTTACAATAGAGGACTGATCCTTCATGCTAATAGTGATAGTTAGCTTTTACATTTTGTTGCATGCAAAGATGAATGTTTTATAGTAATGTTTTGAAACGATTAAAATTGTTTGGGACACGAAGATGCAGGCTTCTTACGGGACAGATAAGCATGCAGATGTCTAAAATAACCACTTGCTAAATGTCACCATGATTACCATAGTTTCTGTCATAATACTATATTACCGACGTTTGTACTACTGCAATATAGATTTAAACACCGTAAATTATTACCAGCGTAAATAGAATGTGTAACTAACGGTCTGAAGGCTTTCAGTCATTTTTGACATTTGTTTTGACAGTAGTGGCCACCACAGTTGTATTGTAATAACATTGGAGATATTCCGATGGACTTTAATGTCACATATAGTAAAACATGAACTCAAAAAAATGTTGTTTATGTTTAATGACTCTTTCTTCTTGCTGCTCTCCAGGCTCTGTGCTGCCTAGATAGCATTTCCCAAACTTCTGTCACCATCTCAGACTTCTCAGATGAGATTCTCCTGAATATCCTGCGATTCATTCCTAGTCATGACCTGATGCTCAATGTGAGTCAAGTGTGCCGGAAACTTCAAACTCTCTGTCTGGACAAGAGCTTGAGAGCCCATGTGCACCTGCATAACGAATATACGGTAAGCCTAAAAAACACACACTTTCTCTCATGAACTGGTTTAATTAGGGCAGATATAAGGGGCGTATTTTTCTAGGACCATTATACTCTATTCTAGTTAACGTTACAGAACTGTTGAACAATTAGCCATCTTGTCATTTGTGTATTATAGTGTTGTGATGCCTGATGAGGGTTCAAATTTTTCTCCTGCCATATTCACTGACCCAACACACACAAAATTAAATTAATAAAATGATTTTTTGTGTGACTGTAATTGTATTATTTTTATGGAATGCACATAATTATTTTTTAAGACAAATTTTGTGCCCTTATAATTTCTAATCCAAGACATTAACTTCCCCTCGCAAACACATACTGTATCTTGTTTTCTCTGATGATGTATGAGCTGGTGCGAGGTCGGGACAATAATCTCTTCTCTCCAGCAACCTGTCACTCACATGAGACTGCAGCAATTAGCAAATGAAAACGATCAACTCAATTCCTGATGGACAAAATCAAGTCCAGCCATCCGTTTTTCTCATTTGAGAAGTCACTTTTACTGATAAAATCACAATAGGGATGAAAAGATGATCACAATTTCTGTTTCATGGTGACTTTAAATGTATATTTATTTTATTTATAATTAAATGTTTATTTATTTTAAAACTGTTAAAAATATTAATTCTTATTATACATTTTTCACATATAATTGTAATTTTTCTTCATCAAATGTACATAGGGGAACAGTTTACAAAGAAAAATTGCAATAACAGCAATAATTATAATTTGCAATAATTATACAGGAAATTTCAAGACTCCATTAGTTCATGAACACCTTTTCTTGGAAAATTATGATTCATAGGCAACCAAGACTATTATTCAACAAATCACATTTGCAATTTCAACAAAAACTCATCTATGTTAGTCATCTATGTCTATGTCATCTATGATAATTTCACCTATCTAACAGGTTTTAAAATGTTGACAAGCAGAATTTGCAACTAAATATAACAGAAAACCAAATGCTTAAGTATGAAATGCCTAAAAAAATCTTACCTTTGAATTGCTTCTTATTCACAGGCAAATGACGATGCTGTGAAGCAGCTCTTGAAGAACCTTTCCAGTGACATCCAGACTTTAAACCTCAGTGGCTGCTACTGGTTGGCCGGCTCTACGGTGGATCAGGTCACCCGCTGTAAGGGTCTAGTCAGCTTGGACCTCTCAGGCTGCCGTTTGACGTCAGTGCGGCTTTCGCATCTGCTGACCTCTCTTCGTTCTCTGTGCTCGCTGGCATTAGATGTGGGGCCGGGGTTCGACCTCCAGCAGCTGAGTGCAGAGGGTAAGTCAGCTTTGGCTCGCCTGCAGGAGCTCAAGCAGACATTGTTGACTCCCTCTTATGGGGTGGTGCCGTGCTGCAGTGCCCTGCGACGCCTTCACCTCTATCTGGAGGCCAGCGAGGGCTGGAGGGAAGCAGGCGGGTGTGCGCAGCTGATGGTGGGCCAGAGCAGCGTCCCGCACTATCAGAACCTGCGCTGGTTCTCCGCACGCCTCGCGCCTGGTGAAGTCAATCGTACTCTGTTGGCGCTCTACTTGGCTGTTTTCAGTATGAGAGTGCCTGAGGGTCTTACAGGACTGGTGCTGTCTGTGCCAGGACCCGCTCCGCCAAGGCCGGTTGCAATGACGGCGCTAATGGAGAGCATGGCGTCAACAGTGGGAAATAGCGTCAGCGCTCTCCAGCTTCCACGTACGTGGTTGGATGGTGCTATTCTAGGGCGAGTCCTAACGCATGGCTGCCCCGTTTACCTAAATGTCTCGCACTGTTCATCTCCAGGGTTTAACCCTCTACATGTGCTGCTTAGTGCGGGTCGTGACCTCACACCCCTACGGAGTCTTAACCTGCGTGGCTGTGGCCGAGGACCTCTCGCCGAGAGCTGTGGAAAGAGCGAGGAGGAGATGGACACGGAGAGCATCAAAGCACTTACTGAATGTTGCCCGCATCTTATTCACCTTAATTTATCCGCCACGCACTACCACCATGCTTTTCCCACAGGGCAAGATGGACACTTGTGTGGTGCTTTAGGACGTCTCGCCTCCTTGTGCTCGCTGGCACTTCCGGTGTGTGCCTTGGCGCAATCCTCTCCAACACCTGTGAACAGTCAGGACGCCAACTCAGACCTCACACCAAGGTCGCTACTTCTCGGCCTTAAAAAGAGCAGCCGTGTCGGTGTGCCCACATATCGACCCTCAACAGAAGTCATCGAGGGTCAGGGTGAGGAGCAGCAGGACAGAGGATTCTGCATTCAGCCGCTGCTTCAAGGCTGTCCGCATCTAGTGGAGCTGGAGCTGATTGGCGCAGGCTTTTCCTCGGCCATGCCACGGAATGAGCCGGCCATCCGCAAGGACCCCGTCGCATGCCCCTGGTCCTACAATGTCAGAGACAGTGAGTTAGCTGCTTTAGGAGGGATGAAAAACTTGCGCAAGCTCACCCTCGCTCACTTACCGGGAGTCCTGAAGGGGACGGGATTGATCGAGCTGCTTAAGGGGTGCAAGGACCTTCATTCGTTATCGCTGGCAAATCTCGGATCGTTAAAGACCATGAATTACACGCAGGCCCTGCTGGAGGCTCTTTCCTACTGCACACAACTCAGGGATTTAAGGTGAACGCACACGTCACTAAACACTCCATGCACAAAATTAAGCAAAGAATCTAAATGTAGACTTGTCACAGCAAAAAGAAAATAACATTCACTAGCCATGCCACAAATCCTTTCATATTACAACTGCAGCTCACCAGTAGGGGGCAGCGCCATACTGACAGGATTGATGGATGTGTAAATTGTATTTTGTATTATTTCCTTACAATAATTTATTCTGTCCCTATGAGAGTAATTTATTTTTCCATTGTGTATTTGGGGCAAACTGTGCAGTTAGATGAATCTGGTACATTTAATTATAAAACATTTTGAATTATATTTTGATCTGTACTAAGTATTAAGATAAATGATTAAAATAAACAGTGATAGTAGAAGTTTCATATGATGACACACTATGAAATCTTAAGCCCTTTTCAGATGTAAAATTTTTCTCTTGGGGACCTAAGATGTGGTTTATTGCTGTCTCAATTCAGAATGTCAGTTTATATATATATATATATATATATATGTGTGTGTGTGTGTGTGTGTGTGTGTTTTGACTAAGTAGCCAGGTCTAATGTTTACCATAGGTAAATGATTTATGTTTTGGTCGAATTTGAAAAGATCACGAGAACAACCTAAAAAAAATCAGAAGTTATGACACTATCACCATTATGTTTTAGACAGTCTCTTAGCTAAACGGTATCGCTCACAATAACATTGTCCATGATTTTTGTTTCTCATAATTTTATTTCGGTGTGCATGAAACAATAATGGCTCCGTAAGGTTAAAGTAAAATGTGACACACAACAGTCACATAGCTTTTGTTTAGTAGACCATATGTATTGTCTTGATGCACTTGCATTCATAAAATGGAATGTGATATTATTTTATAAGAGATGTTAATCATGCATTATTTCTAAAAATGTTATCGCTTAAAGGAACACTCCACCGTTTTTTGAAATAGGGTTTATTCACCATCTTTCCTACATTTAGATAGGTGGGCAAAAGCATTTTTGTCTCAGCGCATGCATTGTTTTAGTTTGGAAGCGCCATGATATCTCTGCGCCCAAGTAGCTGTGCTTCGCCTGTGCTTCCCCCTAATATAGTCCCAAGTCAATATCTGCCTAGTAAATCGCCTAGTGTTAATCTGCATCGCTATTTGTACTCGTTGTGAATACGAAGGCCACAAGAAGTAATTAGTTTTTTTTTATTTATTTTTTTTATCACTTTTACTCATGACATGCTAGCTGGCAACAAAGGATTCCATTCATTATGCTAAGCTAAGCTATCGGCGGCAATGCCAAACTAAAACAATGCATGCACTGAGACAAAAATGCGTTTGCCCACCTATCTAAATGTAGGAAAGACGGTGAATAAGCCCTATTTCAAAAAACGGTGGAGTGTTCCTTTAACTGGCTTGTAACTCATTCTGCATTTGCCGTCGGTGAGTTTTAAATTGGACCCTGGCTAGAATGAGAACTAGGATTACTTAATCAATTATTAATATAATTTTTTGCAGAATATTTTATCCCTATAACTTCTGCATTTATTCATTGTTTGTATGTGTAAAACTGCAGGCTGGAGCAGCCCTACTTTAATGCAAACGCTGCATTTTTTGAAGAGCTCAGTCGGTGTCAGCAGCTGCGGCGTGTTTGTCTGGTTTCTCGACAAGGGACCTTCCAGCCCGCCGCTGTGACGGCCTTCATGCAGAGCTGCACTGATGTCATCATGTGCCACATGTTCATGGGAGGTACCCTGGTGGCATGTAAAACGCTGCAGAAAACCCTACTGGACAGGTTAGTTGTTTTAAATAATTCTTAATAGTAAAGACTTTGTTAGGGAATTTACTGTAAAAGACCCAAGGACCAGATATGATTAATAAAGACCCAGTGTTAGAAGTGCAGTCAATTTAAGACAAAGAGTCAGAATTATAATAAATGAATTTTTTTACTGAAGATAGTTTGCAGTTTCATCAGTAGAAGTCAGCTTCAAGACTCACACAGGAGTTCGTAGCCCACCCCCCTTGCAGTTACAAAGATCACAGCAGTTATACCCTACACCAAGGTCTAAGCTACGTCCTTGCTTCAGGTTGAATGATTCTGATTGGCTAAGAAATAGATAAACACACATTTTCCACACATAAACAGATTATGCGGCTGACACTCTAACCCTGAATTTGGGCATGTCGTGACCTTCCAGGTCGCAGAGCTGGCTTGCCTGGCGCCAACATGTCGAAGAAAACAATTCAGTCAATCTCCAATAATGTCACTTGTTCCTTAACCTGTAACCAAGAATACTAACACACACAGACACACACACAGCTTCTTCAAGGTTGGATTTGGCCAGGCTCTAACAATAAACAGGAGAGTATTCTTTTAATCTAACAGGAAAGTAAAGATTTTAACTAAGAAATGGTCACTTAAACTATTGGTTCCAATGACCCTTATATGTTTTAACACATGTTGAAGACCTTTCTCAAACGAAACGAGTCCATATTTCATTTCTGGAAGCCGGGCTAAATAAGCAAGCACTGTTACTGCATTCCTGGCATGGTCCAGACTAGTGTTGCACGGTGTACCGATACTTCAAAAGTATCGCGATACTCGGAAATTTAAAACGTCACGATACTTAAATTTATCAGTATCGATACTTAAAAAAAAAAAAAACGCCTCCCTATGGACGTCTGTTTTTTTTCCTGACGCACGCAGCAAAGAAGCTGCCGCTGTCAGTGCCATGTGTCAAAACACTACAGCGAGATGGCTGCATGTGCGAGCACAAGTGGTCCACGACTCGTAGAAAAAGATGACGCGAGGAGTGACATTATGGAAGTACGTTGCCTACCTTGCTCTGTTGCACGGTGCACCGATACTTCAAAAGTAAACCGGAAATTAAAAACGTCACGATTCCTTAATTTATTAGTATCGATACTTCTGAGAACGACCGCGTTCCAGGTTTGTAAGATTTGTACACTGGCTGCGTGTCGTGTCCGTTTTTATTTCGGCTCCCATGTTAACTGCCTGCGTGACACACGCGTCTGGGCGCAGCTCGAGACGCGCGGAAAACGCGTGCATGCCATAAATAGAACCGACGCCTATTTTTCACGCGACACGCAAGCGTGTTGGAAGCGTTTCCAGGCAAAATAGAATAGGAAAAGATGTTTCTATGTCATTTTGACATGAATACATATTAATAAATGACATTTTGATGTTTGAAAGTTTTGACATAAATACAATATAAATGTAATTTAAAAAAATATTATCGATTTTCAAATATTGCACCTCTCAATACAGAACGAATTATTCTATAGCCTATTTTGCCGTCAACACTGCCGACGTTGCTTTGCTGCTATATATTTATGTTTAACATGAAGTATAGGCCTTCCACAACTCTCTCCCCACATGCCAAATATATCACCAATGAGGCTTATATGTTTTACCAATATTAAACATTATTTAATATAATCGCTGTTCATATTTTTATTCAAAGTTCAGAATCAAAATAAAGCTCTTATGTTTCTTATGATGAGATAATGCTGCTAAATTTATATATTTTTTTTACCTTGAATGTCTTTGCTCTAATTTATTTTTTATATTTTGATATTTCATATTTTGTTCAAATGTTTAATATATCTGCTGTTCATATGTTCATTTATTAGTGTGCTATATGATTAGAATGTTGTCCCGGTTTTAAAATAAAGCACAGCAATGATATTTGAGAGTGTTTCTCCCTTTTCAGGAAAAGTATCGAAAAAGTATCGATATCGCAATACTTGACTTGGTATCGGTATCGAAACAATAATTTTGGTATCGTGACAACACTAGTCCAGACCCTTGTAGTCACCTCTCAGATATTTAATACAGACATTAGAGAATACATGAAAAGAACATTTCAGTAATCACACTGGCTATACATTGATGCAGCAGTGGATTCCAGAATCCACCCCTTCAACTTAATATCTAAATAATTTCCAGACAGCAACATAGTGTCGGCCCAGATTTGGCCAACATCTGGGGTCTCGTTTATAAAATGTTGCGTAGGATCCTTACTAAAAGTGTACGTGCGCCTAAAAGGCAAAAATGGCGTACGGCAAAAAATATTCAGACTTATAAAACCGTGCGTACGCCAGAACCTGTGCAGAATTCACTTTATAAATCCCAGTCAGCAGAATATTGAGCGCACATGCGTCTCCACCCCGAAATAACCATATATGGAGCTTACAACGCCTAGTTTTACAATGCAGATCATCTTCTGCATATCATTTGCATATGCATATTCATCCACGTGATATCACGTTTAACGGTACAAGACATTAGGAAAATATGAGATACGGATGTGCCGTCACATTACATTGATAAAAATCATTTAGTAGCCTATCCTTGCCTTGTTTTTGAATAAATAAATCAAAAAAGTTTTCCACTGTTTTCTCAATCTTTTCCACTGGCCAAATAGTATTTTTAATTGATTTATATTTTTAATGGAAACAGATAGGCCCGTGTTGTGCATTATTTCCACGAGATTATTTTCTCAGACAATCTGCTATTATCATGATAAGCGATTCTCTCTGTAGTTAAAACATTAAAACACAGCATGCCACAGGAAAAGTGTTCAAAAGCATCGCGTCCACTACAGATATTTCTATTGATTGAATCTTAAAAAACTTCTCAGTAATGATTTCATGTAATTTAAGTGTTTAACTCCATTAATGAGAATGGCATATATAATCTAAATGTTTATATCAGGAGTAAAACAAATAGTTTAAATCATTCTTTGTGAAGTTTTATTGTGAACATGCACTGTATTTCTGATAAGGACTCATAATGAAGATTTATGGTTGTACTTCATCTGCTGTTAGATAGTATAGCCTATGCATCAGTTTCACTAAACGGCCCAACGCACTCGCTGGCGCGGACATTTAAGAAGGGATGGATATTTGCTTCAAAGTGATAGGCTTGGTGAGTGAAATTATATTTGTATTATCCTACTGTATGTATCATTTTCTTTACATTTTCTGTCTAAAAGTGACCAAAAAGACATTTAACTCCAGCTCACCATTGGTGTCTCCAAACTGCTCCGTCTCCAAAATGTTCGTACGCATGGGTCAGACCATCAGAGTTTGCGTGCAGGTGCGCAAATTTTTCCGTCAAGTTTGTTTTTATAAATCACTACTTATTCGTCGGAAGGGCCTGTTTTGCGTGTATGCACCGGTTATAAATGAGGCCCCTGGTGTGTGTTGAATCCACGTGTACCAGATGTGGGCCGGATGGGGCTGACACTATTGCTGTCTGGGTTGATATACATGAAGTAAACTGGTGTACATCAAATATTCCCCTGTTCGTTCTTTTCCCCCTGCAGTTTTTCAACATCTCGTCCAGCCCTTAGTGTGGTGATTTACCCTTTACTGCACGAGGACCTGGCCCATGTGATCAGAGGAATGCCACTTTGCCACCTGGACGAGATCACGCTTTTCAAAAGCCGCGTCGCTGAAGAGCCTGTGAAACAACACCTGTGACTGAAGCAAAATCAGAAAACAGAAATTATGTGGTGGATTAACCTGGGCAATGCTTGACCTGTGCTATTTTATGAGAGAGAACTTATGCATTGTAGGGACTTTCCTTTGATAAGTAAATATTAGCAATCTGGAGGATTCCAGGAAAGCCATTTGTTTTGACTTGAGAGATCATTGAGCTGAGAGGACAATCACAACTTTAAACAAGGTCATCATTTTCCAATAAAGAGCTGCTATGAACAAACTCCTTAACTCCTTAAATATCATCTTAAAACCTTAAAAATAAAGCATTGATAAATTTTCTGATGTGTTCTGGAACTTGCATCACGTTATACATTTTTAGAATCTAAACATTTTGTTTATGGTAAATTAAATTATACATTTTGGCTTCATGTCTTATTATCAAAGTTTTAGTGTGTGGTCCGTGTCAAGAGTTCATTGAACCAGTGGCTGTGGTTTTATGCTCATAACTTCTGCAAATGTCTGATTGTGTAAGAAAAGTAAGGTGTTTTTAGAAAAAGTCATTATAAGCATATTCTCTAGAATCTGGGAGTATCCTCACAGTTCTGTTTTTTTCCTTCCTTTTTTTAATTTTTGGGAAGCAGGGGCCCGTTCTTCGTACGTCGCTAACTCAGCTGGATTTGATTGTTGGCGATTTGGCATGATCTTGGATTGTTTGGTTCTTCGACGCTCATCCTGGACTTGCTGTCATAGCAACAGGTGCGCAAGCTTAAACCTGCTCGGGAGCAGGCTTAATTCATGTAAACAGGATTAGATCGCGGCTTCATAAACGGAGCTGATACGGGAAGTCCAGCGCAGCGCGATAGTGCACTTTCTGAGAGAGATATTTTTAGATTGTCGTTTAGATTATTAATTTGTTGGAAACGCACATTTATTTTCGACTTGTCGGAGTCGGGCTTTAACAGCACAAACTGTTTGCTTTGCCCTAAGATTATTTGCGAGTGGCTCTTTCCTTTACACTATTGGAGATGCAGAGAACTTGATGGAAAGTGTTGTCTGTCGTGTCATTCTGAGTTTACCTGGCGCTTTTAGGTTTAAAAAAACAGTTTTAGCTTTTTTTGTGGCATTTCCAAGCCACTTAAGACCCAATGTTGTAAAGCAGTTTTTTTTTAAAGCAGTTTTTTTTTTTTAGGCTATCATAATTTTTTATGAAGATCATGCAATCATGACCATGCCGATTACAGTATATGTCACTCAGGTTTCACTAACGTGATTGGTACCATAGACTTTAGGCTGCCATCAAGGCCTCAATGAAGGGGGTTATGTGAACAGAAAGGGGGTTCACAATGTAAATGTGCAGCCCAGTTACTATTGTGATTCTTAATATTCCAGATTAGTAATATTAAAAAAAGGCAGTTGACTAAAATCTTCCATATCACAAATGTGAAAGCAAAATGGCCAGGATCTGTGCATGACTTAAGAATTTTCAGAGATTCACATTTATGCACATTATTTGAAAGTGGTAAGGAAAGTTCCACAATTAAATATCAAGCTCACTGTACACTTATGCTGATCCTAACAGAACTGCATTTTTTCATAGGTGATTATGACATGTTCCTGCCTGCAGACAGGTGTTTTATGACCCCATTCCCTGACCCAAACCAGTTACAATGCAGCTCTAGCCAGGACAAGGGCACACAATGAAATGAACTTGGGCTTACTAAAGGGAAGATTTCAGTGTCTGAAAAGTCTGAGGGGTTGCATACCTGACAGGGCCTGTGACATTGTTGCATGTGCCATATTACACATCATTGCCAAAAAAAACCACTTTTCATTAAATGTTTAATAAAAGACAAATATGCTTAGTTCCTTGAGTTTTATTTCAATTGTTCTTTGTAAAGAAAAGCCAGTGGTCAAGTGCCTGCAACAAGAGATATTAGACACATGCCTCATGCAACAAATAAAAAGGAAAAGTTGGATATACACTGCCCACCTGTAAGCCTATGTGTCCTCTGTCTGTGCAGACTCTTCTGTAGGCCTTTCTGTAGTTGTGGAATCCTGCAACTTATATTGCAGCCATAAAGCATACAAGTATAAATTAAGTAAAGTTATTTATGCACTTGCAGGTAGGCTAGTTCCTCCATATGACAGTTATCTGAGAGGGTTTATTCACTGTCCAGTGCAATGGAAACAAATGGACATTACAAAGTCATATACTTTCTTTCCTTTGGAAAGTTAGAAAATGTCCACTTACTGCACATATTTCAGCCACCACTTTCTTGGGAACAGATACAAGTGTTGGTGTATTATGTAAAAGTGCACAAAAGAGGAAAACACAATGTCATTACAATGAACTACTGTACACTCGGGAAAAAATGTGATCAATAACTCATGGCAAAATATTTTTACATTAACATAAGTTTATCAGTTTTCACTTTCACAAGTCAAAGCAATTCAGAAAAACTTTCCTGTAGCTCAAACAGTAGAGCTTTGGTGCTTGCAATGCCAAAGTCATGGGTTTGATTCCCAGGGAAAGCAAGAACTGATAAGATTGTAATTATGTACCTTGAAATGCAATGTCATTTGCTTTGGATAAAAGCGTCTGCCAAATGCATAAATGTAAAAGCCAATCTTTATTTTGAGCTTTCTAATACTGTAGCAATATGCACTTTAAATGAAAGCTTGTCATCTATCCATACAGCCAAGTACACTGTAAAAAAAAAATCAGTTAAAATTACGGTAAAAACTGGCAGCTGTGGTTGCCAGAAATCGACACTCGGTTACTAACGTAACCTCGGTTCTCTCTAGAGAGGGAACGAGTGTTGCGTAAGTTTAGCTTAAGCTACGGGAAAACTCCTTTTCTCGAGAATATTGAAGCAAAAAATTATCCTTAATTTTTAATTATTTAAAATGCATTTGCTGCAGCAGTTAGACATAGGCGAGGCAGCTTGCGCGCCCATTGGCTGCTCTGCGGCAACTGCTGCAACCTATCAGTGCGTCTGGCATGACTCCAGCGCCAATGGGAAGCCTTCCCTGCCATGACCCGCCAAAATGGGTGTGGCCTAAGCCTATAAATACCCATCGCTTAAGTTGCACTATGATTTCAGTCGACTGGAAGCGAAACCATAACGCAGCACAAGCACGGCAGGTTATGCAACACTCGTTCCCTCTCTAGAGAGAACCGAGGTTACGTTAGTAACCGAGTGTCGTTCTCTTACGAAAGTACTCTCCTGTTGCGTAAGTTTAGCTTACGCTACGGGAACCCCATGTAAAATGCTGTGCGTGCTAGATTCCAACACTAATGTCCCAAGGGCAGTATACCCGGGGCTCATGTAAAAGTGGAATAGTCGCATAAGCGGCAGAACGGGGAGCGACAACTCGGTGTTTAAGATAGGTGCTTACACATATATACAGTTAAGGCAATATATCAACCTTGAAACTGCATAGGCCCACAGGATGCTGCAAACGTATCAACGGTCTGAGCAAACTAAGTTGGTCAGGCGCGTTAATGTAGCATAATTAGACTGAGAACAGCCTAGCCTGTAAGGCGGGCACTTCCAGGTTATAGAACCTTACAAATGTAGATGGGGAGGCCCAGCCTGCCGCCATACAAATGTCTTGAAGTGAGACCCCACTTGTCCAAGCCCACGACGAGGCTATGCCTCTAGTCGAGTGGGCCCTGACATCCAAAGGGCAATCCAAGCCCTTGGATGCATAAGCCGACGCAATAGCATCTACTATCCATCTAGACAGGGTCTGTTTCGAGATGGCTAGCCCTTTAGCGCGGCCACCAAAGGAAACAAAAAGCTGCTCTGTCTGCCGGAAGGCAGCAGAACGTTCTACATAAAGCCTCAAAGCCCTTACTGGGCAGAGAAAATTAACCCCAACCTCGCTGTCGGACGCAGGGAGGGCTGACAGGGAAATTACTTGCATTCTAAACAGGTTCGCAAGCACCTTCGGGACGTATCCATGCCTTGGTTTGAGGGTGACCTTAGAGTCATTAGGCCCAAATTCCAGACACGTAGCACTCACTGAGAGCGTGTGTAGGTCGCCCACCCGTTTTACTGAGGCCATTGCCAGCAGAAAAGCGGTTAGAAGGAGAGGTATTTCAGCTCTACCGCATGTAATGGTTCAAATGGGCCGCCTTTCATGGCTTCTAGGACTGTAGAAAGGTCCCACACTGGAAGCGAAGGGGCCCGAGGAGGATTCAGTCTCCTGGCTCCCCTGAGGAAACGGATTATGAGGTCATTCTTTCCCAGCGACTGGCCATTTACAGGCTTTGTAAATGCTGCTATAGCCGCCACATACACCTTGAGCGTGGATGGGGTTCTCCTGCTGTCCATCAGCTCTTGCAAGAAAGAAAGCACCTCCATTACCTCGCAATCTAGCGGGTCCAATTCATGAGCTGAACACCATTCAGCGAACACTGACCATTTAGACGCGTAGAGCCGTCTAGTAGACGGAGCTCTAGCCTGTGCGATCGTGTTCATCACTCCCTCCGGGAGGTGAAATGGTAGTAATTGATCGCCCACGCATGAAAGGCCCACAGTTCGGGGTAAGGGTGCCAAACTGCACCCCTGGCCTGAGACAGTAGGTCCTTCCTTAGCGGAATCGGTCATGGAGCTGTGCTCCCCAGCTCCATCAACTCTGGGAACCACACTTGATTCTCCCAGAGCGGGGCTATCAGCATTATCGAGCATTTGCACTCCCTGATTTGCTTGATTACCTGTGGTAACAAGGCCACTGGGGGAAATGCATAGAGAGGACGTCTGGGCCATTTTAGGGCCCTTAGGGCCCGTCCCTTTCTTTTGAAAAGAATATTGGGCAATGAGGGTTGGCCTGCGATGCGAACAGGTCTACCTCTGCTCTGCCGAAGATGTCCCAGATGTTTCGCACCACCAGGGGATGCAAGGACCATTCCCCTGGGGGAAGCTTGGCCCTGGACAACATGTCTGGGCCCACGTTCAGGACGCCCGGCACATGCGCTGCTCTCAGCGAGCACAGATTGTGCTGGGCCCATATGAGAAGGCGTTTTGCTCTCGCAAGAAGGCTCTGGGACCTGAGACCGCCCTGGCGATTTATGTAAGACACCACTGACATGTTGTCTGTTCCGACTAGATCGTGGTGGTTCTTCAGCACAGGGAGGAAAAACCGAAGGGCGTTCTTGACCGCTTTCATCTCTAGACAGTTTATGTGTAGACACTTCTCTGCATCTGACCACAGGCCCATTGACAGCCTCCCTTCGTAAAGGGCGCCCCAACCCGTGTTGGAGGCATCTGTCGAGACTACTTTGATTTTTGAGGCTATCCCAGGTTCACGCCGGACTGGTACCAGTCGGCCCTCGTCCATGGCTTCAGCGCTGCTGCGCATGTCTGATTCACCATGAGACGAAGCGAACCTGATGCCCATGCCCGCGCTGAAACACGCCGCTTCAGCCATAGCTGAAAAGGGCGCATGTATAGCAGACCCAGCCGCAGCACCGTCGAGGCTGAGGCCATAAGACCCATCATCCTCTGAAACACTCTGAGGGGAAGATACCTCCCTACTGTGAATGTCGCTGCTAGGCGCTGGATTACTGCTGCGCGTTCTCGCTTTAGGCACGCCAACATAGACCTGGAGTCCAACTCTATCCCTAGAAAGGATGTTTCCTGGCTGGGAGAAAGATTGCTTTTGGCCCAGTTGACTCTGAGACCCAGCTGTTCCAGATGGTCCAGCAATAGCGCTCTGTGTGACACCAGTTCCTCTTTCGACTGCGCTAAAATCAGCCAGTCGTCCAAATAGTTCAGGATTCTTACACCCCTTCGTCTTAGGGGCGCAAGCGCTGTGTCCATGCATTTCAGAAATGCACGAGGTGCTAAAGACCGGCCGAACGGGAGGACGGTGTACTGATAAGCCTGGCCCCCGAAGGCGAATCTCAAGAATGGCCTGTGTCGGGCTGCTATTTGAATCTGAAAGTAAGCTTCTTTCAGATCCACTGATATAAACCAGTCTACCGGTCGAATCCGAGCGAGGATTTGTCTGGTTGTGAGCATTTTGAACGAGCATATCATAAGCGCTTTGTTCAAACGCCTGAGATCTAGTATGGGACGGAGCCCGCAGACCTTCTTCGGTACTAAGAAGTAACGGCTGTAAAAGCCCGACTCTTGCTCTCGGCTAAGGGGACGGTCTCTACCGCCCCTTTTCTTAGCAAATTCGCTATCTCGGTGCGAAGTAGGTGTGCTACTTCCTGATTCACCGAGGTTTCGAACCGGGCTGTGAAGCGCGGTGGTCTGCGAGCGAATTGTAGCAAATAGCCCCGTTTCACTATCTCTAGCACCCATTTTGAGACCCCTGGAATCGATTCCCACGCTTTCGCGTGAATGGCCAGGGGTAGAATGAAATCTGGGCTCCGGTCGCTGATATTCAGGGACTCGGGGACCCGGCCATGATGACGTACTCGGCCATGAAGGCTCACATTCAATGGGGCAGTCGGCACTTCATGCATCGGCTTTGTAACTAACATTCCGGTCGCAGAAACGGGAAGGTGATGCGTTACAAACGAGGCTGTGTGAGCTCGCGGCACGAGGTGCTTTTCGGAAAGTGTGTGCGTTGTGTGGCAGACACGCGATTTACACCTGAAACACCGCCAGCGCGAGCTGGGTTCATACACTGGGGCATTATGTGTGTGCGTAACACAGATACAGTCGTGTTCATAAGTAGGGGTGAGCACTGTACAGTGGGCACATTTCCTACACTTAAAACATGAACGGCATGAGCCGGTTTGACTGATATGGACCCCGGGGTGGTGTGAGACACTGTGTGGGTAATGCCTGTTTGTAGGGGTGAACACTGGGTAGTGGGCACTTTTTCTACACTTAGCGGTCGAGCGGCATGAGCCAGCTTGATTGTTTTCGACCCTGGATGAGTGTGACTCACAAAGAGAAGCTTATATGAAAAGAGAAGCAGGGAGCTGAGTGGGTTTAGTTTCCTTTTTTATTTTTGCTGAGTTATTAAATTAAATGGTTAAGAAAGCACATTAACTCAATGGAGAGGGTATATAAATGTTAGTAAAGAGAGGAAATTATAGATGAGAAGGAGAAGGACGAGTGAAAACAAGGTTCATGTGAAAAACAACACATTCTATTAGAGTGGTGAGTAAAAGTTTTTGACTGGATACATCTTTAATTTCACATTTGAATTGTTATTTGTTATGCTATTTTAAGTTCTGTTTTTTTATTGAGTTTGATTTTGTTTGTTAGACCTGTGTTATGTGATCTTCATTTTTGCTACCATTTTATGTAAACAGTCCAACAACTGATATTTGCACACACATTTTTTTTTAATATGTTTTTGGAATATTGGCTTACGTGAGATCAGGGTTATGGATTATCTCAGTAAATATAAGGTTTTGAGTTAAAATTATATAGTAGTAATACTTTTGTCCATCAATCTAGTTTTTCTAATATCAGCTGGGTAAACAAATCATCGCAATAAAAACGGACGAGTATACATTCAAGCAAGTGTCAGCTATAATGATGATAGATTTTAACCAAAATATTTGCCTGCAATCAAGTTGTAACAAAAAGTTCAATGCAATTTTTTTTTTGGGCAGTTACAGTGGAAATGTATTTTTGTAGGCAAGAATTTTATTTCTGTTCCTATATATATATAAAAAAATCTACCCTGATATATTTAGTGAAAACACGTATCTAGCCAATTATCTGAATGAATGAATGAGGCATTTATATAGCGCTTTCATATGTACTACTGTACACCCAAAGCGCTTTACAATACCAGGGGATCTCTCCTCAACCCCCACCAGTAATACACCACTTAAAACCACTTAAGGGTTTAAGAACTGCAAAACACAAAAGGACAGACATTGAACCTCAAGTAAGTGATATAGTTTTCTAAAACATTTCTTAATTTGTTTATTTTATTTGTTTGTTACATTGACTTTTCTCCATATTGTTTACAAGGATTGCTCTTCTTTTTGACACCAAAAAATTGTCCATAAGGAAGTTTTATGATTTGCATTTAAAATTGACAGTCTAGTCTTCACAATAATTATAATTTCAGTACATTTTTGACCTTAGCATGCATTGTATTGACATTTTTATTGTCCGCTGTTGAGAAAATTAGTTTCAGTGTTTCAATATACATGGCATTCACACATAAACAATCAATGGACACAAATATAAAATCACCAATATAATCCACCCATACTTATCCCTGAGACCTGGACACTCTTTTTTATTTTAATCTGCAAAAAAATTAAATAAAAGACTATTATGCTTTGCATGGTATGTAACATATAGGATTTTTTATGTACTCTTCTGATATAACTTCCTGCAACTTGGCTGGTAGTAAAGAAAAGCGCAAGTAAAACAAACAATTAGCTTAAATTAAAGGCAGTTGGACACACAAGTGATGCTTACAACTTACCAACAAAGTTCTCCATGGACATAGACGTGCCAAGAATAATTTTGATGCCATGGGAAATACATAGTGCAAAGCCTGAAGACATACAAAAGCCTCAACACTTTATCTGTTAGACAACACTATAAATATATAGATAGATCAAATTCCAAAGCATCACCACTGTACATCATATACTAATTTATACCACCGAATCCAGAAAAATACATGGAGAAATATTAATCACATCTATGCATTTCTTTTGCATTTAATCTTTTCAGAAAATTACCAGTAGTTGTGAAATCTTATAATAGTATAAAACTAATTCTGGCACAATTTCAACCGAAACCACCAGAGGGAAAATACACTAACAAGAAGAGTTTATGCTATGACGTTGCACAGACAGGGCTTATGATAACAGGCCTTAGTTCAATTAGGGCATTTACGTAGCTTGTATTAACATGACTTAGAAAAACATTACTGGTGTGCATCTTGAGACAAAACAATAACACTGACATATTTTAAGATATGTCAGTACAAGTTGCTTTCAGTTAAAGCAGCTCAAACATGCGTTTTAGTCTGGAACTAGCTTAAGCCTTGTCTGTGAAAGCGGGGGTTTGTGTGCTATATGCAGTGAGTGTGGTTGTTTAACCTTCACTTCATGAAATCCATTGGAGGTATATCAGAGACAGTATAAAGCGGAGACAAATGACTCAGGATGTCAGTTGGATTTAGGTAAATAGAGCCACACTATTTTGTGATATTCTATATCCTGTAACAAATATCAGATGAAGAGTTCAGATGCAAAAGCCTCTAAGTGCCATCTGAAATTTTCTTCTAGAATGATCATTTTTATAAAGCTTGTATTAAGTAATTTCACTTAAATGACAATTAATAGGTAATTAGCATTGCCATTTAAGTGAAATTATTGAACTTAAATATACGAGCTTGATAAAAATTATCATTCTAGAAGAAAATTTCAGATGGCACTTAGAGGCTTTTGCATCTGAACTCTTCAGATTTTTGTTTCATAAATGAGCATGCGCATGTTAAGTGGACTAAGGAAATTTGTTTAAATATGTATTGTAGCCATAGGGAAATATGCAAAGATTAAGTTTATGAGCCTGAGTACTGTAGTTTTCGTAGAGCTGCCTATGGCCTTTACGTTTTATTATTTATTGAGTATTTAATAATAGACGTTTAATTACTCGGATGGTTTCTTACATTCCTGATTATTGTCTCTTCGTTGTAATAGTTTGATGATTGACTTGTACTGCTACAAATTTGAGGTATTTATAAGGTTCAATCAGAAATGTTTTGTCAAAATTGAGTTATCCACATATTCATATTCTGTGGCAACTTTACGAGATGTTTTTTTTTTTTTAATGTGTTTTCTTTTTCATTTTTGGGACTTTTTAATTAGAAAACAAAAAGGGTTGATCTACAAAGTCAAATGAAATGCAAAAAACGTTTAAGCTCAATACCTCAAAACTGCTCAAAATGCAGATACAAGCTATCATAAAAAAATGAAAAATACAAAAAAAATCACATGTGGTTGTTCTTGCAGAGATCTTGATAATTCATCATCTCATCCTCTTCATCATGGCGCTGGTTCTTCATCTGCTGATGCTGTTTCTTCTCTCCGGTGGTTCGGCCAAAGTTGTGACAGATTTTGAGCAGGAATGTGGTCAATTTTTTGCAGGTGGAAAATCACCAACAACATTTTCTGGACAACAGCACAAGCAGATCTGCCAAACTCTAAATGGTGTTGTTTATTATGCCACATATTATGATACTCACAACAAGATCCCAGTGTACTCAGCCTACAAGTTTGAAGGGATAAAGAGCTGCAAAAGACTAGATAAGTGGCGCATTGAACCTCAAGTAAGTGAAACATTATTCTGTTAAGAAACATGAGGAAACTGAATAAACAAGCCTTTATACCAAACAATGCACAATACAAATGAACACAGAGTCAGATAATGCTTATAAAACATAACAGAGATTGATCATATACTGTGGTACATTATAGCAGAAGGCGCCATATGGAAGGGTATAAAACCAGTGGATTTGGCCTAAAAGTGTTTGCTATGCTTACTTAAGAGTCTGTGTCAATTAGTTACTTTTGTTTATCTTCTAATGAAACTGTTCTTAAGCTCATGTTTTCAATTGATTTAATATTGCAGCTTGATGATCAAAATACATCACCAAACATATCACCTGAGGGGTCTGTGAAAATAACACTACGTGGAGTCCATCAAGCTCTCAATGCAGATTATGAGCACTCTAGGTACCACAAAGGTCATCTGGCACCAGTATACCAGGCAGAATCACAGAGCTGTGCTGACGCCACCTTCACTCTCACTAATGCTGCTCCACAAGTGCCCAATTATAATTCTGGCACAATTTCAACCGAAACCACCAGAGGGAAAATACACTAACAAGAAGAGTTTATGCTACGACGTTTCACAGACAGGGCTTATGCTAACAGATTAGGCCTTATAGTTCAATTAGGGCATTTACGTAGCTTTTATTACTGTAACATGACTTAGAAAAACATTAGTGTGCATCTTGAGATAAAGCAATAACACTGACATATTTTAAGATATGTCAGTACAAGTTGCTTTCAGTTAAAACAGCTCAAACATGCGTTTTAGTCTGGAACTAGCTCAAGCCTTGTCTGTGAAAGCGGGGGTTTGTGTGCTATATGCAGTGAGTGTGGTTGTTTAACCTTCACTTCATGAAATCCATTGGAGGTATATCAGAGACAGTATAAAGCGGAGACAAATGACTCAGGATGTCAGCTGGGTTTAGGTAAATAGAGCCAAACTATTTTGTGATATTCTATATCCTGTAACAAATATCAGATTTTTATTTCATAAATGAGCATGCGCATGTTAAGTGGACTACCTATTACTGTTACATTAGAGTTAGGGGATAACACAGTTTGTACAGTATAAAAATCATTATGTCTAAAGTTCCCATTAAACATGAAAACCCAACAACCCAACGGGAATATATCCTTGTTTTCAACCACAATACAACGTCTGTCCAATGTTGGAGATTAATGTCAATCTGGCATTGGATTCTGACATCAACCTGATTTTCATTTTCAACGTTAGGTTTGGTCTTCTAAATGCGAATTTTGTCATTGTTTTGGTGCACACTAGCTTATACACAGCAAAATCCCCAGAGTTAAATTAACTCTGCTCGGAGAACATTTGGTCCCTCTCTACAGAGAGTTAAAATAACTCTGAATCAGAGTTAAAGTTAATGAGATACTTAAGTGATTAATTAAGTGATGATAGGGCATTAATGATGAACACCTGGTGTTAACAAGTTCTCAGCAGAGGAGGATTCAACAACTCCATAAACAAACAGCATTACCAGCTTTATTTATTACTAACCAGACTGACTTTATTTCTGTCATACGTTTACAGAAGTTCGTATTGAGAATTAAGGTTTAGATGTTGACGATTTTTTGAAAATGTATGATCACCATTATCGTGATGAGTGTTTCCTTTAGTTGGCAGTTTGACTCTAGCTTATTTTTTTGAGTGGTTGTGGTTTTTGTAACAGCTTTTACCAAAACATGTAATTTGTTGCAAAGAATGCCAGATGCAAAGATGTTCAGGTGATCTAGTTTTCAACAACAAAAAGTGGAATGATGAACTTATATCATCACTGTCCAAAAGTGGTCATTTGATGTTAATAGATTATATTCACTAACAATACTCTCTTGCCACAGATTGGACATTTTGAATTTTTTAAATACATAATAGGGGAATTTTTTTTTTCCCTAAGACACAGACATCAAGAATCAGCATATGAATCTCAACAATGGTGACATGTTTCATGCCGCAATGCATCCTGGGAGCCATGAGTTTTATACTGTTGTGGCTCCCAGCATGCATTGCAGCATGAAGCATGTCACCATTGTTGAGATTCATAAGCTGATTATTGATGTCTTTGTTTAAAAAAAAAAATCCCCCATTATATATTTAAAAAATTCAAAATGCCCAATCTGTGGCAAGAGAGTATTGTTAGTGAATAAAATCTATTAACATCAAATGACCACTTTTGAACAGTAATGACATAAGTGCATTTTTTTACTATCTGCTGTTAAACACTATATCACCCCCATCATCTTTTTTTGGCTTTCTTTGTAACAAATTACATGTTTTGGTAAAAGCTGTTACAAAACCCACAAACTTGCAAGAAGAGTCAAACTGCCCAACTGAAGGAAACACTCATCACTATAATGGTGATCATACATTTTCAATAAATCATCAACATCTAAACCTCTGTTAATTCTTAATAAGACCTGTAGACGTCTGACAGAAATAAAGTCAGTCTGGGGTGCGTTTCCCGAAAGCATCTTTGGCCATCTATGGTCGCAAGTTCCGTCGTTACCAATAGAGTTCAATGGACATTGCGATGAACTTGCGACCATAGTTCGGGAAACGCACCCCTGGTTAGTAATAAGTGAAGCTGGTAATGCTGTTTATGGAGTTGTTGAATCCTCCTCTGCTGAGAACTTGTTGACAGCAGATGTTCATCATTAATGCCCAATCATCACTTAATTAATCACAGTATCTCATTAACTTTAACTCTGATTCAGAGTTATTTTAACTCTCTTTAGAGAGGGACCAAATGTTCTCTGAACAGAGTTAATTTAACTCTGGGGATTTTGCTGTGTATAACAGTAAGGCTAACATATTCATAATAAAAGCCAAAAAACTTTAAATAGGGCACTATTTGAGGGAACAGCCATTTGGGTGTCTGAAACCCAAGTGCATTTATTCAATCTCACATTCAATCCCACTGGAACTGTGTTCTAGAAATAAATTTGATATTGATATGAGGGTAGGTAGGCATAGATTCAGAGGCATAAGGTACTGTAAGTATTACACACAACAATGCAACAATAATAAAACAATGCATTGACATTTACTTTTGATACTTAAGTACTTTTAAAAACAAGTACTTCTGTACTTTTACTTAAGTAAAAATCAGTCTTTACAACTTTTACTTGCAACGGAGTAATATTTGATCAGTATCTGTACTTTCACTCAAGTAGGCCTAAGGAAGATGTGTACTTTGTCCAGCCTCTGAAAACATCTGTTCATAATCTGTGATTACACAATTCCAATACGAACAGCACCGGGAGGCGTCTGGAATAACTCTGCACTGATCAATCCGCATTTTTAAGCCAATTTTACAGTAGGCTCATATTCAAAATGTCCTTCTCGTATAACGCCAACGACCGCACAAATGGGCTTCCTTTGTGAAAAATAGCAGACCACCATTTTAAATAACAGTTTAAAAAGGGTGATCTGCTATTTTTCACAAAGGAAGCTCAGCCAGTCAGTCAGTCAGTCAGTTAGTCAGTTAGTCAGATAGATAGATAGATAGATAGATAGATAGATAGATAGATAGATAGATAGATAGATAGATAGATAGATAGATAGATAGATAGATAGATAGATAGATAGATAGATAGATAGATAGATAGATAGATAGATAGATAGATAGATAGATAGATAGATAGATAGATAGATAGATAGATAGATAGATAGAGCACAAAGCAGTCGGATCATTTTTGGCACAAATGGAACCCCATACTAGGCAATGACTGTTGTCAAGGACAAATGTATAGTACAAAGCACAAAGCAGTCGGCTCATTTTTGGCACAAATGTAATCCCATATTAGGCATCTGTAGTGTGACGCCGGGTGCGCTTGACCATGCTTCAGTTTTTGATGCCTTGAGAGTAAGAATGGGTTGTAATAGCTTTATCTCTTACTTGTACTGCTAAATTTGAGGTAAGCGTTTGTTTATTTATTTATTACATAAGTTGTTATAGCAGAAAATTATAAATTATAAAAATTATAATATGGTATTTGTTTTTGCAGAGATCTTGATAATTTGTCATCTCATCCTCTTCATCATGGCACTGGTTCTTCATGTGCTGATGCTGTTTCTTCTCTCCGGTGGTTCAGCCAGAGTTGTGCCGGATTTTGAGCAGGAATGTGGTCAAAGTTTTGCAGGTGGAAAATCACCAACAAGATTTTCTGGACCACCACAGTATGAGCAGATCTGCCAAGCTCTAAATAATCGTTACTATTATGCCACATATTATGATACTTACAACAAGATCCCAGTGTACTCAGCCTACATGTTTAAAGGGAAAATGGACTGCAAAAGAAAAAACAATTGGTACATTGAACCTCAAGTAAGTGAAATATTACTCTAATTCTATTAAAGGTTATATCCTGTTATTGTTCAGTATTTGTAGTTTGTATTAGTTGGTTGTAAGAATGGTTTTCCATGGTGTAGATGGAGTCGTTTCAGATTTACTGACAACAGTACGGTAATTAAAGTGATACCAGAAATATGACTTTTCTATTAATAAAAAACAACCCAGCATATAATAAAATGTTAAAGCAAGTAACAAGACAAGCAGACCATAAAAAAGCAAGTTTTCTAGCAGACCATTTCACAAAATGAAGTTTGTTGAGTCTCACATTATAAATCAGCAGATAAACCACTGAAGACAAAAAGTATTAAGACATTTCTGTATGTAAAACATGTTCAAGGTAACATGATGAACTACACCTGTCGTAGCACACCTGCATGAACTTGAGGAGAACTGACTTTATATATTAAAGTGATTGCAAACATAGCTCAGAAAAGTTCATTCTTAAAAAGCTCTAACAGTGTTTGTTTGCAGATATACAGTTTATCCACACTAAATCAGGTCATAGAAAAATGCCTTTGCTGTTTATCCTCTTGGTCATTCATTCAAAATATGCACTTCTACACTTTAATTAAGGTGAAATAATTCAAATAAATAATAATAATACAACTACAGTATTTAATAATATAATATTTTATATTTTTATTTTTTATATTTTATAATATTCATGCTATAGTTCATCACTAAAATCATATTCACAAATAGGCTACTTTTTGATTTCTAATAATTTATTTCACCAGATTTTTGACTGTTCCTATGAGTCTATTGTGATTTCTGATCATGGCCCAGTTAAACTTGATATAATGTGTCAAAAACTATTAAGGGACCTTGTAGATGGAGGTTACACCCAAGATGGCTCCATGATTCAAATTCCAGTTCATTGGAATTAATATAGATTTATTCTTCTAGATTTATTCTTCTGCTACACAAGTTCCTTAAATAATAAAATTAATAAAATTAAATTGGAAACAAAATTCAGATGAAATAATAAAAAAATTGGAACAAGATATATACACAGATCAGTAATCTTTGCTTTAATTTAGATTAAAATTTCGTCAAAAAAATAAATTCAATCCAAATATTCCGGATATCTGTGGAAAATGTACAACTCATAAGGCAACATTATTTCATTGTATTTGGCAATGTGAGCGCTTACAGTCCTTTTGGAAAGAAGTAATTGGTGTATTATCTAAAATTATTGTTAAAAAAATCCCTGTTTGCCCTAAAATCTGTATTCTTGGTCTTCTTCCACCTGCCTTATCTTTGAAAATACATGAGCAGAAGTTTGTAAAGCTGTGTAACACCACTCTGTGGCCAGATTGGTGCCAATTATTGTCATGTCTGCATTGTAATGCACAACTTTGCCTCTCCTTGTTGTAAAACAACAACTTTAGCCAATGCAACCACCTATTCGCTTTACGAATACTATAGCATATCGGATTATCAAAAATTGTTAAGTGTGTGCGTTTGTGTGTTGGCATGTAGGCTAAAGACTGATTGTCTTGGCTTGCATCCATGAAATACTGTAATGTTATAGGCCTACTGCATATTAAGAAAATTTAGATCTGTATTGCGCAACAATCGGGAGATGGGGACCCCCCCGAATATTGACGGGTATTTCACACACTGCCGAGGACCAATTTGCACATTCATGGTTCTGCATGTACTAAATGAAGCAAGGTAGACTAGAGTTTAATATTTAATTTGATTATCAAAGATGAGTTTTAAAAGATAAAATGATTGACAGTGGGGGGACTTTAAGTATTATGCTTTTGTTTCTCTTCTAACGTGAACTATTCTTAATATTCAATTGATTCAATATTGCAGCTTGATGATGTGACAGCAGGACCAAACATGGCATCTGAGGGGTCTGTGGATATAAAACTACGTGGACTCCATCAAGCTCTCAATGCAAATTATGAGAACTCTGAGTTCGACAAAGGTCATCTAGCACCAGTCTCCCAGTCGGAATCACAGAAATGTGCTGACGCCACCTTCACTCTCACTAATGCTGCTCCACAAAACTCCTCTTTTAATCGAGGTCAGTGGAGGGTACTAGAAGCAAAAATTGCGGGTAATCTATCTGAACAATGTCTACCAACTTATACTGTTTACATTGTAACAGGGGTGACACCAGGTACAATTAAAATAAGTAATGTGAGTAATGTGACTGTGCCTAGTCATTTCTGGACTGCATACTGCTGCTTAGACAACAATAACAAATGTCAAATCTCAAGAGGATTTATTGGAGAGAACAAGAACATCCCTCCCCGGAACATGACTGTGAAAGATTTAGAGACAGAGTTAGAAAAACATTATAATGTCGGTTCTTTTAAGGTGTTTCAAAGCTCTACACTGGCAAAGAAACAACAAAGTAAAGCATTCAAAATAAATGTAACTTGTAGTCAGTTTTGGTTTCGTTTTCTCTGTGTTTTGTTCCTGTTGTACCTGCCTAGTTAGTTTCCCTGGTTATTAAAGCAACACCAAGGAACTTTTCCTCTGCGGTCGCCCTACAGGTTGGAAGCGGAATTGTCCATTACCGCTGTCGTAAATAATTTAGCCTACCGCATCCTACTGTCGCATGCGCACGCGCACGCTCGCTGCTTATCCAGCACCGGCTTTGGAATCAACAATGGCCACAGACCAAAAACGCTAAGAATCAACAACTTTGGAAGCGATCAAACATTTGAGGTGATTTTGGAATCTATTGTAATCTTCACGGCATCAACTCAGAACAGCAGTGCTAGAAAAACTGTTTATCAGTTTATAAACTATAAAGTTTATTTACTGTTTATAAATACAAAATTACATGCTTATCACTAATTATATGTTCGCACGATAGCTAACGCCTTATCTAACATTAGCCAATCGAAATATAAAACAATCTAACATGTACACACATGCACAGTGTTTGAAAACTAAAAAAACTAAAAAATATTATTACTATTACTAATATTATATAACACAAAAGCCAAGTGACCATCAGTCTTGCATCTTGTAGCCTCCTTCAGCTCTCGCCAACGAGTGTAAGCCGGTCCAATGTTCACTCTATTTCGAGCTCTTACTCGATCATGCTGCCGTTTTCTTTTCCTCGCCTCCTCCGACATCATACCTTTCCTTTTATTTCCAGACTCCGTCATGATGACAATTGAAAAGCTACCCGGCTGCTAGGTATCTTACATTTAGTTGTAGTCTACTGTCGGGTACGCTCCACCTATCGACAATTGTAACGCTTGCCGTAAAGCAAGTCAAATTTGTAGTTTTCTTATGTCTCATTAGAACTACAGAAACGTGACCCGATCTGGCAGTCTTACATAGCGTGGATATACCAGATAAAGGACCGCAAAGCGGTGGCATAAGTGCCTTTCACCCTGTCACGACTTGATGAACCACTGAAACGATTTTGGAAACATTATCTAAGGTAAAAAAATCCTACTTAGTGTTGCTTTAATTATCTCTACACCTGTTCTGTTTCAGTCAATCATCCTCTGTGTATTTAAGCCCTCAGTCTCCTGTGCTTCATTGTCTGGTATCGTCTTTCGATTAAAGTGGTTGTGTTTGTTTATTTTTGTATTCCCTGTTGGATCTATTAAAGACTATTTTTATTCATTACTCCTTCGTCGTGTGCTTCTCTACAGCGAAACTGTGACAATAAAGCTTTGATCTATTGTCTGAGAGAGAAAGGGAACTCGCACTGCGTCAATGACGCTATTGGGGAACGCCTCAGTGTGACTTTTTTTTTTTTTCTTACAATAGAAAGTATTTTAATTAATCAGTTATTACATAGAAAATACAGGTGTGGAAGGCTCAACACAAATAAAGAAATAATGAAAATAATAATAATAATAAATAAGGAAAAGAAAGAAAAAAGAAACTTAGAACATATTATACGATACTAACAGATTATACAATTTTATTGCACTTCGATTTTCCTTTTTAGTGAGGGCATTTGAGAAGTATATTAATTCATTTCTGAATATAATAAACAAAGGAGGGGATTTAAAACAAAAATCTACATATATGTATAAAGTATTTTGCCAACAATATGATGTTATTAATCAAATCAAATAACATACAACAATTATTATCCCATACATTATATTTTGTAAGGTGAAAGTGAAACCGTCAGCCACCACATCTTTTTCTATCAGCCAGTCCTGTAATGTTCTTCAAAAGGAATTAGAGAAGTTACATAAAATATATATATGTTCTGTATCTTCAGAGAGACGCGCCCTATATACTCAACACGCCCGCCGTTGTACTATTCTGCGACTCAAGTAATTGTCCTCTTAAATGTCAGGAATCAACAGTGAGAAGAAGAAAGGTCCACACGTGACGATGTTTATTTTAGTACATCACCACCAATACCACATACAAAAAGAATCGTGTAAAATCTAGTAAACCCTGATATTATTACTTGTGACATCAGATCAAAATATGTGGATATAAAAAACATGTATGTAGGCTATACAACTAAATTAACAATCTCTTAAATATTTTCTAATTTCAATAAACATTTCATTAAGTTTCGTGGACATTTTATAAAACATGGACCTTTATTCTTTATGAAATGTTTAGTGAAATAAGAAAATATGTAAGAGATTGTTAATTTAGTTATATTGTATACACATTCTCATATCCATATATTCTGTTTTATTGTCATGAGTAATAATCTCAGGGTTTTACACAATTCTTTTTGTAGTGTGGTATTGGTGTACTAAAATAAACATGTCACGTGTGTAGCCTATAGCTTTCTTCTTCTCACCGCTGATTCCTGATGGTTTAGAGGACAATTACTCGAGTCGCCCACTATCGTTTCAAAGAATAGTACAACGGTGAGCGTGTCAAGTATAAACGTATACAGTATACAGTTCCCCCAATAGCGTCATCGATGCAGTGAGAGTTCCCTTTTCAAACTAGTAGCTCAAGCAGACATTGTTGACTCCCTCTTATGGGGTGGTGCCGTGCTGCAGTGCCCTACGACGCCTTCACCTCTATCTGGAGGCCAGCGAGGGCTGGAGGGAAGCAGGCGGGTGTGCGCAGCTGATGGTGGGCCAGAGCAGCGTCCCGCACTATCAGAACCTGCGCTGGTTCTCCGCACGCCTCGCGCCTGGTGAAGTCAATCGTACTCTGTTGGCGCTCTACTTGGCTGTTTTCAGTATGAGAGTGCCTGAGGGTCTTACAGGACTGGTGCTGTCTGTGCCAGGACCCGCACCGCCAAGGCCGGTTGCAATGACGGCGCTAATGGAGAGCATGGCGTCAACAGTGGGAAATAGCGTCAGCGCTCTCCAGCTTCCACGTACATGGTTGGATGGTGCTATTCTAGGGCGAGTCCTAACGCATGGCTGCCCCGTTTACCTGAATGTCTCGCACTGTTCATCTCCAGGGTTTAACCCTCTACATGTGCTGCTTAGTGCGGGTCGTGACCTCACACCCTTACGGAGTCTTAACCTGTGTGGCTGTGGCCGAGGACCTCTCGCCGAGAGCTGTGGAAAGAGCGAGGAGGAGATGGACACGGAGAGCATCAAAGCACTTACTGAATGTTGCCCGCATCTTATTCACCTTAATTTATCCGCCACGCACTACCACCATGCTTTTCCCACTGGGAAGGGGGTGCTTAAGGGGTGCAAGGACCTTCATTCGTTATCGCTGGCAAATCTCGGATCGTTAAAGACCATGAATTACACGCAGGCCCTGCTGGAGGCTCTTTCCTACTGCACACAACTCAGGGATTTAAGGTGAACGCACACGTCACTAAACACTCCATGCACAAAATTAAGCAAAGAATCTAAATGTAGACTTGTCACAGCAAAAAGAAAATAACATTCACTAGCCATGCCACAAATCCTTTCATATTACAACTGCAGCTCACCAGTAGGGGGCAGCGCCATACTGACAGGATTGCTGTACATCCTGTATGTTTAAATTGTATTTTGTATTATTTCCTTACAATAATATATTTTGTCATTTAGTTCTTTTTCCATTGGATATTTGGAGCAAACTGTGCAGTTAGATGAATCTGGTACATTAATCATAAAAAAATAATTGCCTAAGTCATATTTAAAAAAAAAATGACTTAGGCACTTATGCTATGAGGCTAACGAATATTAAGATAAGTATTAAGATAAATGGTGCATACATTTAAAAATGATTAAATAAATAGTGATAGTATAATTTTCATTAATTTCATATGATGACACACTATGATATCTTAAGCCCTTTTCAGATGTTAATTGTTTCTCATGGGGACATAAGATGATTTAAACATTTACAATAGTTAGTCTATGGTTTACTGCTGTCTCAATTCAGAATGTCTGTTTTTTTTTTTCCTATCTAAAATTTAAAATAAGTTTTTACCAAGTAGCCAGGTCTAATGTTTACCATAGGTAAATGATTTAAGTTTTGGTCGAATTTTAAAAGATCATGAGAACAGCCTAAAAAAAATCTGCAGTTATGACACTTTCACCATTATGTTTTAGACAGTCTCTTTTTTAGACAGCTAAACGGTATCGCTCACAATAACATTGTCCATGATTTGTTTTCTCATAATTTTATTTCGGTGTGCTTGAAGGTTAAAGTAAAATGTGACACGCAACAGTCACATAGCTTTTGTTTAGTAGACCATATGTATCTTCTTGATGCACTTGCATTCATAAAATTGAATGTAATATTATTTTATAAGAGATGTTAATCATGCATTATTCCTAAAAATGTTATCGCTTAACTGGCTTGTAACTCATTCTGCATTTGCCATCGGTGAGTTTTTAATTGGACCCTGGCTAGAATGAGAATTACTTTATCAATTATTAATATAATTTTTAGCAGAATATTTTATCCCTAGAACTTCTGCATTTATTCATTGTCTGTATGTGTAAAACTGCAGGCTGGAGCAGCCGTACTTTAATGCAAACACCGCATTTTTTGAAGAGCTCAGTCGGTGTCAGCAGCTGCGGCGTGTTTGTCTGGTTTCTCGACATGGGACCTTCCAGCCCGCCGCTGTGACGGCCTTCATGCAGAGCTGCACTGATGTCATCATGTGCCACATGTTCATGGGAGGTACCCTGGTGGCATGTAAAACACTGCAGAAAACCCTGCTGGACAGGTTAGTGTTTTAATTGTTAATAATAAAGACTTAATGCCTGAATAATTTCCAGACAGCAACATAGTGTCGGCCCAGATTAGGCCCACATCTGGTGTGTGTTGAATCCATGTGTACCAGATGTGGGCCGGATGGGGCTGACACTATGTTGCTGTCTTGTTGTACAGGAACCTGGTGTACATCGAATATTCCCCTGTTCGTTCTTTTCCCCCTGCGGTTTTTCAACATCTCGTCCAGCCCTTAGTGTGGTGATTTACCCTTTACTGCACGAGGACCTGGCCCATGTGATCAGAGGAATGCCACTTTGCCACCTGGACGAGATCACGCTTTTCAAAAGCTGCGTCGCTGAAGAGCCTGTGAAACAACAACTGTGACTGAAGCAAAATCTGAAAACAGAAATTATGTGGTGGATTAACCTGGCAATGCTTGACCCGTGCTATTTTGTGAGAGAGAAATTATGCATTGTAGGGACTCTCCTTTGATAATAAAAATATTAGCAATCTGGAGGATTCCAGGAAAGCCATTTGTTTTGGCTTGAGAGATCATTGAGCTGAGAGGACAATCACAACTTTAAATAAGGTCATCATTTTCCAATAAAGAGCTGCTATGAACAAACTCCTTAACAGGTTGAAATGTCATCTTAAAACCTTAAAAATAAAGCATTGATAAATACATTTTCTGAAGTGTTGTGGAACTTGCATCACATTATACAATTTTTAAAATGAAACATCCATTTTATGGTAAATCACATGATACATTTTGGCTTCATGTTTTATCATCAAAGTTTTAGTGTATAAATATTTAGAGTAAACACTACAGAATATGGTCCGTGTCAAGTGTTCATTGAATCAGTGGCTGTGGTTTTATGCCCCAAAAAAGCATAAAGGGAAGTCTAAGTGGTTTTCTTAGGAAAAAAGTCATTAGTCATAGGCTACATTGTTTCTAAAATCTGGAAATATCCTCACAGTTCTGTTTTTTTTTTTCTCCTTCCTTTTTTAATTTCTGAGTACCAGGTTTCTGAACCGGTTCAAGGAATGAAAACAAAAAACGGAATCAAACTAAATTTTAACAGGAACATAAAGTGAAATCAAGTTGAATTATAATGAACAATTACCTGAAACCGGTTAAACAACATTATCTTATAGGTCTGTTTAATATTGTAATTTGGCTGTAAACCAACCATGAATTCAAATCAACAACTTATGCAAATGTGAATGTTGACATCCAACATAAGTGATATGCCCGTGTTCAGCTGGCAAGTTATTTTTACCCAATGCCACCAGTCCGCACCACAACACACTGGCATTTTACACACGATATGCTAGAGCAGCATTTAGAGCTCAGGAGTTTTTGAAAAGATATGTTACCAACCATTAAAAAACTACATTTATGCATTTATGCTTCCCAAAGGAAGTTCGAACTTCAGGGGTTGTCAAAAGTGTGTCATTTGATGCTAAATGCTTACAAACTTCTGATGACAAATAATCAAGAATATGCAGGAAACACAGAGAGAGAGTATGTTTACACAATGTAAAAGCTATATAATCTGGTGAAATCTGAAAGCAAAATCAAGAGTTCCAACCCCCTTTTAAGTTTTTTTTTGTTTGTTTTTTTTTGCCCGGTTTCACATTTAAGAAGCTTTCATAAACATGCCTTAGGAGATATGTCAGTGCAAATTGATATGTCAGGATCTTAGACAAATTTCAGAGAGAATCCCAGCAAAAGGAAAACAGTTTTTATAGAATAGGAGCATGGCAAAAATGACATGAAACATTACATAATTTCCCTACAATTTGATTTGTTCTTCATATGCAAACCCACTTGTTACTAGGTAGGAGCAATCTTAGATCCCAAACCATTAGAAAAATAGAGGTTCATTTGATTACTCAATATGTCATGAGACAATAGACAGTATATTTTTTATATTGTTTATATTTAGAATGTTAGGCTTAAAAGGGGAAGTAAGGTTTAGATGTTAGAATCATGATTAGTTTAAAAGATAGTTTACTATCTTATCTATTAAAAATCCATCACACGTCATCTGCATTCCAGGTATCCCATGCTGTCTTCTTGACCGTAGTTGCAAATGCAGAGACTGTGTTACAGCAAGTGAAGGGATGGAACACACGAAGGGCCTTGAATTTGTCAGGACCCAGAGACTTGGCAATCTCATGGGCAGGTATGTATCTGAAGTTCTTGCCAGTCCCAAATTCCACCCACAACTCCTCAATGTCTAGCTCTGACACATGTGCAATGGCTAGGACCAAAACATCTATGTCCACAGTGCAAAAGGGGAACTTTTTAAATCCTTTTCTTGCAGGATCTGCTGCATGAAGTAGCATCCTTGTATCTGCTTCTTCATGCGTGCAAGGGTCAATTGCACTCTCACTCTTGTGGGTGAGATGATAGAACATTGAGTCCACAAGTGGAAACAGTTTGGTAGTCTACCTATTCACAAGGTTCCTGGCCAGAAAGTGAAAGAGCTCTGTTTTGTTTTCATCCACTCTTATGAAGCCTTTCCAGTTGGTTGGTAACTTGTTTTTTTCATCCACTTTTGTTCTTGTCCCCTTTTCCCGCTTCTTACAGTTTTTTCAAATTGCTTGCACACAATTTCTGAAACTATGGCTCCATTTCTTGAAACTCTACACACAAAACACACACACAACATGCAAAACATCAGATGTCTCTTGCAAAAGCAAACAAAACTTTATTCAAAACTATTTTAACTCTTCCAAACATTTTTTTTTATTTTGCGTAGTAACTACACACAAACATAAAATGATTAGCCACATACACACCAAACTACACACAGATGAGAAAAATGTTCTACTATCTCGTGTAATTTGCTTGTTCAGTGTGCAGTGAGTAGGAATTTGTGCACAAACACAAAATACACTGTATATACAGTATGTATGCACAATTGATGAATTTTACAGTTATGGAACTGAACTGAATCAACACTGAAGAGACTTGAGCTGAATATTGACACTATTGGCTTGTTTCTTTTGAATTTGTTACTATTGTGAAGCTGCTGTGAAACAATCTATATTGTATGCATATTCAGTCTATATATATATATATATATATTTATATATATAGGTACACACACACACACACACACACTGAATATGCATACAATTTGTCTATAGTTATATACATATATATAGTCAATATAGCTATACAATCAGTCTATATATATATATATATATATATATATACAGTATATATATAGGTACACACACACACACACACACACTGAATATGCATATAAGTCAGAAAGTCAACTTTATTTCTAAAGCGCTGTGTGTGCGTAGGTGTGTGTGTGTGTGTGTTAGTAGCAATTAAAAAAAACTGTAATTAATATATATATATATATATATATATATATATATATATATATATATATATATATATATATATATATATATATATATATACACACACAGCCAAGTACTTGTATGAGGAATGGATTTACCATCGGACCTGAGAACTCTAGCATCATAAGCATCTGTGAGCGAGAAAAAGTTTTCTGTGCATTCATCAATTTTAAACTCAATAGAGCAGTTTGTTATGGATTAAAGGGGTGGTATAATGCCCTTTTCACAAGATGTTAAATAAGTCTTTGATGTCCCCAGAGTGTGTATGTGAAGTTTTAGCTCAAAATACCCCACAGATATTTTTATATAGCATGTTAAAATTGTTACTTTTTGAGGGTTAGCAAAAACGCACCGTTTTTGTGTCTGTTCCTTTAAATGCAAATCAGCTGCTGCTCCCGGCACAGAGGGCGGAGCTTCAAGAGCTTGTGTCCTTTTACCTCACACAGACATGCACTGAACATTTCAAAAACTTTTAGCCTTTTATGTTCAAATCGAAGTCAGAAAGATGGAGAGACTCAAGAAGAAGTGACATGTAGACACAACTCCTGAATGGTTAGTTGATGAATTTATGTAGCTTATGTGTAGTTATCTTGTAGTCATTGATTAGCATATTCTGTCTTGATAATCTATAGAGAGCCTAAGTCCCTCCCCTTCCGGTCGACCACCATGGGACCTTAATTCGGAAAAATATTGTATGGTAGTCAATGGCGAGAGACAACAAATATTTTGATCTCGTTTGAATTGTGCGATGAATTACACATATGATGTTTGTCAATTTAAAAGATACATTTTAAAGTCAAGAAAGTCACAGTTTGATGTAAAACTGTTCAGGTATAACACTGTGAAAATACGTAATTACAAAGACTACAAACCCACATGTGACGTCATACCTTTTCTCTCAATGAATGAAGCTAACTTTACTGAAGCTAACGTCTGTTATTTTTCTATAGTCTTACGTTATAATCATAACGTTACGCCGTCATGCCTGAGTGTTTTGTACCAGACTGCACATGAGCAACGGCTCCCGGGGCGGGGTTTATGTAAATTTTAGGGTTAAGTGATGTCACTAACCCGGAAGGAATGTCGTGTAGTCCCTACCAGCCGTTTGTTGTAGTCCTTAAAGTCCGCGTGAACCGGAAGTTGCAAACTTTTCTCCAGTGTTGTGACATAGCAGACTAAGGGTGCTTCTCAATTCTTATTTGTGCATCCTCGTTTCCTTTCCTCTCGTCTCAGCTCCACCCCCTGTAGGATGCGAGGGAAGGCTGCAAGGAAAAGACGCGAGGACGGAGGAATCGAATGAAAGTTTTTTTATACATTGGAATACTTGATCACTCGAGTGTCACTTCACCAGCAGCACTCAGAGGATCTGCCCTTATGTTGTATTAGTTTGGTTATTTAAGAAATTCATAATAAATAATAATAAAGCAAGATACCCTGTTGAAATATGTGAGATGTGTGGTAATATAAACTGCAAAGGTAAAGTATAAATCAAAATGATTGTGACCGGATGTGAAGGGGGAGGAGAATTTATGCGTCACGTTTTAGTCGATAAAACTCTTCCGCATAGGATACACCTGTGTATCCTCGCTCATGACTCCTCAGGAAGCCTCCTCACTCCTCGATCCTCGACTCCTCGCGGTGCAATTAGAGAATTGAGATATCCTTCAAGATGGCTGAGCTCGATCGGTTTCCGGGTCATAGGATGGAGGACGGAGGAGCGAGGAGACGAGGAGGGATATTGAGAAGCACCCTAAGAGCGTTTTATCTGATCTTACTTGAGGGGAGTGGTTAAGCGTTTTCAACCCAAGCCGTCAAACTGACGTCATCAGAGAAGGAACGCCATTCCAGACCGGAAGTAACGTTTCAGATTTTGATTAAAGATTACCACGGCAAACAATTTTTTTCTGTGAATTAACTTGCACAGATTAATTGTTCACCACAAGACTAGTAATATGTGCTAACAAAGTAAATAGGGTCAATTTTGATTTCAGGTCGACTTTAAAAAGCAATTTCTTTGAAATAAAAAATCTCCCTTTGCTTTGAACTTTGAGCATTGTAACTTTGCAGATGTTGTTTCTGCTCAAACAGCAACATTACACACTAACTAAAGTTAGAAAAGTGAAATCATAATCAACCACCCCTTTAAATAAAATCTCAATATATATGTTTCATTATAATACTTTTACTTTACAGTATAGTAACATTTATGTCTTAATTTTGTCACTTGCAAGAGTTATTATCAACCCTCGAGACTTTATTTTGAAAACACAACATTAGAGATCTTTTAACAACAACAACAATATTTACCCTAATCATCTCATTTAAAAGGTTTACAGCCCATGCTCTTTAAGCATTGTGTTTCCTTCTTCAGCATCAGTGAATGTTTGCACCTTGTGTAATAATTGTGTATTAGTCCCTCAGTTGCCCTCAATGTGAGAAGATTGATGTCAAAAGCATATTCACTTTGAACATGCAAAAAAAAAAAAAAGACAGGCTTTTCTAAAGAGCAGTAGTTTAATTCCTCGGGACAAACAACGGACTCATGAACCTCTATCACAACTATCACAGAATTAAGATTCAAGGGTATGTAAACTTTTAAAATGGTTCATTTGTGTAAATTCAGTTATTACTTTGTTGTAGACTGCATCATGTACATTTTTATGTGATACAGCTTATTCGGGACAGTATTAAATAAAAAATAACATGCATTTTTATTTTGTTAAATCATAACATCATGCTTATTCTGCAAGAGTAAACTTATGAGCAGAACTATAGGTTCTGTGTGTATTTTTATTTAAGCTAACGCACGCTGAAATGCACTGAACTTCTAAAGAGAAGCAGGAAGCTGAATGGTTTTAGTTCCCTGTTTATTTTTGCTGAGTTGTTCAAATAAATGGGTTGAGAAAGCAAATTCACTAAATCGATAGGGTATATAAACGTAAGTAAAGGGAAGAAATGATATGCGAAGGACGGGTAAATACAAGATCCTTGTGAAAAACCTTGTGTTCCATTAGAGTGGTGAGTAACAGTTTTTGACTTCACTTTTTAATTGTTAGTATTTGTTAAACTAGGCCTATTTTAAGTTCTGTTTTTTACTGAGTTCAATTTAGTTTGTTATACCTCTGTTATGTGTTCTTAATTTTTGCTACCATTTTACATATACACACAGCAACTGATATTTGCATAATTTATAAAAAACTTTTAATAGGTTTATCGAATTTGGGTGAGATCAGGGTTATCACATGGAGATGTTGTCACAAGGGCTATATCTCAGTAAATATGAGGTTTATGAGTTAAAAGTCCAATTACACAAATGTAGTTGTTGAATCACCATAATATAGTATTTACAAATTGCTTAGACACTAAAAGTGGAACTTGAGGCTCACTCAGTGAAATCATTCACTCATGTACTGAATCTTCAGACCAAGTCTGCAAAACTACAAGCACATTACATGCTTTACACTCAGTTTGAAATTGTAAAACAAACTTTTTGCAAAACTCTAAACACAGTTATCTACATCAGACACTTTATTCAGCTCTTTTGTTTCATTTAGGAAACACTGCCATTTAAATCTTAAATCACAATCATGTGTGAAAACACTCATGAATTGATCACTTAGAAATCAAAACTCAGTTTTTAGAGAAATAAATAAATAATTTTTTACCCCCTTGAATTTCTGTTTATAGTGTAAATATATAGGCTATGTATACATATATTTACATATATGTACTGTATGCATGTATGTACAGTATATATTTGTTTATACTGTATATATTTCCATATATATATATATATATATATATATATATATATATATATATATATATATATATATATATATATATATATATATATATATATATATATATATATATATATATATATATATGTATATATATATCTGTATATGTTTAGGTGTGTGTGTATGTATATATATATACACACACACACAGTGCTTTAGAAATAGTTTACTTTCTGACTTGGCTTGTATGCATATTCAGTGTGTGTGTATATACATGTGTATTTGTGCACATAAATGAATGTGTAACAAACTCCTGTACACTCACTGCACACTGAACAAGCAAAAGACAATATAGTGGTTTACATTTTTCACATCTGTGTGTTGTTTGGTGTGTATGTGGCTAATCATTTGATGTTTGTGTGTAGAGTTACTACAGCTACATTTTTGGAATAGTTAATATAGTTTTGAATAAAGTGTTTGCTTTTGCAAGAGACGTCTGATGTTTCGCATGTTGTGTGCGTTTTGTGTAGTTTCAAGAAATTGTGTCTAATCAATTTGAGAAAACTGTAATTTCTCTCTTTTTTAATCTTAAAATGTTTGAATGGTATCATTGTTTCCACAAAAAAATTGTTAAGCAGAAAAAAACTGTTTTCAACATTGATAATAATAAATGTTTCTTGAGCAGCAAATCATCATATATTAGAATGATTTCTGAAGGATCACTGAACACTGAAGACTGGAGTAATGATGCTGAAAATTCAGCTTTGATTGTAGCATGGACAATTGCATGTTGCATGGATTTTTTTTAACCTAATGATACAGAGGGTGTGCACTAACGTCTGGCTGTGGCAAACCTTCCTGCAACTTGGCTGGCACTAGTAGGGGGAAAAGGAGTAAAACAAATGATTATGTGCTTTAATTAAAGGCTTAAAACTTACCAACGAAGTGGTCCATGAAATGATTTTGATGCCAGGAAAATACATAAAGCAAAACCTGTCCTGAAGACATACAAAAAGCCTGACAACACTATAAATACAATATAGATCTAAATCCAAGGATTACTATTATACATTGTACACTTTTTATACCACCAAATATACATTTATAAATGTCAGAAATCGAGAAAAATACATGGAGAAATTTTAAACACATCTATGCATTTCTTTGCATTCATTATTTTTTAGAAAATTAGTTGTGAAATAATATTAAAGTTTAAAACTAAATCTGGCACGATATCAAACAAACCCACCAGAGGAAGTTATTATATGCCTACTAAAAAGAAGAGATTATTTAATGCCCTATTCAGTGAGTGTGGTTGTTTAATCTTCACTGCATGAGATTCATTTACAGTTTTTTCAAATTGCTTACACACAATTTCTGAAGCTATAGCTCCATTTCTTGAAACTCCACACACAAAACCACAAAACACGCACACAACATGCAAAACATCAGACGTCTCTTGCAAAAGCAAACACTTTATTCAAAACTATATTAACTAGAAATAGAAATAGAAATAACAGAAATAACAGACCGCATTCTACATTAAAATTCAACCAAGACTCAAGTTCCACTTTTAGTGTCTAAGCAATTTGAAAAAACTGTATATCACCAGATACATTATACAGAAGAAACAAATAACTTAATTGTAGAAAACCAAATAAGAAAAATGCAATATGGCAGCTGTAGGAAAGTTGTCAGGGAAATTGTCTGATCTGTTTTTCCACACAATTGTTTATGCACACTATCTGGTCTAGAAAACGTTTAGCCTGACAAATCAAAACTTAAGCTTGGAAAGCATCTTTGGAGAATTTGTTCTTTGCTCATTCAAGTAAACAGGGTCTATGCTGGATCTATACTTGCATGAATGGTAACCATGTGAACCGACGTTGATGCCAGTCAGCAGTTCTGACTGACATCACCTGGCAAAATAAAAAAAAATATGTCAGGCGGATTTATATAAATAGGGCCACAGATATTGTCAGATATTGTTTACTTTAAAGTGTTCTCTTTTAGTTTCATTATGTTTATTGGACTAAGGTTTAAATATGTACTGTAGCCATTGAGAGATATTTGGTGGATCAAGATTGTGAGCCACATTTCCTTAAAAGTGTTCATGACAAAGCAGGAGATTAGAAATATTCTCTGAACTCACTGCAACACCGGTGTATTCTTGCCTTTGGTGTCAGTATACTATAGTATTTGTATAGCTTCCTTTGGTATTTACACTTTATTCTTTATTATCTGGTATTTAATAGTAGATGTTTAATTACTACACGGAAGGTGTTGTGTATCATGTTTCTTACATTCTCACGTTTTTGTCTCTTCATTTAATAGGTTAATAGCTTGATCTCTGACTTGTACTGCTAAATTTGAGGTAAGCATTTGTTTATTTATATATTACATAATATAAGTTGTTATAGCAGAAAATTAGAAATTATAAAAATTATAGCATGGTATTTGTTTTTGCAGAGATCTTGATAATTCATCATCTCATCTTCTTCATCATGGTGCTGGTTCTTCATCTGCTGATGCTGTTTCTTCTCTCCGGTGGTTCAGCCAGAGTTGTGACAGATTTTGAGCAGGAATGTGGTCAATTTTTTGCAAATAGAAAATCACCAACAAGATTTTCTGGACCACAATACAAGCAGATCTGCCAAACTCGAAATAATCATTACTATTATGCCACATATTATGATACTCGCAACAAGATCCCAGTGTACTCAGCCTACAAGTTTGAAGGGATAATGAGCTGCAACAGACTAGATAAGTGGTACATTGAACCTCAAGTAAGTGAAATATTACTGTATCTTAATAGATTAAGCATTAAGATAAAACAATTCTGTTTTTAAACTCTACACAATTACAGTAATACAACATTTCAGCTAAAAGACTTGGAATAGCACATAGTTACATGCATAGGATAAGAGAACATATTTTACTATCATTACAGAAAATAAAAAAGGTAATACAGTACCATGCCAATACTGGAACTGAGCTTTATAATGATGACAAGAAGTGTCTGTAGTGCAGTTCATTGCTTCTGTGAAGTGCTCTAGTGTAAGTCAAAAGAAGTGACATTTAAGACATATCAAGAAACTTTCTAAAAAAAAAGACACTGAAAACCACACGCATAAGCAGTGCATTTGATAAATTTGATAAAAAGTAGGAAATAACCTAGACAAGTTTACATGATTCCAAAGTAAAGAGAGATTGAGTCTAACGTATGAGTGCTCACACAAGTGTGTTGTAAAGCAGGATAAACAGAGATGTACAGTTGTTTCTTCTTATATATACAGCATTCTTGATTGCATTTTTTCAATGTTATATAATATATCAAATAATATTGCAGCTTGATGATGATAAGCTAGGACCAAACATGGCAGTTTCGACGACTGTGAAAATAGGAAAAAGAGGAAATCATCAAGCTCTCAATCGAGACTACATGAACTCTGGGTACGACAAAGGTCATCTGGCACCAGTCTACCAGGCAGGATCACAGAGCTGTGCTGACGCCACCTTCACTCTCACTAATGCTGCTCCACAAGTGCCCCATTTTAACTCACCTGTATGGAGGGATGAGGAAAAAAAGCTGGCAAAACTTCTGGAAAGTCAATGTAGGCGCATCTCACAACCTGTTTACATTGTTACAGGGGTAGTACCAGGTGTTAAAGAAATAGGCAAAAATACAGGTTTAAAAAAAATAGGCAAAAATACAGGTTTAAAAAAAATAGGCAAAAATACAGGTTTTAAAAAAATAGGCAAAAATACAGGTTTAAAAAAAATAGGCAAAAATAAGGGTGTGAATGTGCCTAGTCATTTCTGGTCTGCATACTGCTGCTTAGACCAGAATAACAGATGCTCATTCTCAGGGGGGGTCACTGGAACCAATGACAATAATGCCATTATTAAGACAATGACTGTGGCCCTTTTAGAGGAAGAGTTAAAAAACCTTTATGGAACAACATTTAGGTTGTTTCAATACTAATAACAAAAACAAACAGAGATGCCTCAAAATCCTTATGGAGCAATTAAAGGGATAGTTCACTTTGAAATTAAATTTTGGTATGTTTTAGCTTACCTGAAGGGCATCCAAGATGTAGGTGTCTTTTTTTCCGCAGTAGTTTCAATTTTGATATTTTTAGGTCAAACCGTTCTTGTCTGTCAGTCATATAAAGCAGGTCTACGGTCACTGTCTCTAAGAGCATGCACAAAGTCCAAATTAAAACTATTCCCCATCGTCCAAATTAAACAATTCCCCATCGTAAGTACACATTGATGGCCTAAGACACGAAACGAGCAGTATTTATATCGTTGTTACCTCTTGAACAAAGCCGCGTCCAAATGATCTGAGTGCGCAGGCGGGTATAGATATATACACTGATGTCGCCTTGGCTACGGTTTCGTTCCAATGACCTGCATTAGCGAAGGCGACATCTAGTGTATATATCTATACACGCCCGCGGGCAGGTATAGATATATACACTAGATGTCGCTTGGCTACGGTTTCGTTCCAATGAACTGCAGTAGCCAAGGCGACATCTAGTTTATCTATACCCTCCCGCGCCCTCAGATCATTTGGACGCGGCTTTGTTCAAGAGATAACAACGATATAAATACTGTTCGTTTTTTCACACAAACCGCTCGTTTCGTGTCTTAGGCCATCAATGTGTACTTACGACGGGGAATTGTTTAATTTGGACGATGGGGAATTGTTTTAATTTGGACTTTGTGCTTGTGTTTTGAGACAGTGACCATAGACCTGCATTATATGACTTACAGACAAGAACGGTTTGACCTAAAAATATCAAAATTGAAACTACTGCGGAAAAAAAGACACCTACATCTTGGATGCCATTGAGGTAAGCTAAAACATACCAAAATTTAATTTCAAAGTGAACTATCCCTTTAAACTTTGAAAACATTTTTGAGGGAAATATTTTGATCAATGTTTTATGCAGATTGGTATGATTTCATTATAACTAATCACTTTAAATTCTCCTGTAAGAATTGTAAAACAATTTATTTATAATGCTGATAAAATACTGCAAACCTTGTGCTGGATGTCATTGCTGATTTAGAGACAGACTTGGGAAAACTTAATGGAACAACATTGATTCATTAAAAGGTTGTATTAAAGTTTGCAAACATTTTTTGGGGAACTATACTGAGTGATATTATGTTGTGTCTTAAATGAAAAATTAAAATGACAACTATCTGTAAAATAAAAATAAAAATTATTATCATTTCACTGTAACTATTACCATTATAATGTAAATCTATTAACCTCTGGTACCTCCAATAAAAATCTTTAATACTGCAAACCTTGTATTGGATGCTTCTAGAAATAGGAATGTGAATTTGCACCTGATTACTCGAAAAAACTGAACACACACAGATTTTGTGATCTTATGAGACAATGGAGGAAAACAAACAACAACAAAAAGTTGTGAGAATTTTCAGTTAAGTTTATTAGAAGAATCAGTAAAGATTTCATTATAATGGACTGTATTTTTTTTTTTTTTTGGGGGGGGATTTAACTGGTCTTTACTGAACTGGTCGCAGACATAATGTAATTATTAACAATCTGCAAACTCTGACAAAAAACTTAAGCATAAGCACTCTCAGAATGACAAGCTCCAATCTTTTATTGCTAGAAACAGTGTAAAAATGACAGTAAATGGTGGGATGACGAGAGGGAAAGGCTCCATGACCACCACACAAGCACTGTAGCTTCCCAGCTGCGACAATAGTTGCTGTATGTGGCAAGGTTTCATCTTGTGCATGGCGTACTAAAATCACTGCACTAAAGTTAAAAGATCAACTTTTCCCCATTCCATTGTGCGTCTTGTGTTTTTCAAAGTAAAAACGTGTTCTGTGTGAACTATAAATCATTATCAGGGTCCACTTTCAGATTTACCTGACCCTAACATTACGTCAAAAAATCAAACAGTATCAATGGGTGCTTTTTGGCCAGAATAAGTCTTTTTGCAAATAATAAAACTATTCGTTACCTATCATTGTTTCAGGTTAAAGTGGAAGGCCATAAACATAAACTAAAACTAAGACACCAACACAACTTTATCAAGCAGTCATATAGTACACCTCAATCCATCTTACAGTAAATTAGACATGGTGGCCATACATAATTTAAACTTGACAGAAAGTTTCATACATCTGTTTATTTAACAATTTGATGGTTATTCAGACAGTCTTGGGTAATATGCAAATGGGTATCTCAACAAATTTGAATGAGCTAACATCCCTGATAAAAAAATCAGCAGCTGATCACCAGCATATGTTGTGTTTTGGATGCTGGTTCCCAGAATGAAACACTAATATTCTGGTGTCCCAAACCAGCTTAACCAGCAGACTTTCCTTGCATAAACCAGCCTGGGCCAGTATACAAACTCTGGTCTAAACTGGTGTTTCAGCAGGAATAGTCTTTAGAAATGTTCTTTATTCTTACATAATTAACAACTATACAAACCAGTGTACATGTGAGAGAGAAACTCAGTGGCCAGGTATATAGCTGTGTAATGTGAGTGTGTTGTTGAGTTTCAGTGTGTGAGTATCGTGTGCCTGTGGTCGTAAAGCTATTTTAGGAGAAAAATTTCCCTTGAAAAAATATATTTACACTAAAATAGCAATAGGTGGAAAAATTGTATCACAAACTCAAAATTGTATCATAAGCTTTTTATTATATCATCAAATTTAATGGTGCTCAACAGAGAGAAAAATTAAACACTTTTGTGCATTTGTTTGCATTCATTCCTTTACCAGTAGTTGCGAGATCCTGTTTAGAGTGTAATACAAATGTTTGGCACATTTTCAACCGAAACCACCAGAGAGAAAATATGTGTCACGATCCATCACACGGGAAACAGAGAGAAGATCCAAAAGCAGTATAATTTATTAAGGGAAATCCGTTACTCAAATCCAGTCCAGGCAGGGGTCAAAACCAAAGAAACAATCCAAAACATAAAACAATCCAAAAACAGGCAACAAGGCAGAACACGGAAGTGGTGTGATAAGAGACAAGGACTCCGTGACAAACACTGAAACAGACAGGGTATATATACACACAAGTGCTGACAAGGTGACGAGAAACAGCTGAAAGACAATAACAATCAGTGACAGACAGGATCATGGGAATTGTAGTGAAAATGCATAGACACCGTGAAAACTGAGGACCTCTAGTGTTTAACCCAGGGAACCACCAGACACTGTGACAATATGATACTGACAAGAAGAGTTTACTTAGTGTCCTGTTCAGTGAGTGTGGTTGTTTAACCTTCACTGCATGAGATCCATTGAGTGTATTTCACCAGATATAGTATAAAGAAGAGACAAATGTCTCATAGAAATTGAATAAGAAAAATGCAATATGATAGCTGTAGAAAAGTTGTCAGGGAAATCGTCTGATCTGTTTTGCTCCACAATATTTTTTATGCTTACTATCTGAACTAACTGGAAAACATTTACCCTGACATGTTATCAAAACAAAAAGCTTGGAAAACTATATATGGCAATCCGATTTAGCTGTAAATGCACCCAGCATTATCCGTCATAATTGCATTTTTACTAGTAAGATTTGAATTAAAGAGTTCTTTAATTGAATTCTTACTAGTTACAATAACAATTACAGAGCTTTAATAAAGTTGTTAGTAAGAAATACAAATTGAGAGCTATGTCATTATGATGAGTAATGCTGAGAACATTAAAAGATAATTTGGCTTGTTGTAGAAAGCTTCTTTGGAAAATTGTATCTTTGCTCATTGAAGTAAACCGGATCTATTCAGGATCTATACTTGCATGACTAGAAAATGGTCACCATGTGAACCGACTTTGATGTCAGTCAGCAGTGCCACCTGGCAAAAATCAGCGTCATGTGATATATATTCTGTGTTATGCAACAAATGTCAGATATTGTTTACTTTAAAGCATTATCTTTTAGATTCATAAATGAAGACATGCTTGTTGGGTGGACTTAAGGAAATTTGTTTAAATATGTATTGTAGATTAAGGGAGATATGTGGTGATCAAGACTGTGAGGCCTGGTTCACATTTCCTTGAAATTTTTCATCTGTTGTATGACAAATAAGGTGGTTATAAATACTCCAGGCACTGCAACACCAGTGTGTTCTTGCCTTTGGTGTCGGTATGTACTGTAGCATTTGAAGAGCTGCTTTTGGTCTTTTACATTTACATTTTACATCTGTATTTAATATTAGATGTTTAATTAATACATGAATGGTTTAATGTATCATGTTTCTTACATTCTTGCATTATTGTCTCTTCATTGATAATAGCTTGATCTTTGACTTGTTCTGCTATAATTTTGAGGTAATTGTTTATTTTTAATTTCAATATTACACAATAAAAGCAATTATAAAAGGGATCACATGTGGTTGTTCTTGCAGAGATTTTGATAATTCATCATCTCATCCTCTTCATCATGGCGCTGGTTCTTCATGTGCTGATGCCGTTTCTTCTCTCCGGTGGTTCAGCCAGTGTTGTGACAGATTTTGAGCAGGAATGTGGTACATTTTTTGCAAATGGAAAATCACCAACAAGATTTTCTGGACCACAGTATCGGCAGATCTGCCAAACTCTAAATGATGTTGCTTATTATGCCACATATTATGATACTCACAACAGGATCCCAGTGTACTCAGCCTACAGGTTTGAAGGGATAATGCGCTGCACAAGAAAAAACAATTGGTACATTGAACCTCAAGTAAGTGAAATATTATTCTGTTAAGAAACATGAGGAAACTGAATAAACCTTTATACCAAACAATGCACAATATGAACACAGAGTCAGATAAATGCTTATAAAACATAACAGAGATCGATCATTATACTGTAGTACATTACAAATCTGAATAGCAGAAGGAGCCATATGGAAGGGTATAAAACCAGTGGATTTGGCCTAAAAGTGTTTGCTATGCTTACTTAAGAATCTGTGTCAATTAGTTACTTTTGTTTATCTTCTAATGAAACTGTTATTAAGCTCATGTTTTCAATTGATTTAATATTGCAGCTTGATGATCAAAATACATCACCAAACATATCATCTGAGGGGTCTGTGAAAATAACACTACGTGGAGTCCATCAAGCTCTCAATGCAGATTATGAGAACTCTGGGAAACACAAAGGTCATCTGGCACCAGTATACCATGCAGGATCACAGAGCTGTGCTGACGCCACCTTCACTCTCACTAATGCTGCTCCACAAGACTCCTATTTTAACTCACCTGTATGGAGGGATAAGGAAAAAAACCTGGCAATACTTCTGGAAAGTCAATGTAGGCGCATCTCACAACCTGTTTACATTGTTACAGGGGTGGTACCAGGTCCTGGTTATATAAATAATAGAGTGAATGTGCCTAGTCATTTCTGGACTGCATTCTGTTGCTTAAATCAGAATTACAGATGTTCAAACTCAGGGGGAGTCATTGGAACCAATGAACGTAACTCCTTTATTAGAGGGATACCTGTGGCTGATTTAGAGACAGAGTTACAAAATCTTTATGGAACAGAATTTAGGTTGTTTCAATACTAAAAACAGACAGTGGTTGCTTTAAAATGCTTATTGAACAATTAAACTTTGAATTTTTTTTGAGGGAACTATTCTGAGTGGTTTTATGCAGATTAGTATAATTTCATTTGAACTAATTTAACATCTCCTGTCAGAATTGTAATACAATTAATTTCTAATGCTGATAATAATACTGCAAACCTTGTGCTGGATGTCATAGCTGATTTAGAGACAGACTGGGGAAAATGTGAACACTGAAGTTGTTTCATTAAAAAAGTTGTATTAATGTTTGCAAACATTTCGGGGGAATCTATATTGAGTGATATTATGTTCTTGTGTCTTAATCAAATGACAAATTATAATAACAATTATCTTTAAAATTATAATAAAAATGATCATCATTTCACTATCATTCAAATGTCTCAACTGTAAATCTAATAACTTTGATACCTCTAATAAAAATCATCAATACTGCAAACTTTGTAGAATAAAAAAGTCATAACGTACAGAATGATGCTTCTGTATGTGAATTTGCACCTGATTACTCCAAAAAAAAAAAATGAACACCCATTGTACCTGACAGTCCCAGACAATTATAGATTGTACCTGCAGCTGTAAGTGACAATAGAGGCTCTGATACTTTAATGAATGTCAATGAAGGAAAACAAACAACAACAAAAAGTTGTGAGAATTTTTCATTATAATGGGCTGGATTTTTCAAGAACTGATCTTGACTCTGAACTGGTCACAGATAAGCTGCAATTACTAGGCTAAACAATCTGCAAACTTTAACAAAAACTTAAGCATGAGCATCCTCAAAATAACAAGCTCCAATCTTTTTCTAGCCTTTTCACTCTTTTATTGTCACAAATGACGGAATGACGAGGGGGAAAGGCTCCACGACCCCAGCACAAGCACTGTAGCTTCCCAGGCTGCTACAATAGTTGCTGTATGTGGCAAGGTTTGTGAGATCCGTGCCATCAAATTAGACACTTTGGGCCATGCACACAGAACACATTTTACTATTTCACTGCGCTACTTTCCCATTTAGTTTTCAATGTAGATAGACGTGTTTGACCATTGTGCCCGTATCTCATGTCTTTTGCAGCATCTCGTGCATGCCGTGAAGTACTAAAATCACTGCACTAAAGTTAAAAGATCAACTTTTCCCCATTCCATTGCCCACATCTTGTGTTTTCAAAGCAAAAACGTGTTCTGTGTGAACTATAAATCATTGTCAGGGTCCACTTTCAGATTTACCTGACCCTTAGAATTACGTCAAAAAGCAAACCGTATAGTCAATTTTACACCTTCCTGTATCAATGGGTGCTTGTTGGCCAGAATAAGACTTTTTGCAAATAATGAAACTATTTGTTACCTATCATTGCTTTGAAGTTAAAGTGGAAGGTCATAAACATAAACATAAACTAAAACTAAGACACCAACACAACTTTATCAAGCAGTCATAAAGTACAGCTATAAAGCAAATCCATCTTACAGTAAATTACACATGGTGGCCTAATAATTTAAACATGACAGAAAGTTTCATACATCTATTTATTTAACAATTTGATGGTTATTCAGACAGTCTTGGGTAATATGCAAATGGGTATCTCAACAAATTTTAATGAGCTAACATCCCTGATGAAAAAATCAGCAGCTGATCACCAGCATATGTTGTGTTTTGGATGCTGGTTCCCAGAATGAAACACTAATATTCTGGTGTCCCAAACCAGCTTAACCAGCAGACTTTCCTTGCATAAACCAGCCTGGACCAGTAAGCAAACTCTGGTCTAAACTGGTGTTTCAGCAGGAATAGTCTTTAGAAATGTTCTTTATTCTTACATAATTAACAACTATACAAACCAGTGTACGTGTGAAAGAGAAGCTCAGTGGCCTGGTATATAGCTGTGTAATGTGAGTGTGTTGTTGAGTTTCAGTGTGTGAGTATCGTGTGCCTGTGAGGTCAGACTGTATGTTGAGTAAGACACTGCAGACCCGAGCATCAGTCCAGCCATGTATGATACAGTCATAGTGTTCCCTGTAAAATAATCATTGAGAAAACAAAATTAGTGGAGAAAAATCACAATAAGATTTCAATATATCAGCTGCTTCTCCAAATGACAGAAATGAGATCAAATGGAAAGCAAATGGAGAATTTTTCTCCCGTTTCCTCCAACAATTCCAACAACAAATGATTTGAGCTACGCTATCCACATGAATATTATACTGGGACTTAAATAAAAGATTATGTGTGAAGGAATTATATTTTAGATTAAAGTTACACTATGTGTGTGTGAAGCATAAAAAGTATGCAATTATCATTACCATAGGCTTAATACAGAGAATCAGGGTAAGACAAAAACACATTTTTTTATGAAGGCTACTTGAATTTTGTAGCCACCTATTTTTAAAAACTTACACAGATTAGATTTAATCTGTTTAAAAACATTTTTTATTATATATTCACATACATTTTGTAGCCAATTCTAATTCGAGACATTGCTGAATTATTACGGTGATTGTGACAAAAAATATAAGCACAATTACTTAAAAAACAAAGCAAAAACTATAAAGCTCACCAGAGCATTTGTGCTTCAAGACACTGAGTTTGAAGGTTTTCACACTTCTGACAGTGTTTAAAAAATTATATTCAGTATTATTATTTTATAAATTATAAAATCTGAGGACAAGTGGTTTTAGGGGTCGTGGCTGATAATGTCACGACTTTGATGAAATAAAGAAATAAAGAGTTGGTATTAAGTTTGAATTTGTATTAAGCACATTCTAGTGATCATCTATGGCTAATTTCAAAGAGGAAAAGCTGCTGTTTTAAAATTAATCTGCAAAATTTCAAACTAAACAGATCTGTACTCTTACTGTATGTCAACAATTGCCTTCACCTATTTTGTCAAAACATATTTGATAACACTTACAGCCCTACAAGTCTCCTGAGTAAAAAAAGCTTCCTCTAGATGGTTACTTTTCGATGGTTACTGTGATGGAATTTGTTTTATTAATCATAACTAACATTGCTTTTTCTTAAAAGGATTAACATTTATGCTTTTGAGAATGAAAAAAAAATATATATATATATTTAACCTCATGACTTGAGCAACAAGCTGAAGTAATCAAAAAATCCAGTTTGCTTTGCCCAGCAACAAAGGAGGGGGTTTGCTGTATTGCCAGTCATATTAGAGGAAAAATGCAATGAATCATGTAACCTTTGCCATGCACCTATTCTATATAAAATGTTGTACTCTTTTTGTTGTGGAGATTCTCCACAAGAGGAATTTGTAGGGGAATATCAACCAAACTACACATTTCGCTCACTCTTTATGTGTGTCTGATATACTCACCCGCCACTTCTCGCTGCTGAAGTGGCACCTTGCCGGCCGCCTGTATCATTGGTACAGAGCCAAGGTACCCGTTACTGATACCCAGCATCATGGAGAGGGCGCAGGGCCAGGCGGGGTGCGCCAGCAGGGGGCGCTGCACAGGAGACACACACATTACAAACAGGGGCAGGAAGAGAACACGAAAACACGAACACACCAGCAGCTGCACACCGCCCCACTCGTACGGACACGCTGCCAAGATCTAAAGAGAGCGAGAGAGAAATAAAGTCACCATGAAATTAAAATTGACAATTCTTGTTTTTCTATTTATTATAAATTATTTATCCTTGAATTTTTTTTTGAATTTGCCATTGTAAATTTTAATCAAAATAACTTCCCCTCCCTCTTGCAGACACATCTTCATCTCTTCTCTGATGAAATCACAGCAATTCATAGTTTTCACATGATGTCTCACCCACCTGCTTATAGGAGCACCCACCTGGAGGGCAAAACAATTGTTTCCTCCATTGACCACCAGTTATTTTCACCAGGTACTAATGTAATAAGCCAGTGATATTAAAAGACCAAATTCAATATACACCTTATTGATGATGCATAATATACAGGCAAGTCTATGAACCCAAAATATTATGTAACGCAAGTATATTAAAAGTATAAAATTTAATCAGTTTAAATTTTCTTTTTATTATGTATTCACATACATTTTGTGCAGCCTAAATGACAGAAAATGTAACTATTTAGATTTTGGTGTAGCTAAGGACTTAAAATGAAGGGAAATGTCTAAAACCACAAACTATTTGTTTTAATTTGAGAAATAAAAAGTATAATGTATAGTTTTTTATTAAGCGGTTTTCCATAAAAAGACTTTATAAAGAAAACGGTTAACCATTAGTGTTGCACTCATATTCTGGGCTCATCTGCTCACCTGTATTATGGTATGCATCATCAATAAGGTGTACAATGAATTTGATCTTTCACTGTTTTAGTACATTAAGGCATTACAAGTGTTATTGCAGGTTAAGTGATTGAAAAACTGCGGTGGATGCATTATATGGATCGCAAATACCCAAAACTTGCAAAAATTACGCTACAGTCATGTTAATGTTTTGCCCTCCAGGTCTCTGTGCCAGTCACATGACTGAAAACTATAAATAGCAAACCACAACAATCCAATCATCCAATCAATTCCCAAAGAACGAAATCAAGTCCCGTCCTACATTATTTCTTGTTCAACAAGCAATCATGTCATAATAGTGAAGAAAATTTTGTCGCAAGTTAAACTTCCGCTTTGTGTCGCCTTCAAACATTTCGCTTTTTTAAATGATATTATATGCTTGTAAATGACATCAAGCTGTTTCATTTCACCTTGCCCACAAAGTCTGCCATGTTGAACAGAGCCATGGTGAGAATAGGCAGCCATTCTCCCAGTGTATCGTTACGTAACTCTGACTCCAAACCAGGGAACAGACACAGTGTGATGAAATATGTCACCAAGATTGAGAGCATATAGGGCCAGATCATCCGAGCAACAGCACACCTCTGACCCAGAATCTCTGGAAGAAAGCCATCATGTTAGAATACTTCAGTGCTAAAAATGTGACATTAATTGATCTTAACTTTATTTTACAGTCTGTACACAGAATAGTTACAGGCGGTTGTGATTAAAACTATGGCTCACCCTTCACACTGATCCAGGTCCCTTTGTTCTCTGGTTTGGGCACATCAAATCTGACATAAATTTCATCTCCATGGGAACCGTTACTCATATTAGCTGCATCAGCCTCATCAACTGTGCTTGACACCACTCCATCCTAATGTGTAGAAATGCCATGAGTCAACATTTTTGAGAAAATCATTCTAAACAATTTATGTATATGTATAGTATCTAGAATAAAACGTTTTCGCTGAGATTTGTCAGTGCATTGTGGCATTGCCTTGTGTCAGAAGTGTGCATGTATTCAAAAAGGTTATCGTAGGGAGCTCATTGTGAAACACCATGTACACCTACATTATATATTTTTTTTGCAAGATAACTTTTCTTTAAAGGAACACGCCGACTTTTGGGTCTTTAGCTTATTCACCGTATCACAGCGTGTACAAATAACAAGGTCACATGAGACACAGCCATCTTCTAACTGTATACATATGCTAGCTGGAGCCGTATACCTCCAGTCTTTGTGCTAAGCTAGGCTAGAGGTGGGTGCGTCAGACAGAGTTACGGCACGGAGATGAGAAGGGTATGAATGGACTTATCTAACTCTGGGGGATACGGTGAATAAGCTAAAGTCCCAAAAAGTCGGAGTGTTCCTTTAAATGTAAGAAGGAAAACAGTTAGACAGACCCACAGAAACCTTTCAGAACCTGTCAGATGGATCCATATCTCACAAAAAGTCCCCAAAAGTCAAATGCAAACCAGTGCTTCTGTGTGTGAATTTACCTCTTCCTCTGCACTACTGTCATAATGTATCTGGTAGCCACTGCGCTTCTGTGTCGTAACATTATTAATCTGTCCTTTGAGCCAGCTGTGGCTGCCGCGAGCTCTGTCGGTGTGATAACGGACAAAGTGTGTTTGTCGCACCACCACGTGTAACAGAAAACAGAGCGTCTCTATTGAGATAGAGAACAGGAAGAAGATGATGGTGTTGTTCTTCTCGTCTTCCACCAGCAGCTTTGTAAAAATCCGACTCAGAGAGACAATAACTCCAGCAGTGCCTGAAACAGCAATTGACAAAAAACACATCAACTGCAATACAAACAAACACCAGCACATTATGAGTAAAAATTCAGTGATAAAAATTATATTTTCTAAAATGTTTTATTAGAATTAAAAGTATTAAAGGACCACTAAGATTTATATTTCAAAGAAATTATATTTTCTAAAATGTTTTATCAAAATTAAAAGTATTAAAGGACCACTAAAATTTATTGTAATTGTGCCATTATCTTCGTGACAATTAAGGATATTTCCCCCACCAGTTACTGTAACATGAAACATATATTATTTCAATTCTCTCTTTAACATTTAAGATATTTGATTTTATTAAATATAATTTTATTACGTTAAAGGGGCTATAACAATTTTCATGTATTAATCGCTTTTTTTATTGCCAATGTGTGAACAGTTTGTAAAGAGAACTTAAAAAACAAGACCTTCCTCAACTTCCTAGGCTGTCTAAGTTTCCATCCACTTGTCAATCGAAATTATCGAATTATCTGAAGTTCGGTAAAAAAAACTCATGCGAATATACTGGTGAAAGGGTGTTTCCATCCAACGGCTTTAAAGCGAATAAAAACATGTGCGTAATGACGTCACATGCTGTTTTGCGATCAAATTGGTGTATCGAATTGATTTGAGACATTTTAAGGTGTTTCCATTCATTTTCGCACTGAATCGCACAACATTCAAGCAAACATTTGCGAACAAAGTTTTGCTAGACAAAATGGATCGCGCCATCTACCAACAAATGATCAATATTGCACAAGTTGTAATAGTGCTTATGTGCCAGCTGATAGCGACATATCAAGCTATAATAAGAAAACAACGACGCTATCAACACATTGCTATGATGATGCAGATGCACGTAAATGCCCGACGATATTCGGCAAATAACGTTTCCATCAGCGTTTATCGCATAAGCCGTATATCGATCAAGATAAAATCAGATGAGACCGAACGTATTTCATTTGAGTTGATATTCATGAAATTCAATCGAATTTGACTGTTTCCATAAGGCATTTTTCATTCGATATCACTTAATTCGGATAAAAACGTGTGGATGGAAACATAAAGCCCGTAGACTGATTTTTATATGAAGGAAGTTTTTGCCGGGAAAATCAAAAGGATTTGATGTTTACGCACACTCACGAGAGCCTCTCTTTCGCTCTATGACACATGAAACGAATGCTTCTACAATGTCCAGGATAATGCCGAAAAATACATTCTGTACATTACAGAACAGTGTGTCATGCAAAGCAAAGTGATTAATTCAAACTATAGTCTCACATAGCCAGATCTATTTGGTCTCAAATATACTTTACAAGCAAACTATCACAACAGCATATAATTGAATTACCTCATCCGTGAATTGCAATGCTTGTGCAAACTAGTGTTGTTTTTGGCGGCCTGTTTTAATTTTAGTTTTAGTCTAGTCTTTGTGTCAGGCTGTCATTTTAGTTTTTATTAGTTTTAGTCACATTCATACTCTTTTTAGTCTAGTCAAGTTTTAGTCGACGAAAACTGATGACATTTTAGTCTAGTTTTAGTCAACGAAAACTGATGACATTTTAGTCTAGTTTTAGTCGACGAAAACTGATGACATTTTAGTCTAGTTTTAGTCGATGAAAATTGTATTTTAGTCTCTTTTTAGTAATGCGATTCTATTTAACCCAGTCAATATAGAATTTCAAACAAGGCTATCTTATTATAGACTATTTAGTAGGCCTATATTTAGGGCTGTGACGGTGGCAGGTTTTTTTACCACCGCGGTAATGGACCAACTACCGGCGGTGTTTGGGGGGTTATTAAAAAAACAACAACTCGTTTTATATTTCCACACAAAGACGCGTGATACACTCTGCGCTTTGAGAGGGATGTGGGACACGAGCAGGAAAACACGAAGATATCGATCTCTTTATGATATCTTCGTGTTTTCTACTTGATGTAAATTGGTTTGAAGAGCGAATTTTATCCTCCACAAGGGCGAGATATTTAGGCTGTGTTTGAGATTGCGCTGCCAGAGAAAGTGAAACTAAAAATCACCCACACGTGTCAAAACGCGCTTTACAACTAAACTCGCGCCCAATGTCTAATATAACAAGCACAAACTGTGTTAAAAAGAATTTGACATGCAAGTACAAATGTAGGCTATCTGTCCTACAGCGTTTTTCTACTTTACCATAGTAAAGAATACGAATATAATAGGCCTAATTAAAAGCGAACCAAGAAACGTTTATAATACCTTTAGAAAATGGGTGAGACGTGACGTGAGTGAAGATTTGGGAAAAGAAACAAGAGATTCCATGCAGGGATGAGTCACGATTTTTGGATATTCGATTAGTTTATTTAATTATAAAATATCGAATAGGTTGTGCGATTATTCTCTAAAATAAAATCTCCATGTTCTGGCGCTGATGCGGTGACGTGTTCATGTAACAAGAGACGCTGCCAATAACGCACATAACAGCTGTCACAAAGAACCAGCAAAAGTAATGATTATGAATGTGTCAAATATATCAATGAGACATTTTAATAGAATAACTAATGGAGTAATATATGGTTAAATTCGCTGATAATCGGGTGACCAGATCGCAATCCAGAATTTAAAGCCGACAAAGCTATGGGTTCACGCACAACTCTCTCATTCGTCGTGACGTTACATTTCGTCTCGTCTCGTTTTGGTCAACGAAAATGAAGAGACATTTTAGCATAGTTTTTATTTTTTAAACCACATTTAGTCTCGTTTTTATTCGTCAACGATATTGCATTATACATGTATTTTAGTCATCGTCACATGACCATGCATTTACGTCTAGTCTCGTCTCGTTTTCGTCAGGAGATAACGGTTCGTTGACGACAATATTTCGTCATAATTTTCGTTGACGAAAGCAACACTAGTGCAAACACATCCACATTACAATGATCAGATGCTTTCTTAACTGCTTTTTTTCACCACTGTCATTTTTGTTGTCTGTTTATTTAGGTAAGGTAGGCACTATTGTGCAAGCTATAACCGTAATTAGATGACGTTCTACTCTGAGCTATTGACGTTCTCAGACTCAGATTTTTGCGTTTCAATGGCAACACTATCAACGCTGAAATGAATCTGCTGCAGTCAGGTGGTACAAGTAAGAGCTCTAAGTTGTTAACGTTCATTATTATTGTAATGTTATGTGCTTTAAGACATTATGTAATTTAACGCCGTCTCTCGTGATGCTTTGCAGACTCTGCTCTGTGTTTTAGAGGAGGCGTGGCTTTGGAGATGCTCAGAAGGGAGGGCTGGATCTCATGCTGTCAATGTTAGCTTGATATTGCTAGCCTCTCCGAAATTGCCAACCCTACCTTTAACATATTCATCTAAATGTTGCTCTCAGCAGTGTGGGTGGCGTCGGGATGGTCATTTACTGTATATCGCTGCAAAAGGTATTTCACACTCCTTTTTACTTCCAAGCAACAAACGAAGAAGAACTTTGCCTTGAGTATAACGGGGCAATGAATCATTCAGTCTCTTGCATTTTACGTGTGCATGAGTGCGAGCATTAACAATAAGTTAGCTTAAGTTAGCTGCAATTCACGTAATGGCCACCGATGTCGCCAATAACAAGGGTTTCTGAATTCTACATATAGCCCCTTTAAATAATAAAATATATATTTTGTAACAACTGTATTTGTTGTACTGCCTCTAATTTAATCCTTGTATTACCATATTTTTACTATATCACTTGAAAATTTTAATTCAGAATTACACAAAAAAATACATTTATTTTAATATAATGATTGTAATTTCATTCATGCAGTGATGGAAGTTCAGCTCACTCTCTCCAGTCATCACGCCCTGTGTGTACCTCTTGGGCAGCATCCCAGTGTAACCATAAAAACTGGACTGCTGCACTGCAAAGGTCAGAAGGACAATGGACAAAGTTTCAGATCACAAAAACACAATGTAGGCCAAATGCAGGAACATGATTGCTTGTATAAATGTACCTGTGCATCCAAATGCAACAATGGCAATTGCAGCCAGAGTAACAGCATAGGACTGCTGAGTGTCAAACAGCTCCAACCAGACGTCACACACACTCACAAACACCAAAGGTCCCAATGCAAATAGATATCCTATATATGCAAAACAAGAAATTTAGTGATATTGCAATTGATAAATAAGAGTAATGTAATGTGCATGTAGAAAATAGTGCGGAGGAGCCTTTCATTGTTGTATTTTAAGGGGCGACTAATGGAGGTTCTTACCCACACAGATGCGAGTGTGTAAGCTCAGTCTCTCCACGAGTGCGTTGTTCACAATGACGGCACTGAGAGCCACAAGTATATACGTCAAACTCATGTCGAACACAATAGAGGTGCCTGACAATAGAAAAGAGGGGAATTGACAAGCATAACTTGTAGTAATACTGTGCAATGCATAGTTGTCACTTTTTCCACCCACAGCTCTGTGAATTTAATTTTGTCTATCCTGTGATGTGCAACAGGTTGGTTGCATCAAACCTTTGAATTTGCGGTGGAGGTAGTCCACATCAGTGATGAAACTATTGTATGGCAGTAGAAAGCCGACACCAGCCAACAGCATGGCAAAGTAGATGCCATGGTAGCGGTCATCAGGAATGGATTCCTCTGAGTCTGAAATGAAGACATGAGCTTGGATTAATACCAACCAGAATGACAGAGCAGCTTGATAAACCTGAGCCCCATTTTTAATTAATAGAAATTAACATTCTTAAACAGTAGAACATGGTGCTACAATGCCATGGTCATGGGTTCGATTCCCAGGGAATGCATGCACTGATAAAGTGTATACCTTAAATGCAATGCAAGTCCATTTGATTAAAAGTGTCTGCCAAATGCATAAATGTAAAAGTCATGAATGCTTTTGTGTTGTACATGATGGTGTCTTGCACTAATGCAGGGCTTCTCAACCTGGAGTTTGTGAACCCCTGGTGGTTTTTGAGGGAACTGCAGGGAGTTAATTAGAAGCAAATAATTAATTAAATCATAAAAATGTCAAATTAAAAACAAATTAATACTTAAAAAAATTAATCACAATTTAAAACCTACTAAAAACATGAAAATATTTTATTGTTTACCTGCATGTCACAAAAAATGTGGAAACTCATGTATGCATTATTTCACACATGCATGCATCATACATTTATACAAAGACCTCAATGCATCAGATGCATCAATATATACACGTCATTTTGCACGTGCAGTTTAATGCATCTTGTATGTGCGATTTTTATAGCATATTAATTCTGTGTTGTGTGTATCTGCAACTCACCATGAGCACTGTGAGGTTTTATCCAACCCCTCTTCTCCTCCTCTGGCAGCTGACTAAAGCTGAAATTCGTGATCACAGCCTTCTCTCTACCCTGCCGATTCCTGCTCCACTCCTCAGAGTACATGCCTGGGAAAAAAGGTCAGAATTCACACATGGGAAAAAATTCATAGCCTACTGTCAAGATGCAGTTGGCCTTAAATTTATAACATATATATATATATATATATATATATATATATATATATATATATATATATATATATATATATATATATATATATATAAACAAATATAACAGATAGCCTATCAGCTGCTGAAGTGAATATTGACATGACAACAAAAACAGAATACTGCATATTCATCAAAACAAGTAGGCTACTACACTTTCCCTATAAGAAATACTGACAACTACTACTACTACTACTAACAACTTGCCCCAGTAACTCCGGCATGTATGCTGTGCAATAAGAATCAATATTTTTGTTTTGTTTTATGCAACCAAGCATTGCAGTGGTTCTATCTTTGTTCCTCCACCTGTTTTCCTTTGAAGCATATGCATGGGCATGAATGATTCTCCCATATGTTGAATTATTTTGTACAAGCGCGCGTGGTTTAAATTTTACGGCGTTATAAAACTGTGAGTCAGTTGGACTAGGTGATAAACGCGAGATTCGTCGATGTCACCTGACAGACCCACCAAAGCTATTATTAGAAATATCAAGCGTCCATGTCATAGCCTGTAATTTTAACGGCGGGGATATTGAATTGAAGTAGCCTAGGTTACTACATCACATTAATGACTGATGTTTTTGAAGGATCATTTGTCTTTAAGGTTATTTGACATCTGAATGCCTTATACATATTCGCAACTAATGGAATAGACTCACGCAGTATGATAATAAGTGAACATCGATCAGAGCAGTCGCGCGCTTTCGTGAATGGATAACAGGTATCTTACCTGATGTGCCAATGTCATTCACGCTGTCACAAGAGAATTATATTTAATTACGATCCAGGTTCTCTTTCCAAAGCGAGGTTATTTGAGGGTGCTCGTTTTCTGCTCCTTCATTCTCTCTCTCTCTCTCTCTCTCTCTCTCTCTCTCTCTCTCTCTCTCTCTCTCTCTCTCTCTCTCTCGGCTCTCCACCCTCATGCGCAAGTCACGGAATCATCACGCACTTTACGATTGATCACCGGGGCTAGTTGTCACACTATCTAAGGATGGGGTTCATTTGTATATAAACATATAGCCTACATTAAAATATTGGCTACAAAACTATTGAACATTTCCACCGTTATTGCCCAGGAACAGAAAAATTCTGTGTATTGATTCACAAATCAGTTAATTGTTCAACAAACACTGAAAATCTTTTTATAGTAGTCTATAGATTATTGAAAAATAATTTATTGAATGAATGAATGAATTAAATTTATTTTAAGGAATATGGTTTGAGGATTAAAGTGAACTATACGCTAGGCTATGTTAACTATAGCCTAACATAGGCCTACAAAACTGCTAGAGAAAACACATGATTTGTGTAACTTTGACAATTGAAGTTACTGAGATACAACCATTGTGACAACTAGCCCCGGCCTCCCCTATTTAATTCAAAGCCACAGTAATGTAAATCTAGGCCTGCATCTAGATATTTTACATCTTTTTAGATCTTTTACATCTTTTTTTTTTTTTTTTTTACCATGTTCAGTTTATTTACTTTATGTAGGCCTACTCTAGGTTTTTTTTTTGTATTTTTTTTGCAGTGATACTGTAGTCTATAGAAGAACCCTTTTTATATTTCACCCAAATAGTCCTTAAAATAACAGGTTTTTTTTTTTTTTTTTTTTTTAGTGTAATGAAGATTTTGAAAAATCTTAAGAACCCCTTTCCACTATAAAAACCCTTTTACGCAATGGAAAGATTTGGTAATTCATGGAACCATCGATGCCAATAAAGAACCTTTATTTTTAATTGTGTTGAGCATTTGCATTTCAATAGTGTTGAACTGTTCTCTTTTCTTCAAAAACCAAAATTTCTCTTGAAGTTCTTTTTTCACAACTGGCTTGCTCCGGGGCAGAAAGTCCTCGGGAGATTTTGGAAGAAATGCAAAGCTGAACCCTTAAATTATCTATTACCCTCATTTAGGTCACACTATAAAACCTCAGAGTTCTCATCTTTGTTAAAAAGAAGCAGAATTTAAAAAGGGGGATTCAAATGTAGGAGAGCAACACAGACAAAGCTATTCTGGATGCATTGGAAGATACTTTTAGAAACATATTGTCTCTGAGAACAAGTGTGATTATTTTATTATTGCACAACATAAAAGAACTATACAAAAAGTGTCATCTCCATGGAAACATTGTGTGTGAGATCTCTCAGGAGATGCTGAGGAAACAAAAGCCTTCGCCCTTCTTCTCTGCAGTGTGTGGGTGTGTGCGCTTCAGCTCAGCAGTCTACAGTTAGAAATCCTGCACTGCAGTCTGTCATGGAAGATAAGTGAGAAATCTACTGACACGATGCAAGAGCACACACACACATGCACACACACACATATAGGCTACACAGCTCAGTATCTCACTAAACACATTCATCTTGTTTTGAAATATACTTACATAAGCAGCAGTGGGAAAGTCAGAGAAGTTAATCAGAAGTGAATTTAAATGTCATGAATAATCATTTCAGAGCAGCAATGTGTCTCCATTTATACACATCTATGTCTGTAAACCCTTGTGAAAAAGAAGTGCACTTAACTGTATTGCATGTACACTTGTAATGCAAAAAAAAAAAAAAAAAAAATGTAAACAACTCACAGATTACTGAAATAAAATGTTTCATTACTTAGAACATCAGTCAATTATTTTTAATACTTTGTGAGTGGGGAGGAAGATCAAAGAATTTTGTGAATGAATTTTAAAGAAAATGCATGAATATTTAGGGAAAGTTTGACTGTAGTTGCATGGTGATAATGAAAATACAGAGCACAGATCTATGCCACTCATCACTTGATTTAATGGCAGCCACCCCAAGAAAATAAAAAATAAAAAGCTATTAATATTGATACAGGAACAATGCATTTCGCAGTAAGAAAGGGAATTATTTTTTAATCTTCAAAATTGCCTATTTTATTCTATTATTTCTATTCAAACAGTGCAAGCAGGCCTCACAATAACAATGCTTGTCGAAACAAATTAATTTTGGAATGTAAAAATAGGGATTTTTCTTGCATAGGCCTATTTGTATTTAGACAACATTTATTGAAACGTGAAATTTGTTATTTCGATACATATGTTCAATATTAGTCACTAGATGGCAGTTCCACGATAGAGGTGACATTGCTGGAGTGTCAACAGTGTGAAGACGAACACACGATAAGTCCTACTAATCGATCCCGCGCATCTTTATTATTTATTTTGTTGGATGCAATTGAGAGTTCGTTCGTTTAATGTACATTTAGATCAAAAGAAGGTCTCATTATAAAAGTCTTAACAGAATATTACATAGAATGCGGTGAATAAATAGCTCGATTATGATACTATCTATTAGTAATGTCTTGTTAAACTTCCGTTATGGGCATCATGGCGGCTTACAGTAGTACATGTGAAAAATTCTAGCAGCGGTTTCTATCACAGTTTATTCGATTTTAAAAGGTGATAAATGGAGTAACTAGGGTTTAATTCAAGATCGATGGCCAAAATGTTGCGTTCTACACGTATGTGGGGTATTTTCACACGGAACACAAGTGTTAATGTTATTAAGTGGGCTTCAGCATCCTCAAATGAGCGAAGATCTTCTGTCCGTCCTTCTGAGCGAGTGCATCAAGGACCCTTGAGATTCTTTAGTGAATCAGTGACTTTATCACCTCCTAGATGGACCGAGAGCAGCAATACTAGTTCAGACGCATCTGCATCTGATCCTGTGAGTGAGGAAGATCCCAGTGATGTGTTTGGTGATTATTCCAGACATTTATCCTCCAGAAGAACCTTTCGCAAAACATCCTCAGAGCAGCTGGATATGAGATACAGGGATGAGGAGGACAAGCCGCAGGTGGAAAAGTTCAGGTCCAAAACTGGTCGGAAAAATACAACATACTGGTATTTCCTCCAGTGCAAAAGGCTAATCAAAGAGGACAAAGTACGTTGTCAAAAACACGTGATTTTAATAACACGTCATTACTGTGGCAGTACTGTACATGTAATTAATATTAAACTATATAAACTAATTGTACTTAACGAGAGTACATTGTCATACTTTGCAATCATTTTAAATGAAAAGTTTTTTTTCTTTAAAGTATTTTTTTTTTAAATCATTATGGTTTAATAATGTCATGCTTTAAAGAAGTACACTTATTTTGATGTTTTGTCTAACATATTAAAGGACTTGGACTTGTAATTTTATAATTTTAACTGTAGTCTGTTTTTTTATTTTACATTTTAAAGTTCACATATTGTACTAAATTGCAACTTCAACTAAATGCATTTAATATAAATTTTAGCTATAATAAATGTTGATCTAATTTCATTTAACATGCAATTAAGAGTCTGAAAGCATAATTTAGTTATAATTAGGGCTGTCAAAAGATTAATCGCGATTAATCGCATCCAAAATAAAAGTTTGTTTACATAATATATGTGTGTGTGCTGTGCATAATTATTTTGTATATAGAAATACACACACATGCATGTATATTTTTAAGAAATATTTGCATACATATACTGTATATATTTATATATAATTTATATTATATATAAATATTTTTTTTTAAATAAAAATTACACATTTTTCTTAAATATATACAAGCATGTGTGTATTTATATATAAAAATGTAATTATACACAGTACACACACATATATTATTTAAACACAAACTTTTATTTTGGATGCGATTAATCGCGATTAATCTTTTGACAGCCCTAGTTATAATAATAATTATTAATTTAGCTTGCACAAGTATGTTCCTTAAAAGTGTATTATATCCATAAAAGTACTCTATTACGCTATTCCCATGTTGTTGTGTGTGTGCCATGTAAATACAAGTATATCAAAGAATGTCTCTGTATTATATAAACCAATGCACACTTTGTGCTTTTTTTTTTGTCTAGCTGGCTGAGGCATTAGTTCTGTTTGAGGCTGATATGGTCAAAGGTGAGAGATTACAGGCTGAGGAGTACAATTACACCATTCTCATCGGTGGATGTGGACGTGTGGGCTACCTAAAGAAAGCGTTCCAGCTGTACAATAAAGTAAGATGGTAATGCACACTTCACATTATGATGATCTTAGATGTCATTATTTACATTAGGTGCTTCTAATGATGTATAAAGACACACTTGATCTTAATTTAACCCTGTTTTTAACATGTTATGCAATGTTACCACTCACTCAGATGAAGAAGCGAGGGGTCGAGCCATCAGATGCTACATACACTGCACTGTTCAACGCTTGTGCAGAATCACCTTGGAAGCAGTCGGGGTTGGACCAGGCAATGAAGCTCAAGCAAGAGCTTCTCAGGAAGAACATCCCTCTCAGTGCCATAACCTGGCATGCTTTGCTCAAAGCAGTCGCTCTTGCTGGAGATCTAAAGTCGTGCTTTCAAATTCTGCGGGTACTATAATGTCACAACACATTTTAGTTTTGCTTTTGAATTCTTTTTTGCTCTAACACCACAGTTATATCATTTGGTTTGTGTGTAAATGCATGCATAGGAGATGCTTCAAAATGGACAGCCCATCACACAAGAGACATTTCATTATCTGCTGATTAACTGTGCGAACGACAAGCAGCATGGGTTCAGGCTGGCTTTACAGGTACTTACACACACCTACGGACTAGAAACACACGTTAGCATTAATACACGTTAGCATTGATGCACAGAAATTCATTTTTTAACGAAACACAGAAAACCTGAAATTAACATTTCATTTAGCTGAAAATTTAAACTGAAGTATTGATAATTACATTTGGGTGATTGAACTCTTCACGCTGTTCAGAATGTTGTGTTCTTAAATAAAATAAAATAAAAACCATGAATAAAATAAAATAAAACCAGTCGTAGTAAAGGTTTTCAGAAGGTAACAAGCCTATTTAAATTTTACATACTGCTACTCTTGGTCACAGTAAAGTGTGTCCACACACTGCTAAAATGATTTATCTGTTGTAGCTTATCCACGTGTGTATGAAATAGACACTGACACAGTCAAAACATGTCATCAGAGAAGTGCTAATAAAATTAACTTTTGGTCAATTAAGTTAGTTAGTAGTAAGTTAGTATTATTTTATTGTTATTTGTTTTGTAGGTGTGGCACCAGATGCTTAGGATTGGAATAAAACCAGACACTCAAAATTACAACATACTCCTACGCGTAGCACGAGATTGTGGAATGGGTGATCCTGGTCTGGCTTCTGCGTTACTACTGAAGAGAACGGACGAAGTGACCCCAAAACTCACAAGTGGAAGGAAAAGCCGTCGGACAAATGTCAAAGTGGGGACATTGTGTCAGCCTTTAGATATGGATGCATTTGAGAATGAGCTGTTTGTAGACACACAAGCCAAAGAGAGTGATTTCACCCTTGTAAAGGAGAAAGATTCATGCAGAATAGACGCATCTCAAGATGAGACTCAAGTGCTGCCTGTATTATCAAGTGGCTCTCTGACCTGTCAATCACAGTTATCAACACAAAGTTCCCACCTCCCAAACCTTCTGGACCCCAGCACTTGCCACTCAGGTGTGGTTGCCTTGGGTCCTGTGAATAGTGCTTCGGATAAACTTGCTCTGATTGGAAATCTTGATGGTTTTTTGGAGGAAATGGCCAAGGATGGACTGGAGCCCAACATAAAAACCATCACACTATTGGCTGATGTCATGGAAGCTGGTAGCCAATCAATGCAGAGTTTGATTAATGTGGCCAAAGAGAGTAGTGTCAAGCTGGATGTGACATTCTTCAACACTATGATCAGAAGGGTGGCCAAAGCTGGAGACTTGTATGGGGCTAAGGTTAGAAACACATTTAATCATCTGTTCATAATGTTCCAGTAATGTTGCTTTTATAAAATAATATATTCCTGTAGCTCAAACATTAGAGCATGGCAGCCTACAGTTTAGCCATGGCGAAAACAGCATCGTCATTTGTCAGCATTCCTTTGCATTTTTAATTATACTAATAATAATAATACAGACAATAACAAATTGCTATTATTATTATTATATAATTAAAATTGCATAGATGTAAATAAATAATAAGTAAATAAAAGCATCTGCCAAATGCATAAGTGAAAATGTAAGTAAGAACTGCTTTCTCTCTTTTTAGAAAGTAAAAGCCCTTATGGTTGAAAGAGGACTGGCTTCGAACACTCAGACGTTCTGTAGTATTGCTCTGGCTTGCCGCAGACAGAAAGATGCGATCCAACTCTTTACCGATATGGAGGTATGAAAACCAATTTCATTCCAATTTTGAGTAAAATATTTAAAGGTGCTTTTTATTTTATTTTTTTACTTCGATCCGCTCTTATTATTATTTTTGTCTTGTTTTGTGCAGTCTTGTGGACTTGTGCCGAATGCTCATATATACAGTGCCCTGATCAGCCAAGCAAGTAAGCGTTTGGACTACGCTTATCTACACGAACTTCTTCTACACATGACCAAACTGCAGGTGCCGCCCAATGATGTCATCATCAGACAGCTGGAGTTTGCAGCTCAGTATCCTCCTTCTTATGACAAGGTTAGAAACTGAATAATGCAATCTCATATCAACCAAGATTCAAGATTTGTATTTTGTCTCATGTTATATACCGAATACAAACTGGGTCTAAAGTAATAGTAATAATAAAATAGCAGCAAGGTAAGTAGGATTACATGGTATTATTCTTAAGGTAATCTAATTAAATAATTATTTAATAATGTTATTTAAAAACACATCTAAGCTTCAGTGAAAAGGGTTCAGTAAAATTGAATACATGCAATTTGTGTATGTTTTTCAGCATGTTATTGACCTTTGAGCAAGATTCTATATGACCTACTGTGGAGTAATTATGCCTTCTATATCTTTCTTTCTTCAGTTAAAATCACGGAACATATACCTGGACAAGATTGATGGATTCCGTGGTTTTTACAGAGAATGGCTGGAGTTCATGCCTGGCCAGGAAACTCCACACCCCTGGGCAAAGTATCGATCCCCAAAAACAGAAACAGAACAAGATGGAGTCACCTCACAAAATCAAGCTTCTGAATAAATCAAATTCCTGAAATCTGTGTGTTAAAGTGTATGAGGATAATCTGAGGCTGATTTTGCATATTGCTTGTGATAATTGTAGATATGATTTATGTACATTAAATCATTGTATTTATTTTAGTGTTTGTCTCATTTAAAAATATAAAAAAAAATTTGAATAAAAATCATCACCATAAAATGATTTAAACCTTTATTCAGTATGTAACTAAATTAGTGAACTAGCAGGATATTTCAGTTGGGTCACGGTCACACTCTAACCTTGAAAGGCAGATTGCTTTCATTTGTCCACAACAAAAAACTTGTGTACAAACGGCTTGTAACATCAAGGATTTATGTAATTGCTTTTGGAGACAAATCTAATATAAAGATTGAAACGGCTACACTGAAAAATCTACACTGACAGTGCCTGTAAAGTTGCTCAGGCATTTTATAGATGATCTACATGTGGTGCTGTCCTGTTGTAATAATAAAAAGCAAAAATATGACGTCAGTTTCTTTTAGCATTTTTAATTAAGATTGTGTTAATGTAACTAAATGCAAATCATTTTTAGATTTATTGGGGCCCTGTGGGAGTTTGCTGAGGCCCTCAGATTGAGAACCACTGATGAATTCAGTTAAATGGATAACTTAAAATGAACTAAAAGTTTAAAAAGAGCTGCACAGGACTTTTAACTGGATTTGCAATACCTTTAACTGCCAAGAGTGAGATGTGAACATTTTCTATCTATGATACACTGACGATAAATCTCATTATATTTGGTATGTATTTTGAACAGCTGAGATGGAAGTGTAGTATTTTAATTAGAAAAATACAATATTTTCGTGAAGCTGAATTAAGAAACGGTGAGTTTGTGCAAGCTCGTTGTTTGGTTAATCATTGAACATACTAGTCTATCCAATGTACAGGAATATTACGTCTGTATATATTCTTCTTTAACTTGTATTTTCTATCAATATTGGATACATTTGAAGTATAGGCTTATAAAGTGAATAAAAAAAACGAATTGTATGTGCACCACCATTAAAAAGAAAGCGGTAAAATAATTAAATAACTGTGGCAAGTGTTTAGGAAAGAGGATGGAAGCTGCGATTGGGATTGTTAGATGTTCTGCAGGCATCTCGGCTTTGTTGTCTTGACCAATAAAGTCTATGGAAAGTTTTGGAATCTGGAAATGTTTATTAGAAATATAGTATATGTTTGTAGAATAGCCTAGGAGTAATATGAGTAAAACTAGGAAACTTTAAGCTGTCTTCCTAGGGGTACGAGTGTCTTAGAGAAATATAATTTTCCTATGTGTGTTGAATCAATACCACTACTTATACTTGATTAATTTTATTAATCTTACATGAGTTAGTTTTAATCATGAAAGATACATTTTGTTTTTGACATCTATGCATGTGTAAATCAATGTTTTTTTATTGTATGCATTGAAAACAGAAACTCTACTTTTATTGTTACTCAATATTTGATGCTTTTGAGAGAATGATTAGAGGAGAAGGTAATTGCTTCTAATGTTAACTGTTTAAGAATGTAAGGGGACAAACGAAAGGTTTCAAGCAGGTCGCTGTCCAATGGAGGTTATATTATATGACATACATGTAAGATTTTGACTGGAGATGTTAAAGTTATTTGAGGTACACAAATGCAAGTCCTCAGATAACTACCCAACACAGGCCTCCTCCTTCCATCACATTCTTGGTAGAAGACTCAGATATATTGCCTTTTCATCTCTTTTCTCTCTCTCTCTCTCTCTCTCTCTCTCTCTCTCTCTCTCTCTCTCTCTCTCTCTCTCTCTCTCTCTCTCTCTCTCTCTCTCTCTCTCTCTCTCTCTCTCTCTCTCTCTCTCTCTCTCTCATGCTTCTAGTTTTAATCTGCGAGAAACAACTTGTGAGTAATGCTTCTTTCTGTAGTCAAGGTCAGTAGGCCTGGGAAGAGTCTAGGGAGTCAGATAAAATGTTTCCAATTAAAAAATATGTATGTGCGCCGGGTGGACATATTTGGGATGTTGAGGAAGACCACTGTGGATGAAGATGAACCGGAAAGTGTATATTTAGGATAAAGTGAAGTAGGAGGCCTTATGATAATCTGTTCATTTGCTTATCCAGTCAGCTTTGAAAGTCTTAGTCATGATACATGAATATGTATGATTTTACTGAATAGGTACTCTATTTTGAGTGGCCACAGACTTTAATTTTATTGGGGAATTTCCAGCACAGCTGCTCTCTTGATATAAATGTTGTATATGATGTTTGCCATATCAGTCTTCCTGTTTAAATGCTCTTTTGTAAAAACATATATATATATTTATAAGTGTGCAGCCTTTAAAAATATGGGGTTGGAATGGGGATGGGCCAAAGAAGAAAAAGTGGAAAATACCCAAGTTCCCTGTGACTGGTCAGAACAGATTAAAAAAACTGTATGAAAGAAGAGAGCTATGACTGAGGTGATCACATAGAGCTGGCATCACCTGGCTTTTGTTGAACGGAACAAGAAAAGGTTTTGGCATCTGGAATATTTGGGATTTATTTATTTTTTTGCAAAGAGAGAAGACTTTCTACAACAGAAGTAGGTAGTGGTATGGAAAGGTCTATATTTTTCCTTAAACATTAACTGAATGACTCTATTTTCTAACGCTAGACATTTGCGAAGAATCATTATACATGACAACAAGATACTGTCGATAGCCTACTGTACAGGAAGAGAAATATTAAATTTGGTCAACACTACTGGTACATATTGTGTATTGTTGTATTTGTGATGTTGTAATATATTGTGTATAAAAGGAATTAAAATGAAAATAAAATTAAAATTGAACTGGGGGAGGGCAGGACACACAACACTGACACCATTTCCGATTTGCCAGAGTCACGTGATTCAGCAAAAGCGCCAAACTTTGAACGCGCTCATCCGAGGGTTCATTTCGACAAAATATGTAAGTTTAATTGTCAAAAGTTACAGAAAACTCGACCAAAGTAAAAGTTAAAGTCTTTTTATACGAGACACACGCAATGTTAGTTGAGTTAGGCTGGTATTCGAGGTCGTTTCTTCCCATTGTCTGTCATGTTCCGTAGGACTCAGCACAACATACCTATAATCATTTTGAGCGATGAAGATGATGATGATGGTGACGCCTTGACGACCCTCAACGATTCCTCTGTGCTGATTGTTGAAAATGAGAGGAACGAAGCAGGTAACGTTAGTCTGCGTTACACACATCTAACGTTAATCATAAACAAAACCAAAAGTTACCATACCATTTTGTGACCATTCATATGCACCATAAAAACCGTTTTTGGACATATACCATGGCGATACCATGTTTTCTTTGACACAAACTGTAGTAAATGCCATGGGTTTCAAAATTACCATGGAAATAAATATTTTTGTTTGATATACCATGGCAGTACCTCTAATATACCTTTATATATACTATGGTAATCATTCAGTAGCATTGTCATCTCTCTGCTTCTCTTTGTTTTCTGTTGATCTCAGATATATCCAAACATATTGAGGAGTTGGATGAGGACTTGGCCATCACATACTCCCAAACTGCACTAGTGCTTCCACATGCTAGATACGACTGCACCCTGGCTTTCTGGTCAGTAAAATAAGCGAGGCCACTGTCCTGTGAAGGACTTGTGTTGTTGTCTGTGATTGTTTGTGTGTCATTGTGTGTTTGCTTGTTCTAGTCGAGCAGAGCAGGACGTCTCAGGACCTCTACAAAATAATGCACAATACTGTGATCAGTGTTTTTGCTACATCTGCGACAACCTGGCCTCCATGGTGAGTTCACTAGCTTCAAACCTAAATCAGACTCGGTCTCATTTATCTAGGCCTTATGTTAGTTACTCATATAAATGGCAGAGTGTAATGTCCCCCAAATCAGAAGAGGCAAAAGTGAATGAAATTTTGTTTTTTTGTGACATTTTCGTGTTAAATGAAATCCCATTATTTTAATCCTGTCCAGACAGATATATTATTTATTATTTTAGAATTTAACATCAACATAAAAAACAAATACTACTATGCATGCATTATACTACATTTACAAATGAAAAAATATACTATTTTTTGCTGTATTTAGTTATATTAGTAAATACTGGCTAAAAACAAGGCCACTTTTCGTGTTTGTGAAGCATTGGTAAAGTGCTATTACTTGTGTTTTAAAGTGTGAGTTTTGGACCATCCCTGGCTTTTGCCACTGTAATAGCCATAAGCACAGCGTCTACTGGAAGTCCCTCCGGGATAAGAGCCTGATGGGATATCTGCATGAGCTGAGCTTCACCTTTGAGCCGCTGGATATGGATTCAGACCTACGACGTGCAGGTATGTTCTCTCACGCGATTTAAACTGCAGATTTATTGTCTCACAACATGTGCCAGCCTAAATCTTACAATTGTGTGTGTGTGTGTTTGTGGTAGAGGCTTCACTGCACAAATTTGCTGGTAGTTTGGCAATGAAGTATGCAACTTTCTTGTTGGGGTTTGAGAGTTCGAACCGTCCAGGCTGTCGGTGCATCTGTCACCACAACAATAACGACACAACACAGAGTCAAGCCTTCGGATGTAAAGGATGCCATAAACATCACTTTAAGATTCTGGAGTACGAGTGAGTGCTCCACCTTTTATATTATTTTTAGTATAATTTAGCATTTTGCTATCTGCTTTATAAAATTGGAAATCAGTCACAATTTGGTTAATTTAGGTAATGTAGGTGCAATTGATAAACTGCAAATTTATTTAAAAATTGTGTTTTGGGTAAGAAATTAACATTACATTGATTGTTTTTGCAGTATTAGTAACTAGATTTTTAGCATGACCAATAGTAATAGTGATTCTTAAGGCTGGAATACACAACATGACTTTTACCCCAATTTGCAGTCTAGATGAGTCGACAATAGTTGCCGAAAGTCTGCAGGTTTTGGGTAGTCGGAGTCCACAGAATTCACAGAAAATCGCGCAGTGTGTGATGGGCAGAGACTCTGATTTTTAGCTTCAGACTATGATTTCATCCAGTCGGAGGATATCAAAACATGTTTGATATTTTGAGCCGATTTGAGAACACAAGTATGTGCACTAGTAACAGAACATCAAATTAGCCTCAGTATTTGACTCATGGACGCACAGATAAAGCAACTGACTGTGCCACTCACCTCTAACTCCTGTTGTGATCTTTACAGTCCAAACTGACCACGTCAACTTGTGTGTGCTTAAGAGTCGTTACAACAACTACTGATCCATCATCTGCAGTGTCATCATTTTGTGTTTCATTTCTCATGCATCTCCAAGCAACAAGGCATGTTTCTGTGTGCGTTTGTTGTATTCGGTACGAAGTCTGGTAGTTTATGATGCCCAGTTTTTCCACTGTAACCATTTACAAAGTCGGCAAGTGTATGATGCCTAGTCTGTTCAGATTTTAAAAGTCGTGTAGTGTATTCCAGCCTTTAGCGAACAACACCATGCTATGCTAAAGTTGTTTCTTTTCTCTTTTTTTTTTTTCTTCAGTTACACTGTTGTGAGTCAACATATCAAAATGTTTTTTAATGAAGCAAAGAAAGAGAATCCAAAGGCTTCTGTTGTGATGCTATTAGGCGCTATCAAGCTTTTCGTCACTCACACTGTTCCTGGGTACAGTACTATAATACTATACACTACTGCATATTCTGACCCCTGGTTTTGGTATGTAATGTATAATTACATATCTTGGTTTGTTATGTCTCCCTTGCAGAAATGTTCACGCTGCGACCACTGTATCTGAAACTGTGTCAATGCTCCTGTGGAGGTAATGCTACAAACATGTACTTTTGTGTGTTTACTTGGAAAGTCCCTTTTGCATTTTCTAGGTTTCTTATAAACTGTACGTTTGCCTTCCAGATTTATGACGAAGGTGTGGACGCTTTTAGTTGACTTTGATTTTTCCAGCACTTTCATAAAGCAACTGGAGTATTTCTTTCAGAGGCTTCCTCTGCCTTCAAACTCAACATTGCCAAAAAGGTAACAGCACATACATGTGCTGTAATTTGGGTTTTGAAAAGCCATGCACTTTTTGCTTCTTGAAGAAAATGTCATCCAAGATGATAATTTGAGTCAGCATTTGCTCCCCTTATGTTGTTTCCTAATTTTAAAAAAATGTTTCTGAGATTTTACTTGTTAATACAATAATTGTTCAGTTGTGGTCTGCCGTTGTTTAATGATTAAATTGTCTTTCCTTTGGTTGCAGTCTGAGTGTGCTTCCTTGGGATGACCCCTTGCTTTCTAGCGTGATAAAAGGTCAAAATATCACTGGAGAGAGGCAGGTCAAAGGTCGAAAGCTTCAAGTCTTGTATGAACCTCTGAGCGTGATTCAAGCGAGAGTCTGTAAACTACAACAACAAAACAAGTAATGGCCCTTCCTTATTGTGCTTTTTATGCTTTATTTACTGCTTATCAAACCTCTTAATTAACTTCAATGATATATGCAATAAACCTGCACAAAATCCCCACATGCAGAATTCCACAGAAAGAATTCATACATCTGTCATTCACAAAGTTGTATGCATACTAAAAGGACAAATCAAGTGAAAAATGAACCTGGGGTTAATTAACACATGGTTACCGAGTCGATCGTTCCCTGCGATGCGTTTTCATGAAAATCGAATGTAAAGAGTTTTATTTATAAAAACAGATTAGCTTATAACAGTAGTATATAGGGCAGAGAGTAAGTAAAAGTAAATCGCAAGTTAATACCACTAACAAGGCTCAAAATAGCCTCACACTAACACGGGAGCATAATGAGGGTCCCTACATGCAAAACGAAGCATTGAGAACTTTGTAAGTGTACAGACAGTTTAATAAGAAGATACTTTATAAAGACAGTACATTACGCATTTACAGGCAGGAGCCTGTAATTAAAAATTATTAATTTAAAATGTAATTATTAAAAAAATAATAATAATAATAATCTACCCTTTTTTTTTACACGTTAGGTACCGTGAGCTGGCTCGCTATCTGAAAGTTGTCAGAAGTTCCAATAGCCCCACGTGAGTGCCAGCTACATATCATAAACATTGTTGTCATATAAGCAGAATATTATTACAATTTATGGTACAATCTTTCATTGTATGTCTGTCTGTCTGGTATTTAGGCTGCAGAGAATGAGAGACTTGGTTCCCCTCTACCTGTGCAAGGTACATCAGAATAAAGCCTTTTCCATCAGTGCTTTCTACCTTATTTAATATACTTCAGTTTTATACACTCCATTTTAGACATTTAGACAAGTCAGGACTCTCAGGAGTTTTCTAACTTTTTGATGCAGAGGATTTGTGGCCAGTATGATGATCTACACCCCCCTGTATGAAGGACACCCTTCATAAAATATCATTGATCTTAAAAATAAAATTAGGTAAAGGTAAATGATTGTGACAATGTAAATGCCCTGTCTTAAAGGAATAGTTCAGCACTGTATGAATTTCTTACTTCTGCTGAACACAAAGGAAGATAGTTTGAAGAATGTCGGAAACCAGACAGTTGATGGACCCCATTGACTTCCATAGTATTTTTTTTTCCCTACTATGGAAGTCAATGGGGTCCATCAACTGTCTGGTTTACGACATTCTTCAAACTATCTTCCTTTGTGTTCAGCAGAAGTAAGAAATTCATACAGTTTTGAAACAACTTAAGGGTGAGTAAATGATGACAGAATTCTCATTTTGAAGTGAACTAACTGCATTTCTGTTATGTGTGTGTGTGTTTAGGTTGCCGACTACAGTGGTGCGGTCCACACAATGTTATCGCCAATGCTCGGTGCCGCTTGCCCCGCCTCCCGACTCACACCTCCACAGTTCAGAGCTTACCTCAGAATTTTTACATCAGGCCTAGTCCCTGATATAGCACAAGAAGAATTTGATCCAGGAAATGGCCATATGATCATACCTGATCCTTTACTGAGCACCAACTGGACACCCATTGAAGGTAGAGAATTGACAGTGTTTATCTAAATGACATCTTCTGAAAGGTTAGTCAGGCCCTTGTTTTCCTGCATTTTTATGTATCTTCCCTTTAACAGATTCTGTGTTATTTAAGCTCATCAACAAACAATGATTGTTTATGCTGAATACCAACCCTGTTCCTTCAATAAAGGTTCAAATACGTTCAAGATGATGGAGGTATTGAAGTTTGCACTGAGGGTTCTGGACTGCAACGCTGCTGTTTTTGCAAATGTAGGTAAAATATTATATAATGTTTATACTATGTAACTTAATCCACCTTATTTTTTAATGTAAGAGCAGACTAGCATTTGTAAATCTACCGTATTGTTCCGAATATAAGACCCCCCCCCCCTTTTCAAGATTTGTAGACCAAATCAGACCAAGATTTTTGTAGACCAAATCTTGTCTTTTAAAGAAAATACTTTATTTGAAAATAATTTTCATATTGCACATTTTTTATATTTAAAATACAATTTTCTGGTAAAAGGCTAATTTAGTAGATTTCACAATGACTGATTTCTCTCCTTTTTTATGTACAGTGACAGATGTGGGCATGTTAAAAAACACAGGTATTTGATCCGTATACCTGATTATCTGATCCAGGGGGATATGAATGTTTCTTCCTTTGGCTGATCACATAGTGCTGAAAAGACAGCAGTTTCATTAATTCATTACTTTGCATCAAAGCGGCCACTTCGAGGACATTGACAGGCAAGTGTGTCAATACGTAGCCGAAATAAGAAATGGTGGGTATGTTCCACTCTTTGGCAATTTCCAATGCCTCCAGCTGGATGACGGCTCTGGTTATGGGCAGCCCCTCATGTCTTTTTTCGGCTATGCACTGACACACTTTCCTGTCAGTTTCTTCGAAGCGGACGCTTTTAGGACCCCGTTGAGCTTTTCTTTGACTGTTAGCATTTTTAAGACAGTCTTAACTTAACTCTTTTTGGGCTCGCCATCTACTGACATTACACTCTGACACAGTATAAGCTCGTGCTCAATCGTCCCAAAGCCCGGCGTCCGACCAGCGCGGAAGGTCTTAACATGTTACTGTCCTTTTCTCGAGACAAAGTATTTTTTGATTAAATGCAATACATCTAGTTATGTATTCTCTCATTATTTCATCTGACTCCATAAATGAAAAGGTTTTAATGATATCTGTGGATCATTAATTATGAGTGAATGTTTGACTATTCCGTTTAACTCTTCAATAAAAATATCAAAGTCAGTTAGAATAATCAAATGTAACAATTTATTATGTCAGGTAAATGTATCATGTCAATTTTAAAAATCAATTCAAAGATAATCGATACAAAACATCAAATGCTCTGGAATAGAGAGAAGATGCAAACCCAACTTTAAAGGGATACTTCAGGATTTAGCATTAAGCTTTGTATTAGTAGAAAACCTGTAGTATTTTCGAATTACCATGCTTTCCACCCTCATATCCCCCTGAGACAAGAGATTTCTGTATTTTTTGTCTGGAAAAAAATCCTCCGATGACGCAAAATCGTCATTTTGCGTCATCGGAGGATTTTCTGGCCAGAGGCTAAAGACTACAGCCAGTAGATGGCGTTGTTCCGCATGTTTTCAGCCCGCCCATAGAGGGAGGGATCTCACTCACAGAATGTACACAGTGTCAGCCGTCTTTCTTTGGAAGCTAAGCTAGCAGGCTCTTGTTCTGTAGAGAAAGCTGAATAGTAGGAGAAAGCTGAGTAAGTAGGGGTTACCATCCTCCTTTTCCCAGACTTGTCCGGCGGGCGAGATAGTTTAAAATGTCCGGGATTCAGCTTTTGCTTTCTGCGGTCGCCATTCATTGTTTACATGCACATCTTTTGTTTCAATCTAACTGAATTCATTCCGATTGGTGAATCTGAATGTAGTGTTTACATGAACGCTAAACAAGTGATCGGTTGATGTGCGTTTTAACATTGCTAAGAAAATTCCCGCTCCTCCGTGAGAGATGAGATACCCGGCGCGTCTCAGTAATGACGCCACCGGCCTCGCGCTGTTGTCCCGCGGCCGTCAGCCTCGTCCTGCTCGCCACAGTAAACATGATGAATGAATGGCGACTGTAGAACGCAAAAGCAGAATCCCGGACATTTTGGGCGATCTGTAAATCCCTGGCAAACTCATCACGTAGACTAGCTAGCCTTGTTGTTGTTTTCAACTGTACACTCTTACCGGTAGGCGTGGCCTCCTAAGGCAGCGAAGCAAGTGCATTCTGGGAGTTGTTGTCTTTCATCCACATAAGCCAAAAATACATTTTCTGGCTTTTCTCAGTCTAGAAAGCTCCAAATTCAAAAATTTCTTCACATTTCTTCTACTTAAATGACCTATTTTAAATACACATTCATCTTCCCAGAGGTGAAGTAACCCTTTAATAAATACATGAGGCTGAGGCGAATCTGAGTTACAGAAAAGGCCTCAATCTCCCTGCTGCATTTCATTATATAGACAAACCTTTCACATGGAAACATGTGCTAACAATAGAAATTTGCATTCAGAGGTAGCACCTCTTGGGGGTGAGTGACCATTTGCTTGAGAGACCATCTTCCTTTTTGTGTCAGTTATCCATAAACTCTTAAAAACCTTATTACCTTTTGTTTTACTTATTCTGAAATGAGACATCTGTACCAGTCGCACTGTGACATTTTAAATGATACCAAACATGAAAATACTCTGTGATAATCATTCACATTAAACTATACATTTTCTTGGGTGAATTCAGGTGATCATCTGAGCATGAGAGAGAGGGGGTGAGGGGAGAGGGAAAGAGATGTGGATTAGGATGACTCGGAGGTGAGACTTTCGTCTCGATGGTGCATGAGAGCCAGTTCAAATGGTAATCTCCAGAGAGGTCCTTTTGTCCTCTCAGGGTCTGGTCACCCCCGAAACAGACTGTCCGGCATTTTGTAATTTCTCAATTCTTACAACAGCATATTGGGTGCTTCATGAGAGTTGTTTGACGACTCTGCGTTTATCAGTCCCCTGGGGGAAACATTCGTTTTACACATATTTGGCCCTCCCCATTGTTGCGGGTATTTTCAACAATTTCTTCTTAGGCCTCTGAATATGCCTGGCATATCTTAAATAAAATTATGATAAATTGACATGTAAAAGTTTGGACCGTGAATTTAAGACGACACCATTTTTTTCAGATGTATTTCCAAGAAAAAAAACATTTATCACTGGCCACGAAACTATATTTTGCATTATTTATTAACATTCTGTCAGTGTTAAAGGCATTATTTAGCTGTTGCATACTGAATGTGTGGCAAACAGTTCAGCATCAAATGCCACCTATCATAAAACCATCAAAACCCATTGTGATTTCATTCATATTAACTCTTCATATGTGTTGTGAAGTCTGTCAGTGTGTACTTTTCAGATCTGTTGTCTTTTATGACGAATGTCTCTTTGTTTGTAGTCAGAAACCTGGGTGTATCTGCTTGGCGTTGTCAGTTCCAGTTTTATTACTCCAGATGGTTTTGTCGTCGGTGCATTCTATGCCGAGCCTGACGTCACTTTTCAAGCGGTGAGAAGAGTGTTTATCTTGTCTGTGAGGATGGAGAACATACTGAGATGTTTTGGAGACAGATAGTTGTGTTTCTGTTCAGGTGACCAAAGACTCTGCCAATGCAATTCTCAAGGAGCTGACACAGACTTCCCGTATACAGATCCCCAAAACCTTTGAGAATGTGAGTTTAATTAGTTCTCTGCAGTTTTTTTTTTTTTTTGTGTGTAAACCTTGGATAATTCGTGACTGACATTTATGTGGCATCTATAAAGCAGTGTGTCTGATGCCCAATATAATGCCAGTATATTTGTGTATATAATGATGGTAAATGAGAAGCACAAATAAAAAATAAAAAAACAATTTCTTCTCAGGCCTCTGAATATGCCTGGCATATCTTAAATAAAATGATGATAAATATATACTCTTTAAATGCAAACCAGTTCTATATTATACATTGCTTTATCTTACTGGTGCTGTTTTATTTATTTATTTCCCCATTAGGGTTATCCTGACCAGGCTAGACTGCTGTTAGCAACTCAGGCTTTGGTGCTGCGCATTTTCCACTCCCAGCTCAGCCCAATCCTCGACGTCATCATTTCCTTCAGGGTGCTTATTTTCTGTAGTTATTAGTTAAATTTAGTAGTTTTGATTTTGTGTGATTCATATATGTGTAATTGTGTGTATGTGCCATTTGCCTTCAGTTTAACCACTGGGCGCTCCGTTGGTTCTTCAACAGTCTGCTGGGGAGGCCGGATGTGCTGCATTACCTCCTGTGCTGTCTTCTGCAGGAACTGTCTCATGGGGAGCAGTACCAACTCATACAGGGGTAAGTCTGTGTGCTCACACACACACCAAAACTGAACAAAAACATCTATGATAAGCATGTACATGCTCTATATCTGTTTCAGAACATGGAGTGAAACTGAACATTCCCTAGTTGCATCCTTCCTCTGCTTGTACTTCCTGGAAAACAGTGTGGTTCTAGACTCCTACACCTATCCCATCAATAGCTTGCTTGCCACTTGGAATGAGTAAGAAGCAGCTGTCAATCACTATATTAAATTCGTGATATGTCATATTTCAGCACTGAACGACGTTTGCTGTACATGCATGAATATTAAAAGAGGTTATTTCTAATTGAATATTGGAATTGCGTTGGACATTTTGGATATTCCTAATACACCTTATCCAGAGGGATATAAAAAGGAAGATCGGGAATAAATGAATTCCACTATAAAGAATTTGGATAATTTTGTTCATATTAAATGCATATAATATGAAGTTTAATTTATCAACAATTTACGTTCTGTTTGATTTCAGATTGTACTGCCCTTGGCAATTAAGTTTGAGACTGCAACTTGAAAGCAATGTAAGAATCTTTTCCATTAAAGACTTGGTGTAACAAAAATTTTACAAAGATATAATTAGATCTCAATAACCCAAGTGTTTTCAAGGTGATCTGCTCTTCTCTCTCTTGCAGGTGGCCAGACTTACTACAGAAAAGCGTAAAATCCTGCAACAAATCCAACGCCAAGGAAAATAAGCCTGACCAACATCTTGAACAAATGAACATGCACTGCATTTCATTCCATGCAATAAGTTTGGATGAGATCAATGTTGCATTTCTTGACTTCGCTGTGAGACTCACTTCTAATATAACGCTTGTTAATTGCACATTTTTCAGTCAATTCAGTTATTCAGAATTTTAAAACTGTAAAAACTAAGAACTCTTTATTATGTATATATTAACATTTGACTTTTCGACAAAATGGTGTAACTGTACAGTTTTAATGTACAGAAAGAGTGCCTCTAATGTTTTCAAAGGTTATAAGCAGTAGTTCTGCATTTTTTCATTGCCAAGTTTTTTTCTTTTTTTGGGAAATGACCAGTATTTTGTAACATTACAGTACTGCGATTAATAGCTGGAGCATGTAAATCACAATTATATTCAAAAACAGAACAATATTCAAATCTTTGAACATCAGCAGTAATGCAAATAAATTACAGTTTAAAATGCAACACTGAAAAGCTGTTTAATATTGCTTTGTTAGTTAGTTCTTACGGATCTTTGCAAAATATTACTGTAAATATTATATTTAACTGCCTTTGTAAACAAGATTTCAAAGCATGCAGAAAATGTAAAGACTATACTGTTACAGATGGGCAAAAACAACTAGATGTGCAATCTAAGCCAAGTATAACTACTGTACAGTGTACAAATCGTTGACTAGATAGTGTGTTTCAGTGTTTGAAAATGGAGGTTGTGGTGTAGCTGAATCGGAGGGCATTGGGTGGAATCTCCATGAAGTTTAGTTTAATGAGCTCAGATAAATAGTTGAGGATTTTCTTATCATCTTTGTGAAATTCAGAAAGAAAACATTTTGTCCATGTACTTTCCCTGGCCCTTCTGGGTGTAAGGCGACCATGTAAAAATGTTAAAAGGAATGCTCTGGTGACAAGCTTGCTTTGCACACTTTGAGCAAACATGAAGTAGGTGTTTCCACGTTTAAAGTTGCTCCTTGGATCCACCAGCAGGTTGATTAGAGTCCCACTGTAGGTTGGGCAGCGCAGTGTCTTTTGATCCACATCTAGAACACTGATGTATCGGCTATAATGGCCCAGGCAGTGAGGCAAAGTTGTGTGAGTAAAACAGCACATCCTGAGTAAATATATAAAACAAAAATGTTGTCAGGGTGAATATTGTCAAGAGGAAGAACTATCCTTCCTCTGCTTGTACTTCCTGGAAAACAGTGTGGTTCTAATCTAAACTCCTATCCCTAAAACTTGGAATGAGTAAGAAACAGCAGACAATAATTATAGTAAATTCATGATATGTCATATTTCAGCACTGAAGGATCTTTGTTATGATGTAGATGTGCTGTACATGCATGAATATTAAAAGAGGTTAACTTAGAACATCAACTTAGCTAACAGTGTTTATCCTAATGTCATTGCTGAAAGGGTAACTAGATTCTTGTTTTTATGCATCCAAACTAAAATGCCCCTTTAATAGTTACTGTCATTTAAGCTCATCAACAAAGCAATGAATGTTTATGCAGTATATCAGTGGCATGCAACCCTGCTCCTGTAGATCTGTATTGTCGAGTCATGAATGTATTGATCTTCCTATAATACTATTTCTGGGTCCAAGCCTCTACTCTGTTTCAAATGGGAATACTGTCTCACAACCATTTATGAGCACTTCTTTTATTGCACACTTCTTAGGTAAGTTTTTCAAAGCTCGTGATTTACAATAGTCTCCAGGCTTACAATGACCCAGACTCAGTATTCAGAAAAGATGAATCACTAGCCACCTAAGATTTTTAGTATGGCAGTAAAGGTTATGATCATGATTTGTAAGTAATACTACAGCCGTCTGTTTGAGTGTTTGTTGCTTTTTGTACCAGGAGCGCTTGGACTCAGAACTCGGTGAAGGTGTGATGTCAGACTTAACTGGATACCTTCCTGTTTACCCCCAATAAATATGTCAGAACTAGCTAATTAAGATATTTGAGTTAAAAACAGGCATTCAAACAAGATTATGATGCTTAGTAAATGTTACCTGTTAAAGCCGATGAGTTTCCAGTTGAGCAGGTCAGTAAGCTGCAGCGGCGTTGAAGTCCAAGGTTGAATGCTGTCTCTGTATCTACTCGGATGTGGTACGTACACAGACAGTGCTGTAACTAGTCGTCTCACTGCAGCCTCCTCGCTGCCTAGTACCACCAATGTTCGGCCACTCAGAAGGCTATACACTGCATGCACTGCAAAGGGAAACTGTCGCAAGAACTGCAATGCTGCCCGCCCTACTCTGCCACGCCTTCGTCTGGTCCCACCTTCTTTTTTCCCCCTGGGAAGACAAGCTGAGAAAGGGCATTCGGAGGTTGTGGAGGCAGAGGTGCTTCGATAGCTGAAGCAGTCTGACAAATCATCAGGTACTGTCCGATAGGGCTCATCTGGCAACGAGAGAGGGATCGATTCTGTTGCATGACAAGCATCTTGGAAGCTTGACCCACCCAGGGATAAAGTAATAGGACAGCCAGGTGGAGTCAGGGTGACAGCAGGATAAAAACCTTGCAACGACTCCAAACAGGCACCTCCATGATCTCCAGGAACATTTCCCATCCCGAAAACACGTTCAACATTTTTGTTGTCGTGTTTTTGACACCTGTCTTTCCCATCATTCTCTTGCTCTGGGCTTTCTTCATCAATTGCGCAAGGGTATAAGGCACGCAATTCTTCTTGTAGGATGGATTCTGTCGTGCTAAGCACCTCAATGCTGTCTTCGCTGCAAGTCCGTCTGGTAGGTACCCTCCCTTGCCTTAGACCCTCCAGTGCAGCTGTAGTGGACAAAGGTGGTGGACTTTGCAGTGCTGTGTCCATTGGTAAATTTGAACCTTGGGATCTGAAGGACTTCTCCGTCCCTAAGACCTCGATACTATCTCCACTACTAATACTGGTCTTCATCAAAGCTGAAACATATTCCACATTTTCTTGACAATCCAGAGCGGTAACTACTCCCTCATTTTCCAGTTCAGCGTCTACTGGGGCGGTGTGGGAGGTCAAGGGTAGGTTATGCTCGGAAGGGGTATTTACAGAGCTGGGTACAACTGGAGATTGGCTAGATCCAGCCAACTCTAGTTTGATTGGCACCATTTCAACACAGGAGGCATATGACTCAAGACTGACAGGTTCACTTAGAACGGAGGGTGCAGGAAGAAAGGACGGTTGTCGCACTGAATGTTGACCAGCTATTTCAGTCTGTAATCCAGCACCCTCTTCCAAGTCACATGGATCCTCAAATAAGAAATTGGTAGATTTAAGGTTGCGGAGAAGATTACGGCAGAGGAGTTGTGTGTAGAGATGGCAAATATCTCCTCTGAATGTCCTCTCTATGGAGTCCAGTTGCTGTAGAGCCTGTTGGTGGAAGTATTCGTCACACAATTCCTCAAGAGTTTTCAGACGCTTGTCAAATCGGCGAGATGAAGTGGAGCTAATCAGATGCAGAGAATGCGAGGGTGTGTTTGTATAAGGAAAAACATTGCATTCTAGCATTGGCTCAGCAAGCTGATCGTGCCTTAAATCATCCAGGTCAAGTTCCAGAGAATGAGGGAGGTCATCTGGTTCGTAAGGGGAGTACTCAGAGTTTCTAAGCTTCCTGGTTGGGTAGCAAGTGACCTGTTTTAAAAGGCTTTTATAATCCTGAATCGATTTTTCTACAGTGGCCAACTCCTGTTCTTTGTTAGCCAATGGCATTGGGCAAGATCCTTGATCCTGCTTGTTCCTTCGATCTCCAAACCGTTTATCTTTCTCATGTGTAATACATGACCTATTCTCATTTTCAGACTCTACTTCCGCCTTTCTTGAAATCCCACATCCGTCTTTCTCTTGTAATTTCATTTCAGTGTCACACTCTTTCAGTTTCACATCTGTATTTCTATCTAATGTAGGCATACCATTCAACATCCGTTCCCTTTCATTGGTGCACTTCACAGATGCATTATTGACCTCTCTTTCTATCTCTCTAAGTAACATGACTCTTGTATACTTCAGATCTCTTAGTTTTATCTCCAGTTCATTCGCAAAGTTCTTCCTGTTCCCCGTTTTCAGACATTCAGAGACTTTGGAGAACTCTGTGGAAAGCTGCTGGAATTGTTGAATGATTTTATTCTCATCAGACGACACATAGGCAAGGCAAAGTGGTCGCACAAACCCTCGAGCCTCCAGGTCATAGAGCGTAAGGTGGTGCACATATGCAAATGCTCCTTCTCGAGAATCCCCTAAAACTACCTTTGAGTCTTCTACAAAGTTCAGTTTCAAAGAGCCACAACCTGCCGAGCTGGCGAGAGAGGACTGATAGTCCACTGACATAATCCGAAGGGAGAAGTGGTTCAAATCAAACGTCCCACAAGCTTTGGTTTCAGGAGGAACAGTAAGCAAAGGTTGGGGCCCAACTTGCTCCGAAAACTCTGATAAAAGAATAAAGTCCTTCTTAAAATTAGCACCAGACACTCTGGACCACGGGGTGATATCCCCAGAGTAGGGATACATGGGCACAGACAGTTCCTCTGGAAGAGCTGATGGGTCTATTTCACTGAAATCTGTTTCTTTAGTAAAAGCCACCAAGTCTGGAGAACCAATCATGGTGAATTTTTTTTTTTAAACAAACCGGACAGGGGTGTAAAAAATATTGTGAAATTATACTTAAATTAAAATATGAGGACTGTCAAAATGTTTCACAAAATTAGTTGGGATTGTCTTTTCTTTAGTAAGGTTATTACATCTTAAATACTGATACCTGCTAGTTAAACTTTACATTCAGCAAGACCTGATTTTATAGTAGTTTTACAGTACATGTAGATATAGTCGTTTATAGACTGATCATCTACCGTGTTTACATTCAACATACATACATTCTCCATTTTTCACTTTGACTGGCTTGTTACTTTACTGGAAAAAAAAAAACATTAAAAACTTGTTTAAGCTATTATAACTTATGTACTTTGTTGTACACTGAAGGTCTAAAATTGTAATTAATAAAATAGTTTAATAGTACTAACGTACAAATTCCATAAAATAATACTAAAATAATTAAACTCGTCACTCACATACTTTACACCCCTGAAACCGGCATCTTCAGTGCTGTCCATCCAATCCAGGAGGTCTAGTTTTACTACGTATATCTAAGCAAACTGGTTTGTCGCCAGACCCGAGAATAATAACTACTTAAAAACCACAACAAGCATGAAATTATCCAGTTCTCGCCGATTTAAAAATGACATGCCTGATACAAAATACAAACCATGACATAAACGCAATGTCATGAAAACTGACAGGTCAGTTCAGAATAAAATACGTATAAATCCGCTCGCTGACGGCAGCGTGAGTACAACAATTCACGAGAGCAGTTGTTGGCTAATTTTTAGAAGTTAATTTAAGTCGTTGTTCAGAAGTAAACAAACATTAAAGCGCTTCCCGGAGAGCAGTAACTGAAGCAGCCTTTGCCATAGTTAGCCATGTGACACCTCTGGTTAGGTGGGGGCTCAAACTTGTTTCCGCCTCAGAACCAATTCCTCAAAATAACTGGAAAAATAAGAAGTGCTCGTGCGTTTTTTTGCAGTGTTGAGAGGTGGAATACATATCTCAAAATATTACGAACTCTAATTAATTGATAGGCAATGACAAAGAAAATCCAGTAAATTTATTTTAGAAAACAAACTTTATTTTACCAGCCAATTCTTTTATATCTTAAAAAAAAAAACTTTTTAGAATGAACACTTTATCTTATATCGACTTTAAAAATCCTCTTTTCTCTGGGTCAGTCAATGAAATGTAAATGTGAGTGGCCCAAAGAAAAGGATTATTGGAATAGGATTCCTTAAAATGTCCCATAGTCAAAAGATCATTAATACAGTTAACCTTTTTTCCCTTCAGAAACATTTATTACACGTTTAAGGGAGGTGCTGTTAACTGTTGAGTTAAGTTCAGTATAAACGAGGCCATATCTTTTTTTATTTGACCTTTCATAAACCGTGACTTGTGCTTATTGTGTTTTCACATGATAGCAACGCAAAGGGGAAATCTCTTAGCAAACAAAAATCAATGACAACTGGGCGTGCAATCCATTCTAATGGACATGAAAAGCAGAAGCAACACCAAAAACAATTGTGAAAATTGTGAACAATCTCTTTATTCAGACATGCATCCCAGTGGTAAAGAAGAAATCATATAATATTTCATGTAACCTTAGTAGGAGTAGGTTTCACCAAAGTGTGATAAATTTGACCATACCAATATTTTTATTGTTTTTTGCAATTTATTGTTTAACCAAATTTGTTTGGCAAGTTGGATGTATACATGGAACCTGCATCACATTAACTTTTAGTTTATTTCTGTCCTTTTTAACCATTTATGCTGCTATTGACAAAAGGGTAGAATGTGATCAAGTAGGAAAACAACCCTTATAAAGGTTTAGACAACCCTCAATGCACATTTCCCCCAATCAAACACACAGTATAACAAAAATTGATATAAAAATATTTTTGCATTACTGCTTTATTGTCTTAATATTGAGTATTTGCTTCTTCAGAGTCAACATAGCTTCACACCGTCTATAATTACTGTTGTATATATAGATATATATAAATAATCATGGTCAACACAGCTCATAATAAAAATACATCTGAAGTCACAGACAAACGGTCTAAATACCCTTACACACACACACACACACACACACACACACACACACACACGCGCAAAAGCTCAGAATAAAGATGTTTTATGAAATCTTTCACTTCTTTCAAACCTACATCTAAGCAAAGTGTCTGACTAGGATAGTGCTGCGTAGTAAAATGATGCCGTCACTTCAAAATCCCCTTTAAAGGAGCATGTAAGCAGAAATTCACATCAGAGGACTGTGAAGAGACATATAATATCTAATATTACATTCTTTGTTTAAAGATGCATTATTGCCAGTTGCCATAGAGATAGATGTTTTGATAGATGTAATGCTCTGTGCACAAGTATAGGAGTGACTCAAATAAGAAGTATCTCAGGTTCAGTTATGGCACAGTAGAGCATGAAGCCCATCTCGTCAATGTCGTCCTCAGTAAATCCCTGAAACAGATTCACATTATGTTTAAAGAAACTAGGCATGATTCCAGTCTCCAGGTATCCGATTAGCTCAGCAATCGCCTGCAGGAACCTATCAGCAAACACCGATTCCGACCAATCGGTTTCCTTTTCACTCATGTGTAGAATGACATTGCTAAGATGGCTACCGTTGAGCTTGCGTAGTGCAGGGCAGTTGCGGCACACAGCCTTTAGTGTTTTCAGACACTTCTTTCTGACCCCCGAGTCGGCTTTGTCAAGAGCTGCTAGTCTAGTTGTTTCGCTGGTGTAGAGGCTCTGGTACCAGACGTAGTCGAATGACCCAGTGATCTCTCGCTGCGCCGTAAGCATCATCTCGCTAAGGCGCACTGTTGGCAACACGGTAATATAGAAGCGTTCCCCACTGTCACAACTGCTTTGGGTTAATCCTTGAATCTCCAGTTTGAGCTCAGGAGACCCAAGCACCGGTCGCACCTCGCACTCCAGGGTTCCGGTTAGCGAAGGCCAGTTCATTGATTCCATCACAGCCTTGCCTAGTTGCTCAGAAACAAGCCGTGACGACAGGTATCCACCCAGTAAATGTCGATCCCAGTAGCTCCGTCCCCTTGGGAAGTACTCGAGGTTTTCACGCCGCACCATGCAGAACTGAGGGTGACCCAAAAATGTGTCCTCTCCGGCAATAGGCATCCACAGACTGGACTCCAACTGTAATAAACACATTTGGAACAAATTTAAAAACAGCTTCAATCCAAGTCCAGAGGTCCAAATGGTGACATTTGGGAAAGTTAGTTTGAATCAGTGATGCGCGGGTCAATGTATAAACAAACCGCAGCCGACCGACGTTTTCAACTAACCCGCCCGCAACTCGGACCGCAAAAAACGAAAAAGAAAATATTGTACCCGACCCGCTTCCTGACCCGCATTTTTTTAAAAGTAGCTATAATGCTCATCGTAGCGTCTTAATATAACTTAATATTCTAATTTTGTCAAGAATTATAAAAAATCGTCAATATAAGCTCATAATTTGTACTAAAATAGCCTAGTCTAAATGTTTCGTTTTAAAAACAATTTTAAAAAGCTGGCTATGTCCATTTTGCTGTTTCTGCGCAAGTTCAGCAGACACTGAGGTTCGGGTTTGTTCCGATCAGAGCTCGTGAGCGGAGAGCGCATTTCTGAATATTCCGCTCCGCTCACGGTCGCTCGCCCAACCCAGATGGCCTGCTGGTTCGAAAATATGTGGAATAAGGGCTGCCTCCGACTATTTTTTTTTTCTTGTCGACTAGTTGTTCATTTCCATTCGTGGACAAATCGCCCCTTTATATTAAATTAATTACTTAAAGGCTAGCCTACAGGAATAAGCGTAATGACCGCACGCTTAAAGCTTGCCACAAAGAACCGGTTAAAGTAATGGTTATGAATGTGTCTAAATTAGCAAGGAGACATTTAATTGTTTAGTAATAAACTGGCGTTTTCTGTGTCGCTGCAAAGATGAAGTTGACAATGCGGAGATTGCGGACTCGCCATGAACGCCAGAGAGAAATGCACATTTCATATGGATTAGCCTACATAATCAGAGAGTATAGCCTATTATTTTGGTTTGAATATTTTCGTTTAAAAGTAGACATTTCAAGCTTTCTGTAATATATAGCCTATATTTATCAAATCTGTGAGGCACAAGTTGAGTTTCGGCGCCCTCCAGTTCACGTGCAGTGATCGCGTACCGGCGCCTTATTTTGTCTGCTATATATTTGCTTCTTATTTAATAAATACGGGCAATTTATTGATAAAACATTGATCAAAATTAAGATACAATTTATACAAAACGAAAATCTTTTAAAAAGAGTTTTCTATAAAACAAAACTTAATGAAGTCGTCAAAATCATGTTTTACCAAAAACAGCGCCGTTGAGGGCGCCAGCGCCTCTGCCTCTCAGCGCCTCTGCCTCGCGAGTGGATGATAGCCCTGAAGACGCCTAGCAATGATATACCTTTAGTTGTAGTATACCTTTAATAAAAGTTATCGCAGCGCGCTAAGAGACAATGTTAACGGAAAATGCAGCCCAGGTATATGCATAATGGAGATTCCAAAGCTCTCTTCTTTGGTCAGAACCATGGAGAGCGATCGCGGATTTACTTTTACAATGCAACACAATATTTAAAGAGCATCAAGTTATTAAAATCTATATTATGTATACGCACAGATAATATAACAGTAGGCTATATTAGTCAATATTTTTTATTAGGTTAAGCAGTGATTGGATAACGTTTTTTTTTTATTTATTTATTTAACGTTTTTAATTTAAGGCCCACCCACAATTGGTCTGGCTTATCCAAAACTGGAATCCTGGCGCCGTGCCTGGTTGGTCGTGCCAGTTTTGTGGTTATCAAATGTGTAAATAGCATCGCAAGAAGTAGCCTACACATGACAAAGCCAGCACTTTGGTCATCATCTTTCTTTCATTATTTCGGCAAATGTCTCCCACACTTTACTCTTTCTATTTGTGTATTTGCGGAGCTTCCACTCCCCTGTCTTCACCTTTTCTCTTGCCGCCTCCATCTCTACCTGCAGACTGAGCTCGTGCGTCATCTTCGCGCCAGTTATTCAGCCAATAAAGTGTAAATTAAATTTAAAACGTATTCATAGAAAATTGTGTCTAGAACTATATCAATTACAAAGGTTTAATTGGCATCTTTATTTCAAACGACCCGACCGACCGCGACCCGAATATCATTAAAAATATTTTCGAATGACTCGTAACCGCGGGTGACCGCAGGCACCCGCTCATTTCGGATCAACCCGCGCATCACTGGTTTGAATATAATCTAAATCAATTTTGGTCAATAAATTACAAATATTGTAGAAAGAGTCATCAAAATCTCTGCTCATTTAAAAACGACGGAAAGGCTTATCGAGGACTTTTATTTTATTACTATTACTAAATTATATTACATCATCCCTGAACTCTGCATGACCAAGGAAATCAAAAGAATAATTATATTTAAAAATTGTGAATGTTGGTCTAAATATGATCTAAACCAATGTTGGTCATTTAAAAATGCTGGGGGGAAAATAAACATGAAGGACGGGAAAAAAAAAACATGAAGGACCTAGAAATTATTATTATTTTTTAATGATTTAAAAAAAAATAATAATATGTCCACTGAAATCCTAGGGAATAAAAAAAAAAATAATTTAAAAATAGCGATGGCTGGTCTAAAAATAATCAAAACCAATTTTGGTCAACAGTTGAAAAGTATTGTAGAAAGGGAGTTTTTCACCAAAAACTTAAAAATGGCAGAACGGTTATTGAGTATAATATACTATAAATCAAAAGATATTAGATTAGATTAGATTAGACCCAGAGAATCAAAATAATATGTAAATATCTTGGCATGTAAATAAACATTTGAACAACTGGTGGCGCTAAAAGGTTTAAGATACAAAACACATAAAAATACAATAAATATATAAATGACATAACATATAAATTATATTTATTAAAAATAAATATAATTATCAACATATAGTACATGTAACAAAACTCAAGGCTAGCTCCGGATATCATGAAACTTGATTGGTCTTTAAGATGTATGGAATAGCAACTATAGATCAAATTTGCACACATGCAAGCACAAAGATAGTGGTCCAGAGAGAATCTTGATACCTGTAGAGGCACGATCAGGCAGGCATGATCGGCTTTGACCACTTGCAGGTCGTCGAGCAGTGACCCCGCCAGCATCATGTCTCCCAGCGGCATGTCTGGGTGTTTGGAGTGCAGGAAAGCCTGGATCTCTGTGGATATATCTAGCGCTCGCTGTTGTGCGACAGACACCTCCTCCGCTGACAGACACACTCGTGTTCTGAAGTACTGCTGCAGACGCTCTGCAAACGTCATCACACACAGATCCAAGCGTTTCCGGCGCTGAGGTGGGTCAGCGTCACACCGCTGGGGTTCAGGTGAGGGTAGGGGGATGGGCTGAGACAGTTCTGCTGAACACACACAAAAAGCTTTTTTACTTAAAACCGCATTCACAACCCATTTTACTTCCATATCGTAATGTGTTTTAGTGAAACGGGATGTTCAGTGATATCAAAACCCGAATTTCCATGGGACAAAAAGGTCCAATTGACATTAACCAGTAGTTTTAGAAGTTGAGCAAGTCAAAACATTCTGATAAAAGATTACAAAACTTTTGGTTTGGTCTAACATGCACTATGAATTGTGCACAATGAGACCGTAAATAGGGTAAATTTTGATTTCTTGTCGTTGCCTTTCAGCTAGATGGGAAATACCTTCATTTGGAAGACTCTTTAAATATGTATGTACCTTTCTTGGTTGCCGCTGCAATCTGTTTCATGACTACTCCTTCAATACCCTTGTGGAGCAGTTTGGGGGAGGCACTAACCAAGCCTAACTCCTCCCAGCTGTCCGTCATCTTCTTGTCAGGCTTCTCATCAGGAGGCCTGCCAGCACGTTCTATCAGCTATGACATCACAATAAGAAATAAGAGATAAAAAATAAAAATAAAAAAATCAATAAGTAATCAAAATAAGCCATAATAGAGAGTAAACGTTAGGTTCTGGAAATAAAAATCCCATTCATTGTCCTCTACTGGGAAATAGTTTTTTAACAATAATGTATAAACCGTTAAAGACAGACCTACTGTAAAGTTTTTTATTAATTAATGGTATATGCTTCTGTTGAAGTCATCCCCATAGTAAGTACACATTGATGGCCTAAGACACGAAACGAGCGGTTTGTGTGAGAAAACGAACAGTATTTATATCGTTTTTACCTCTTATACACAGCCACGTCCAAGTGATCTGAGGGCGTGCCGTGCGCGCATCCTGGTGTGTGACGTGTGCGCAGACTGGTGCATAGATATATACGCTAGATGTTGCCTTGTCTACGGAAGTTCATTGGAACGAATGTCTTTAATGCGACATCTAGTGTATATATCTCTATGCACCAGTCTGCGTACACGTCACACACCAGGAAGCGCCCGCGCCCTCAGATCACTTGGACGTGGCTGTGTACAAGAGGTAAAAACGATATAAATACTGTTCGTTTTCTCACACAAACCGCTCGTTTCGTGTCTTAGGCCATCAATGTGTACTTACGATGGGGAATTGTTTAATTTGGACGATGGGGAATTGTTTAATTTGGACTCTGTGCATGCTCTTTGAGACAGTGACCATAGACCTGCATTAAATGACTGATAGACAAGAACGGTTTGACCTAAATATATCAAAATTTAAACTACTGCGGAAAAAGACACCTACATCTTGGATGCCCTTGAGGTAAGCTAAAACATACCAAAATTTTATTTCAAAGTGAACTATCCCTTTAAGAAAATAAATAAATAAATAAACAGTGGAATTCCTGGTGAAAAATTACATTTCCCATGATCAGAGAATCAAAATAACACATTAGCTCTCGCCCACACCCTTCAAACAATGCGAGTCAATCTCCCTACACTCTCAAAATACTTATATTTGTGTGTGTGTTGTGTATATATATGAAAAAGAGAGTACACCCTTTTGAATTAATAATAATAATAATAAATAATTCATTACATTTATATAGCGCTTTTCTCAGCACTCAAAGCACTTTACATTGAAGGGGGGGAATCTCCTCAACCACCACCAATGTGCAGCATCCACCTGGATGATGCGACGGCAGCCATATTGCGCCAGAACGCCCACCGCACACCAGCTTACTGGTGGAGAGGAGACAGTGATAACGCCAATCAGTATATGGGGATGATTAGGAGGCCATGATGGACAGAGGCCAAGGGGCAAATTTGGCCAGGACGCCGGGGTTACACCCCTACTCTTTCGAAAGACATCCTGGGATTTTTAATGACCACAGAGAGTCAGGACCTCGGTTTTACGTCTCATCCGAAGGACGGTGCTCTTTGACAGTATAGTGTCCCCATCACTATACTGGGGCGTTAGGACCCACACAGACCACAGAGTGAGCGCCCCCTGCTGGCCTCACTAACACCTCTTCCAGCAGCAACCTGGTTTTCTCAGGAGGTCTCCCATCCAGGTACTAACCAGGCTCAGCCCTGCTTAGCTTCAGTGGGCAACCAGTCTTGGGCTACAGGGTGACATGGCTGCTGGCTATTCTATGGTTTTGCTTATCAGAACATAAAAAAATCATCTGGTTGTTAGCACTAGCAGGTCTTAAAATTAAACAACCTCAGATGAACAACACCACATGACATATTACAGTGTCAATGTCATTATTTATTTAACAAAAGTAAAGCCAAAATGGAGAAGCCATGTGTGAGAAACTAAGTACACCCTATGCTTCAGTTGCTTGTAGAGCCACTTTTAGCTGTATGACTTTATCAGTCGCTCACATCGTTCTGGAGGAATTTTGGCCCGCGCTTCTTTACAACGTTGCTTCAGTTCATTGAGGTTTGAGGGTTTATGCACAGCTCTCTGAAGCTCCTGCCACAGCATTTCAATCGGGTTGAGGACTGGACTTTGACTGAGTCATTGCAACACCTTGATTCTTTTCTTTTTAAGCCATTCTGGTGTAGATTTGCTGGCGTTCTTGTGATCATTGTCCTGTTGCATGACCCAATTTCGGCAAAGCTTTAGCGGATGGCCTCACATTTGATTCTAGAATACTTTGGTGGTTTATGAGGTGGTTGTGCTGATGTGCTGTGTTTGGATTTCACTGTGCATTATGGCCAAACATCTCCACTTTGGTCTCATCTGTCCAGAAGTCTTGTGGTTTGATTAGTTACAACTTTACAAACCCTAACAAGCCGTGCTGCCATGTTCTTTTGAGAGAAAATAGGCTTTCTCCTGGCAACCCTTCCAAACATGCCATACAAGTTCAGTCGTTTTCTCATTATACTGTCATGAACTTTAACATGTTAACAGAGGCCTGTATAGTCTGAGGTGTAGCTCTTGGGTTTTTTGCAATTTCTCTGAATTTCTAAAATTCAATAGGGTGTGCTTTCTTTTTCACATGACTCAATGTTGTCACACATCATGTCGTTCCAAACCTGTATGCATTTCTCTCTTCTGCAGATCACAAAAGATATTTTGAAGAATGTTGGTCAATGAGAACAGAAACTAGTTACCAGCATTCTTCAAAATATTTTCTTTTGTGTTCCACAATACGCATAGTTGTCATTTTTGGGTGGACTAACCTTTTAAATCAATATTTTTATATTTATCCATCACTTTTATTTTTGGCCATGCCATTTGCAATGCTAGTGCAAAGCAATTGTAATTCTTTAAAGCAATTACGTACACAGTCTTGTACCTTTGTCTTTTTGTCTGATTTTCTTTCTTTCTGATTTGCTTGAAATCAAAGTTTGTAATGCTGTGATTGATCTCATAGTTGGTTGGTTTGATTCATGGCTTCAAACTCTTTAAAATATTTTAATATCTCTATGGGAAAAATTAACTTGTTGCACTCTATTAAACAATATTATTTTGACCAAACAGAATTGTGTAGCGTGTAATAAACTAAAAAACAAAACGAAAGTTCACCCGTTTCACTGCTAATGTGGCGATGCCCAGCATTGCAGCTCCGCCGACCCCCAGCACCAGCCGGGCATTGGACAACAGGAAGTCAATGACAGCAGCAATTCCATCTTCTCCTCGCCTTTTTCCAGAATAATACATCACTTCCTCTGTGAAAGTGTCTGAAAATGTCAACAGAGAATTACATTACCATTTGATTTCACACATGCTTCCTCAAAGTCTGATAGCTTTTGAATTTAGAGACTTGAATCAAATAAATAATTGTAAGAATGTGTTATCTACCATTTTTTGGACATGTATCATGATATTCATGGTACTAAAAACAACATGGGGCACTTTGGTGTACCATAAATAGTATATATGCCACGGTATATATTAAAGTGCTATTATTATTGCTTTAGGCATTTGATACCATTTAAGTCACAATGAAACAGAAGTAGCAACAGATCTTTACTTCTCGATTGTGACATACATCCAGAGTGTAATGGATTATTTTGAGATGTGGGTGTTTGCTAGATGAACGCAAGCTTGCAGGGTCGGTTTAACTGGACTAAATGATTGGAGAAGTCCTGCATACATCACAAGAGAGAAACATGTCGTTTTCACTGGAAGATTCAGTTATGACATTGTGATTAAACATTTTGAGGTCAAAACATAAAAAAAGAGAAACATTCACAAATGAATTGTACACAATAACTTTTAGGGTGAATTTTCATTTAATTCTGGCTTTAATGTACCACCACAGCACTCTTTTATGAAGGTTATTCCCAAAACACATGGTGCTCATGTGTGCTACGTGACAGGCCAGGCATCCGAAGCTTCTCCTGCCACTCACTCTGTCTGTGGATCAGAAATAGCTTTGGGACAGGGTGGTTTTACCAGGTCTAAATTTAGACCCATGTGGCTTAGTAACTCTCCACTTATTCATATGATCATTTTGTGATACTAACTTAGACTTCAGTCTCTGGCTGTGATCTACAGATTACAGTAGTCTAAGGCTCGGACATGGATGAATACAGTATCACATAGATACATTTTAGGCCTAATATTTTTTTATTGCAAAAGGTGCTTGAAAAGTAACAGATCAAAGCAGTATATTCCTGGTTATTGGGTAAAGGGCCAACTGGGTTAGTACACATTAAATGACACAAGGCCTGCATACAGATGGACTTTAAAACCCAGATAACAATAATTGTGTTTTCCAGAAAAGACAGCTGATGTATTCAAAACTGATTAATGCTATCAGTATGTTAAACAGCACGCCTGCACATCACACGTATACAATGTATGACGTTTTTTCCTTCCTAAATATTATATTAAATCCCATATGACTACCAAATAATCGAATACCTATTTTCAGTAGTTCACAAAGGGCATAAATTAAGCTGAAAACAACAGTGTTTTGCTCTGTTAGCGTTTGCTAACTTAACTAGCTGTCTGTTGAATTCAGAAAACCAACAATCTTGGGAATATATTAAGCAGTCAACAGTTTAAAAACACGACTTAAACAGCTAACTTACCTTTTTAAGGTGGTTTCAAATCAGTGCCATTAGCGTTTAGTATCGAATTCAGTACTTTTGTCTAGTACGCACTTGCTCTCTTACCTATAACAAACACACCCTACGTCACTATCCCGCTGATTGACGTACTTCTAGACCAATGAGATGACAGTATCGCCTGACGTCAGAAGTTTTTGTGGAATTTCTATGCATGTATGGCCAAAAGAAGAAATAAGCATATCTTACACAATTTTTACATTTTAACTGGAGGATCCACACATATTTATTTTATTTTCATAAATTATTTTAAATACTATTGGTGTAACATGTAAATGAAAAAAGTTTTGATAAATTATATGGTTTCGTATTTTATTTTCTTACACTATGACACTTATTTTATCGCTTCTGTATTTGGTTCTATTGTTCAAAGTAGAAAATAAATGAAACGTATGTTGTTCTTGAAAACAGAATAATAAAGCTGCATTCGCATTTGAATGGAGAACCAAAACACTCCAAACTGAATAATTATTTTGTGCATTGGCACTTGATAATGTTTATATATATGTATATATATATATATATATATATATATATATATATATATATATATATATATATATATATATGTTTATATAAAATACACACACACACATATATATATATATATAATGTTTATAAAACTAATAAATAATGTAGTTTGTGATATTCCGCGAAATAATTTAAAACATTCCATATTATCAAGCAACATTGTGATCAAGCTAATATTGTAATCTGTGAATAATTGGTGGAAAGTTCTCTCGTACCATCTAGTGGACATTCCTTTCATTTACAACCAGCGTCTGAAGAAATAACCTGTGGGATTTGATTGGGTAGCGATTCAAGGTTGCATAGCCACACGAAATATTTACATTTTGACTTCTAAACCAAATAAAACAGTGCATAGTGCAAATTATGAATATCAGAACTGGAGCAATTTTTTATTTATTTTTTTACTTTCCGATGCATGTTAAATTAAGTACAACCTGAAAATGTTCAACCTGATGTTCCTATTCCATATTAATGGACAAAGCAATTTGAACTTAAAAAAAAACAAAAAAAAAACTCCCCAAATATAAACTAACATTAGTAAGAGTTTCAAGGAACATTGAGCGAGAATGTTTGGAATTTAAAAGTTAACTGCAAAACAATACAACAAACATGAAGAACTAGAAAAATAAAGAATGAACATAGAACCTCCGAAACACACAGTGCCTTTTAATCTTTTGTGCAGCAAAATCTACTCCATTTGTTTTCAACCTTTAAACAAAAATAGTCTCGTGTCAGCCTCATGAATACAAAGTATAGTCTTGTAGTCAATGGCATTTTTGGGACACAGTTTATCGTCTTTTCCTACTTGTTCTCCACTTCCATTCAATCTCAGAACTAAACAGTATGAACATAAATAAAACATATACTGTTGCCATTATGACAGTCTCATACAGCTCTTGAACGACATCTGAATGAACTCTTTTCATCAGAAGTCAAGAATCTAAACAGCACGGTTGTCAAACAGGACGAGTTACCATGGCTATACCACCCTTCACTGGGGGGAAAGCACTGAGAAGCTACTGTGTGGAAATCAAAGACACATTTTATTATCACAGTATTAACTTGACTCTCAGCATTAACAAAACGTGCAATTTATTCTCCCTCTCGCTTTCTCTTGCAAAAACAAAACATTTCTGTAAATGATGATTTGACGGCCTGTTCTAAGCTTCCGTTTTAGAATTTATCCGACACAATTCTTAAAGCCAGAAAAAAACAAATCACCCAAGTTTACTTGAAAAAGTGGACCAATACACAGTTGTAGTTGATATTATGTGAATGATCTATATATGCATGACACTGGCATATAAAGTTGCGAAATTGTGAATTATGATTGAATTCCATGTCAGTTTAGATGTCTTTTTATTCCATACATTTCCTTTAATCACACAGAACAAAATATAGTGGATATTAAAGTATCATTTTTGATATGTCTGAATAGATAGATCAAGCAGCCAGCGTCTAACGTCCTTGAGTCCACCCACCCCAGAAGCATCTCTTCTACTGAGTCACTGTTGGTTTGAGCAAACGTAAAGGCGTCTGAGGAGATAAGCAGTGAGTTCTGATTGCGTCTCAGTGACGTCTCATCTTGACTCGTCGCGTGGGAGCGTGGTCGTGTGTGTGGCGTGAGCCCGGCTCTCTCTCGTCAGTTCTCCTCCAGGAGTTTTCTGAACTGCTGTCGCCGTGACGTCTCTGTCGGGAGGGGAGGGAACGCCTCTGCAGCTCTTTGTCCATCTCTAAAATACGAGGCCTGAGGGAGGAACAGAGCAAAATGCTTTTAAGCTAAATGCATGTGTGGAATGTGACAACTTCGTTAGTCTTGAAGGATTAGGTCAAGCAGAAATGGAAATTCTATCATCATTTACTCACCCTCATGTCATTACAAACCTGTATGCTGTTACTTCCCCCCCGCAATGACAGTTCATAGTGACCCCAGCATAAAGGTTTGGAATGACATGAGGGAGAGTAAACGATGACTGATTCCTTTAAGCACTTAAGCAAGCCGGTTCAGCAGGGTGATGTGTTTTTGGACTTTATACTGCATCTTGCAAAAGCAAAAATCTGTAGTTACCAAACACATCGTAGAAATACCCTCCATGCTTATCTCTCTCCTACTTTATCATTCAAAAGTATGGGGTCGCTAAGATTTTTAAAGAAATTTCTTATGCTCACAAAGGCTGCATTTATTTGACCAGAAAAACAGTAATAATAAGTGAAAGATAATTACTATTTAAAATAACAGGTTTTATTTCAATATGTTTTAAATTGTAATTTACTCCTGTGATGGAAAGCTGAATTTTCAGCACCAGTAACACCAGTGCCACTAGATTGCACTGGATTTGGTAGTGCTGAGGGGGGGGGTATTGTTCATTTTTTCATAAAATTTATATTGTTTTGCATTAACAAGAGCAGTAACTAATGATATTACGCGTCTATTTCTTGGATATGCACGTTTTACAGTGAAGCGCTGAGCTAGAGTTGAGATGCAGATAAAATTATTATTTTTTTTTTTAAATGTAAATATTCTACTCTTATTAAATGTATCATTGTTCTTCTATAGTATCACACTGAACTGACCGACAGCTTGTGCTTATATCTCATATATACTTTTTTATATACTTTTAAAACCTGGGTTGCTGCTAATTCTTGTATATAGAAATATTGTACTATCTTTCTAGAATACAGGAAGTTCTCTCTCTGCTGTATTGGTTTTTAAGTATTTTGTTTTTCTTAAAAAATTGTGTGTTTTGTATATATTTATTTCTATTTATATTTCACCGTTGGTTGATTAGTGAGAAATTCAAGTTTGATTTCTTTGTTTGTCTGGTATATGTGAAGAAATTGTCAATAAAGTTGACCTTGACCTTGAAAAGGAGTGCTCTTTAATTCTTCACAATTGGAAGATTACGTTTTTGATGAGACTTCTTGACATTTCCTACTTCATACTTCAGAACAAGAAGCATCAAACTTTGACACATTTATTTCTTGATGATTTGATATTTTATAATAGGAATTTCATAATATCTAAATGTAAATTAATTAAAACATTTATAATTTAAAAAAGCTATATTAGGTGGAAATGGCTAATAAGCCAATAATTCTTTGCCACCATCTACTGGTTATAGTTGTAATTTCCTCTCTTTTTTATTTTAAAATAAAGTGTTTGCCACGTGTTAGATTTCCTACATCTTGAAACTTTTACAAAAGAACAAATACATGTATACATACATACATACATACACATACATGCAGGGTCCGAAATTAACACCCGCCAAGCGCCAAATGCGGGTAGATTTTCCGTTTGGCGAGTATATCTCAAAAGGCTATCCGCCACAGTGGCGGGTGAATGTTCATACCAAAATAATAAAATTGTCAGCGCGCACGCGCTCTTCTGCCTCCGAGCAGAGAGAGAGAGAGAGAGAGCGCGCGCGAGTGAATGAGCCCCGGCCGCGTGCGCGCACTCACTATTCAGAGCGGACAAGCGTCAAGCTTTCCTGTACTTTTTGACAGAGCTTCTTTGCAGCTCAAGTCGGCGGTGGTGTGTACGTACAGTTAACGCTCTACGTATATACGTGTACGTATATATCTGTTGACGGCGCTGAGGAAAAAGGATATGTGAAGCTGCCGCCACTGGAAGAAGCGGTCGCCCCAAAAAAGCCGTGCAGAGCGTCTTCAGCACTCGCGGATCGTGCATACTCCGCCGCTGGCCAGGCTGCTTCTGCTTTAAGTTACATTTTGGCCGTTCTTTTCTCGATAAAATTAGTTTTCTCATAGCGTTTGCAACGCAATACTCGTTCCCTTATCTCTCATGGAACCGAGGTTACGTAAGTAACTTAACCGAGGACGTTCTGCCTTCCCTTCCACATGAGTCAGGAAACAAAACTGACAAAAAAAAATAATAATAATTATTTTACCCCAATGATAGTAATATTTCATATATTTTGATCAATATATATAGTTTTTTTATTTTTTTATTATACATTTCAAATTTTGCTCTGGACAATTTTTTACGTTTGTATTCAACATAATTTGCCTACCTTATAATCTCAATTAAAAGTACTTGAATGAATGTATATGTGACAAAAAAAAAAGGCTGTTTATTATTTTGGCCGGTAAAAAATATGCTTGGCTGGTGGATTTTTTCATCTACCAGTCCCCGTGGCAGGTGAGCCAAAAAGTTAATTTCGGACCCTGCATACATACATACATACATACAAAACAAATTTTTTTTGGTCATCATATTAAAATTAACATTTATACTGGATAATATTTAGAGCGTTGTAGTGCTGGAAAAAGTGTGAAGCACTTGAAAGACCTTGAAAAGTGCTTGAATTTCACTCTCAAAAGGTTGTGCGAACACCAAAATGAATAATATAAAAACAGACTATTTAGTCTAAAAGACTATTTCTGCCACAATACCATGGTTAACAGTTAGCGCTAATACATGATTAAACCCATGGTGAATGTTGGTGATTTGAGGATTGAAAAGCCTTCTATAACTTGTTTATTCATGTTACAGTGTTTCTCCTGATTTCCTCGTCAGCGCTGTCTGATCTGATATCTATTGTTCACATCAGATAATTTGCACTGAATTTGACTGCTTCCCACTAGATCTCGCAGCAATGTTTAACACAGCGGTAGGGATGGGAATTGATAAGAATTTAACGATTCCGATTCCATTATCGATATTGCTTATCGATCCGATTCCTTATCAATTCTCTTATCGATTCTTATTGGGTGAGGAACTAAAAACAAATTTGTTTGTATTAACTCGCTTTAATATCTGATCAAATTGATAATTTTCACATTAATTGGTCCGGACAAAAAAATAAATAAAACTGCCATTTATGTGCCATAAAAACTAAAAACACAGACTGAAAACAGTAAAGGAAAAGCTTGTGCCTTTTGGAATATTAACAGTGCTCATTGGGATTAGGCTATTGAGTTACTTAAACAATCTTTGTCAAATAATACACGGGTTTTCTTCACATTTTGAACGTTTTTGTTTCCATTTGTTTAATTTCAAGATATGATGTGACTTATCCATTGTTGTTTTTACAGCTACAAAGCTGGGAGCAGTAAATGATATTCAGTCACATTATACACGCTTTTAACATTAAATAAAGCACATAAATAGTACCTGGTATTATCATTGACACTTTCGCGACGTCGCAGTAAAATAGGATCCGTTTCAAATAGAATCGTCGCGTCTGGTTAAACTTTGATTATGAAAAATGATACTTTTTATCGCGTGTCGCGCCGTCGCGTCGCATGTAGTTAGGACGCGGTCAGAGCGCTTCTGCCTCGATGCCATGTTTACTCATAGTGTTTGCTACATTCCGAACCAAAACAACGCAGCACGTGTGTGACGTCGTGTCACATTTCGACGAGCGGAACCGATAAGCGGAATCGTTAAGCAGGCACGCTAACGGTTCCAAGGAATCGATTCACTGGGCACCGGTTCTGAAGAAGAACCGGTTCTCGGTTCCCATCCCTACACAGCGGCGAAATCAAACACTTTCTCCCTGGATCTCCCAGTGCTGTGTAGTAACGGTAGTAAATGTAGTCACACCGGCAGGAAAAGTAGTCTCAGGGCCGGTTTACACCTGGTCACTTCATGTGTTTTTACTGATCAGACACAGCCACGTCCAAGTGATCAGAGGGCGCGGGCGCTTCCTGCTGTGTGACGTGTGCGCAGACTGGTGCATAGATATATATACACTAGATGTCGCCTTAAAGACATTCGTTCCAATGAACTGCCGTAGACAAGGCAACATCTAGTGTATATATGCACCAGTCTGCGCACACGTCACACACCAGGATGCGCGAGCACCCTCAGATCACTTGGACGTGGCTGTGTATAAGAGGTAAAAACGATATAAATACTGTTCGTTTTCTCACACAAACCGCTCGTTTCGTGTCTTAGGCCATCAATGTGTACTTACGATGGGGAATTGTTTAATTTGGACGATGGGGAATTGTTTTAATTTGGACTGTGCATGCTCTTTGAGACAGTGACCATAGACCTGCATTAAATGACTGAGAGACAAGAACGGTTTGACCTAAAAATATCAAAATTGAAACTACTGCGGAAAAAAAGACACCTACATCTTGGATGCCCTTGGCTTGAGGTAAGCTAAAACATACCAAAATTAAATTTCAAAGTGAACTATCCCTTTAACTTTTAATGAAGATGATTGTGAGTCACTTTCAGTTTTATTTGAGGTAGTTTGCGCTAGGCTTGATGAAGAGATAATCCGCCGCGGTGATGCATATCTGGCTATAACATGACATATAACCTATGACACGCTCTCACACGTTTATTTTTAGCATTGTTGGGAGGAGTGTGGGGATGTGGTTTCAACAACCAGATGCATTTAGACTTCTTTCCACTTTCTATTTTTTTTTTTTTATTCTACTTTCGTCTGTAATGCGGCCCAGAACACCTCCAGAAGTGGTTTGAGCAATCGGATTTAAATCCGTCTCGAATGCGTTTCGGAGAGCATTTACACCTGGGCCCGTATTCATAAAGATTCTAAGAATCCTCTCAGAAAACTCTTAATTTAGCTTAAAAACTTTTACGTAGGAGTCTTAGCTTAAGAGCAATTCGGGACTGATCTGAGAGCAACTCTGAGTAAGGAAAAGACAAAAACTTTTATCTTAGTAAGAAGGCGGGGTTGACCCCGTTGCTATGTATGACACAATCTTTTGAAGACTGTGATTGGTTGGTTGTCCAAGAAGGGGAAAAAAGTGATTTTAAGTATAGGGTCTATTCTAAGCCTTCACTTTGAAATTACATGCGTAATTTTTCCTATTTGACCGTTCTCACACACACACATTATATAAATCCTTATTTTATTAACCATGCTGTTGATTTCCTATAAGGTATTTGCTTGGCTTAGAATGATAAAAATTGTTCCACTCTTTCTAATTACACTGATTGTTGGCATGTCTATTTAAATGGTGGTTTGAATGTTGGTTTTAATGTATCAAACATGGAATTTTCCGAGTTGCCAAATATCGTAATGTAGTGATTACTTTCATTTCGGGCGCTATGGCATTTCTGCGCTGTGTTGGAGATATTAGCGTGTCTCTAAAAAGATCTGTCACAAACATGATCCCTGCATGATCTAATTTAAAGCGTCTTATTAACTCACTGTCATCCATTGTCTGCAACACATTTCTTCTCCTTCTTCGTCTTTCTGCCATTTTCTCCTCTGCTAAAGAAACTCTTAAGCCTCTTAAAAGTCCTCGTCCGTGCTCCTAACAATTTTGACCTTAAGACCTCTTTTAAGGGTTAAGATGCTTTCTGAATTACTTTTTTCTTTACTAGGATTTTTTCTTTAAATTTAAGAGTAAACGCCCACATTTCTAAGAATTTTCTTAGAATTTTGTCACTAGGAGCTACTCTTTGCATTAAGATTCTTTATGAATACGGGCCCTGGTCTTTTCACGATCGGATAGCTATCCGATCACAGAAAACGCATTAAGTGGCCAGGTGTAAACAGCCCCTAAAGCCCTGGACATGATCCTTCAGAAATTATTCTAATATGCTGATTTGTTGCTCATTTATTTGCAATAGAAATCTTTTAATATAATGTTAAAGTAACTAGTGATTTGAAAAGAAACTTTTTAATTGAATGAACCCTTGCTGAAAAACAAAAAACAACAAAACCTTACTGACCCCACACTTTTGATCAGCAGGGTATGATTTCATTATTTTGCGGGATAATGGGGTTTACTAAGATAAACCAGAGTATAGTTGCACGTGATCTCAAGATGGCCGGTGGGTCCAACTTTAAGCAAACAAAACAGCTTTTCTACACTGGTCTTTTAGACACCAAATCAGTTGAAACATTTGTCATATTTACTTCTTTAGGTATAAAACCAATTGAATAAAGTAAATAAATAAATTACATTTGTGCACTTTAAATAATAAAACTAGGTTTTTATAATTTCTGAAGAAAATCCAGCCTGATCAACTGTCCTTAACAAGCCACACTTTTAGGTATTTATTAGTGGTGTAACGATCCCCTCATGTCACGATTCGATACATATCACGATACGATATTATTTCGATACTCTAAGACATATGATAAAAGGTTGACAAAAAATGCACTGTTGATTAAAATGCTAAATTTGACATTACATTGTTTGGACTTGGTGCTGGAAACATAATGCACAGAACAATAGAGACACCAGAATAAAAATATTCATGATTCTGAAGCTGAAAATACAGTTATTTTAGACGAATATTCTAGATATATTTATAATAATATAGGCCATAATACATTTGGCATTATCAGGACCCACAAATATTTATATATATAGTATATATATACAATATATACAGGACCCATTGTATTATTATACATTATATTGAACATTATATATAGTAGTTTATTGTAGTACTGACACTAAAACTCTGAAAACTTGAATTTTTTTCTCACACAGTAATTTTTGTTTTGGGTGAATCATACACATATTGTCACTATCCATGATACATATTGCATTTTTGTATTGTGATATATTGTGACACGATATATAGTTACACCCCTAGTATTTATCATGCCTACAGCACAAAGTGGGATGAGTTTTAGTGGGGTTACACTTAATTTTAAGGTTTCCTTGTTACAGTGTAATTATGCATTTAAGTACTTATTAATATTAATCAACACTATATACTTAGGGTTAGTTGCATGTAATTAAGCGTAATTTATTGTTATTACTAGAGTAAGTAAACAAGGAGGCTAAAATAGTTAGGGTTAGGGTTAGTAGCACCACTATGTAAACAGCATGAACGACTTTGCAAGTACCTGTGCGCAGCATCTGGGTCAGCCTTGCGGTGTGAGCGTTTGGCTTTGAGTGTGTGTCGTCTCTCCGAAGAGTGGATGGACGGGCTCCGTGAATTGGAGTCCAAGCGAGGGGCATCCGGCCTTGTTCTGCAATAAAACACACCAAGACTAATTATACACCCCCACATATGCTTCCAGAGCTTTCAAGAACAACTCTGACTCAACCAGAACAACTCACTTTCTGAGAATGATGACAGCTCTCCTCTCCTTGATGTCCTGGGGGCGGATGCAATGCGTGATGTCATCGGCTGCGTAGTCACTAAAATAAAAGAGCATGAGCAAGAATTTAATATTTTACTATAAACATGGCAGTACTTGTGAATTTTATCCTTTCAAGTACCATGTAAACTCCAAGGCAAATATGGCAATTATACACTACTATAGTATAAATCACCATGGAATTACCAGTAACACTCCACAATAAGGTTTCATTTATTAATATTAATTAATATATTATCTAACTAACATGAGCAACACATTTGTTAATCTTTGATAGTAAAAATCTAGCTGTTCAGTTTTTGTTCATGTTAGTTCACAGTGCATTAACTAATGTTAACAAACACAACTTTTAGTTTTTAATAATGTATTAGTAAATATTGAAACTAACATGAACTAAGATTAATAAATGCTGCAGAATTGCAGTTCATTCTTAGTTCATGTTAACTAATGTAACTAAACACATTTGTAATGTTTTAACTAACATGAGCAACACATTTGTTACTGTATTTGTTAATGTAGTTAACTAACGAAACCTTATTGTAAAGTGTTACCGAATTACCTTATCACTACAAATAATATCATGATAAGAATGTCCTGAACATGAATCGCAACACAGTAACGTTAGCGAGTGTCCGTGCTGGTAAAGCCCCCCCACCTGAGGACGGTGACGCTGCCGCGCCTCACGGGCAGGTGCAGCACGGGCTCGGACACGCGGATGGGCTTGAACTGGAACTTGCAGCCGAAGCAGAGCGCGCTATCGCTGAAGAACGACACGGACACGATCGGTCGCTCGAAGATGTGGATGGGGTCCACGTGGGACACGATGCAGCCCCCGGGCTGGTAGTCATTTATCACGGCGCTATTAACGAAGCCCTCCGGTATGACGCCGTTCGCCACAAGGCGATCGATGACCAGCTCGTGCACCCAGTCCGGGATCTCGTCCACCTCGCCTTTGGAGTACAGGCGCTCCTGCCCGGGGCCGCGCTTCTCGAGCTGCGAGCCGTACGTGTAGCCCTCCCCGAAGAAGTACTTGTTCCGCAGGGGCGCCCGGTCCACCGTGTGCTCCCGGTAGAGCCCCTTGTCTGCCTTGGCAACCACCTCGTCGATCTTTGCTTCGATGCGCGCGCACTCCTCCTGCGTGAAAATACTCGCTTGCTTAATGCCGCTCTTCACTTTGCGCGCCTCCGCGTCCCGCCGCTCCTCGTACTCACTATCATCGTCATCCGACGCGCGGTATTTGCGCTTCTCGCCGTTGCTGTGCTCGAAAACAGTGTCCCTGTGCGGTGTCATCGACTTCAGCTTCTCCCGCAAATCCGTAAAACCGGCCATTTTAAAGAGCAAAGTCCGAAATTTTGCGGAATTTTAAATGTTGTTTATCCTGAATTCACTTCAGGTCCCCATGTTAGAATATTAGTATCGGTCACTGAAGTAGTGCGAGACGTGACCGAAGGCCTGGAGCGGTGCCTCCTGCTTCCTCTTTCCCTGTTGTAGCAAATTAATCCAACCAAAGTTTCCACTGCCCCATTCCACGAGCAACCCGGCTGAGTGTGTAACGCGACGCAGAGAGTGTGTTGTCAATCACAGGCGGCGTTTTCCTGCGGTTCAGTCCCATAACATTAGCACGTAGCACAGCTGCGACACCGCTAGCTTCCAGTGCACACAGGTTTACAGCGGCATGTTGTTTGAATAGCACGCCTTCTGGTCACTGCAAGCTGTGCTGATCAGCTTATTATAATATATCCAAGAGATAGTAGTTATTCTGCTGCTTCAGGATTGTACAGAGCGGTGAAGAGAACGTAAACTCGTGTAACCAAAACTGTTTGAGTGGCTGCGCATGCGCGTCAAGCCTTGCACGTAGGCAACTAGGCATGAGGGTCTGGTCCAGTGACAGCCAATGAGCGACGCGGTCAGCTGTCAGTAAATCCCTTCAGCTATATAAGGCATTCTCGATTAAATTAAAGTATTGCCATATTTAAGCATTATTTTTGTTATTATTATAACACTAACTTGTAGACAGAAAAAGTACGGGTGAGAGTGGGAATGGGATGACCCAGGACAGACTCGAACCTGGGTCCTCAAGATCTCAACAGCTCTTACATGTCCGGAACACGTGCTGCTGATATCATTATTGTATTTTTTATAATTTTTATTCAATTACAACAACACAAATGTTCCATAAAACTAGAACAGCATTTCAATATTTTATTATTATTATAACTTCCTTGTATTATTTAAATTGAAATGAAAATACATCTTTAGTCATGGTCTTTTTTTTTTTTTGGATCAACATATTTTGTCATAAAAAGGGTTATGTAATAAAATAATTGATGTGCAAAAGTTGCAAGCCAGTTAAAAACCCATAATGTACAAGAGATCATTGTTTCTAAGGCTCAAATCTGAGGGGCATCCTTAGTAATCTCATTCTGCATAATGAAAACATAATTTTAAAACAGACAGCTATGCAGCTACCAATAATAATAATAATATGCTGTATTTTAATCTTATTAATTTATTAGATCATTATAGAAAACACAAATGTGAACATCATATTCCAGTTTCTCCAAAATACTGAGAGTTATAGACAATTACAGTAGGACAATTTATAAACTTAGGCTATACCAATAAATGTATTAAGAAATCTATAAAAAATACAAATTTAACAACCCACAGGCCCCATATGTTAACGAATAGCTAAATATACAAAGTTTGACTGAAAATTTGTCATTACACTACTTTGAAAACTACCATTTCATTGTCAGTCTGTGTGAGATAATAATGAGAGTGAAAAATATTACATTCATATTGTGTTCTCCTGAGTAACATCTCTCTTCAATCTAACTTGTATGTGCATGTGTTAAAAGATTAATACAAAAACATTTATACCTTGATTACTTTCATATCTAAGATATCAAGGAACAATTTTACATTACATGTTTTGATGCACAAAAGCAAGGCAAATAATAATCCATCTGTATAAATATTACGCATTCAGTACAAAAATAATGCTTTTCATTCATCGCGTGTGTTCTATACATAACATGTGATCAAATACACATGATTAGTGCAAACATCGCATTAAGAGGTTTGGTTTGTTTAGTTATGATGAGATGAACAATAAATAAAAAATTACACATACAGAATGCATGAACATGTGTTTTGTTACAGCATGGTGATTTCACTGGGTGGCAGCGTCAGCCTCTTCTCTCGCACAGAGAGCATATTCTCAATGTGCATGGCGATAACCCGACACAGCTCCAGACCCTACAAACAACACATATGGTCATAAACCACTCATTAATACTAGTCATACATGTGCTGAATGTGCGTTACCTGTTCCAGCTGTAACTGTGTGACACTGTGGTTGGTTAAGTCTCCTATCAGGATGTCCACATAAGGATAACTGGATCCAGCGCTGGGCCGCTGTGTGTGAGCTGACTGAACCAGCTTCAGCTGGAACTTCACCAGCATCTCCTGCCAATAGAAATTTAAAGTGCCCTTATTATGCTATTTTAAAGGTTTCTATATTTGTTTTGGAGATTTACAAGCATCCAAGGTCAAAAAACACTTTAATTTTCTCATAATATACTAATTTCTCAAAGTGTCTGAAAACGGTGTGTTTGTAGATTCAGTCTCTCTAAACCCCTCCTTTCCAAGAGCCTATTCTGCTCTGACTGTGTTTGGTTTGACGCTTTCAGTGAGTGCCGGAAACAAGCGCATGCAAAGTGGATTCTCAGCGCTGAAAACAGCATCTTCATTGAACAATAGTTCATGAACTCGTTCATATTTTGGGTGAACGTGAACTGAACGTACTGTATTACTGCCTGATGAACGTTACTGTGAACTCGTTCAATCTGGTGTCTGTGAACGCCACGCTCTCTCAGATTAACCTTGTTCAGTAAAGTGCCAGATTTCTATAGAGGTGTTTTTACGAAAACCCAGCTAAAACACACCGTAAACCGGCCTTAATATGTAGCGGAAAAAACACCCAATCTGGCAACACCAGCCGCCAGTGTCTACTGACTCTCTTGTTCGATCTTGTTCATCAAAATGAACAAATCTTTTTTCGAGTCATTTCGTTCATTTAAGGGGCTTTAAATGTTATACTTTTAACTGGCAAATTCCCAGAGCACATCCACCTACGCAATCTTGATCATATTCCGAATTAAGAAATCATTATAATGCAGTCAAAAATCTTTTATACAGGGAACATAAATAATTACTTTACCTTCCGAATCTTTCGTTCATTTGTCACGTGACAGACGGACTTAGTGAATGGAACGTTCATGAACGACTCATCACTTGCGTTACAAATCAAAACAAAAAGCAGCAAGGAGGCATCGTATGATCATTTAAACGAGTTTTATGACAAGGTCGGTGAGGGTGGGAAAACTCTGACGCATAGCTTCAGTGTTAAAACTGCTAAACTAATTGTCTATGGTTCTATATAGGCTGTGGCAATCATTTTGAAAAATAATATCTCGCAGCAACATGGAAAAAAAGAACTATGAACTAGTTCATTTTTGGAACTGTGAACTTAGTTCAAAATTTTGAGTATGAACTATGAACTGAACTAGTTCATTTTAAAATTTGTGAACTGAACTTTGAACTAGTTCATGTAGAAAGTGAACTTTCCCAACACTGTTGTTTGCAGTGGCAACCAATGAAGACCATAGGCGGAAGACCATAGATCATTATGCAAATTTGTTACATTGTTACGTATAGGTATGTAAAAGGAAGTGAGACTGGAATTTCTGACGACTCATTTCGGCAGTTCAGAATCGATTATTTCTTTTATGAGACAATAATTTTATTTGTCATGCACTTTGATCTTTCAAACTTTGCAGACCTTTTACATTCACAAACAGCTGTATAACACACTACATAAAAGGTTATATTCGAAAAAGCTTTATAAGGGCACTTTAATTTGTAAAACTGAAAACATTAGCTTTTGAAAGTCTGTGTGTGTTTGTAATACGCACATGAGTGTCTTTGTGCAGGAAGTTCAGTCCGTTCTGATTGACAGCGAGGATGCATGGTGCAGAGATGGTGCTGTTGCTGCTGCTTTGGATGTAAAAGAAGGACGATCCAAACATGGGAAATGCACACACCAAACCTGAAGCACACACACAAACACAATCATAGTTATCATAGTTTTATCTTATTTTAAAAAAAATTTAAAGTTAATGAGGGTGTTTGGCCTGATGAGAATAAAGTATACCCAGGAACTGGGATCTGGCCTGGTGAGGGTTCAGGCTTTGGACGGCATGTACATGTTGGGCAACCAGTTGCATCCACTGCTGAGGCCCCTGTCTCCCAAAGATCTCAACTGGGATGTACTCTGTCAACTCATGACTACAGAGAGAGAACATGTCAACATTTCAAGTCATTATGCTTTTGTATATTATTCCTTTTTTAATAGCAGGACACTTATATAGTTATATACAGATACTTGTAAAAAAGAGAAATAGACTGCTGTTTAAAAGTTTCAACAAAAATATTAAGCTGCTCAACTTTCAGCATTGATAATAATAAGAAAAGTTTCTTGAGCAGAAATTCAACACATTAGAATTATCTCTGAAGGGTGAAAATGAAGTAAAATGTAAGTATATAAAAAAAAGATTGTTAGTACAAATAAGGTTGTGTAAAGAATGTAGGATGTCTAAAGTTGAAACATACATAGTAGGTGTGTAGCGACTGTCTTTGGCTCTGTGTTTAAGAGCAGCAAGTTTGGCAAACTGGTTAAACTGCTGTTCACTGATCTTTCCCTGAGGTATGATATTCAGCAGACCCTTCACGTAGTCTGGCAGAACCTGTGCAAACACAAACACACATACAATTATGAAGGAATTATAGGTGCAGGTACATTTTAATTAGCATATAATTGTGCACTTTTTGAAAATGTCTGTAACATTATTAATAAAATGTGCTCCAGCAATTTATTATATTTACACTACCGGTCAATGTTTGGGGTTGGTAAGAATTATTATTCATTTTTTTAAGTTTGAAAGTTTCTTATGCTCACCGAGGCGGCATTTATTTGATAGAAATACAGTAAAAATAGTGATATTGTGAAACAGTATTATAAATTAAAATAACTGTTTTCTATTATGAATAATATGAATATATGTTAAATTGTAATTTACTCCAGTCTTCAATGTCACATGATCCTTCAGAAATCATTCTAATATGATGATTTGCTGCTCAGGAAACATTTCTGATTATTATCAATGAAGAAAACAGTTGTGCTGCCTAATATATTCGTGGAAATATTTATTTTTTCAGGATTTATTTGAAACTGTCACTTTTGATCAATTGAATGCATTCTTGCTGAATAAAAGTATATATATATATATATATATATATATATAAAAAAAATTCTTACAGACCCCAGACTTTTGAACGGTAGTGTATATGTCATTCTGCGTTCACGCCATGTCATAATTACAGTAATTACGAGATGACAACATGTGATGTCCTTTCAATGGAAACACTATCATGTGTTGCGGTCAGGTGGTAAAAGTCGGAGCTTCCGAGTTGTAATTACAAGTTCTATGAGGACGTGAACGCTTTTTACAAGTCGGAATCTTATAACAACGGTAATTCCGACATGGCATGAATGCACCTTAATGTACATTTTCTTAACACAGTGTCCTGGCCAGATGCAATGCCTGGAGGTTTCTAGCATCAGTGTTTTTTCTGTCCTCACTGAAATCCAAATACTGTCAGTATGAACATGGAAGAGACAGGATTGCTGGTTTGATGTTTCAGTGCATTGCAGCTGGTTAGGACGCGTGTGAGTAATGGCATATGATAAGACAGACATGTCGTGCCTGGTTATAGTGCATGGTGACACAGAGCTCGTTGTCAAACTTGAGCGGATGGGCCCAGATGACTCGTCTGAACCAGAAGCTGTAGTTGGTATCAATTTGCTCCGCTTCTGTTGCAATGTCTAATATATACTCTCGCTTATTGAGGGGCCGCACATTCTGACCTGTGTGACATAAAATATATGAGTGAATAAATCTGGTAGTGCAAGCAGAAGAATGCATAGTTATATTGTGCACAGCTACAGAATATACAATTTCATGCATAGAATACTTGAATAATGTACTTTTCCTACATTCGTTAAAATAAACAAGCATAGCATGCTGTGTAGAATAGCATATCCCACAATGCAATGCTCTTGACTTGACCTTTCATTTCCAGTGTGACTAATAAACCAGAGGTAAAGCAGCTGTAATTTTTTAATATGCCCTTTTTGACTCATTATTATTTAGTCTGATAAATTACTGAATTAAAAATGCAAGATGAGGTAATAACATAATAAAGAATACTTGTTTTTTAAAGTTTTTCTTTTGTATGCTGTGTATATTGCATTACATACCAATTTTTATGAATCAATACAAGTGCAAAACAGAGCATGTGGTCTAACCACTAAACCACGGGTTGGACAATGCAATGCACAGTATATAGAGAGCAATATTCAGTGTTCAGTTCGCTAATATTCCACTCTGAACATAGCCTTATAGAGGTGTAAGGACAGCAATCTGTACCTCTGTTGGTGACTATGAAAACTGTGTACTCATCCATTGCCTCCAGCCTTTGTAACGCCATCTCATAGCACAACTCCTCTATGATATCCAGTGCTACCTGCACACACAACAGATCAACATCTAGATAACTTACAAATATCATCACATGCAATAAATAGTATGAACTGTCAAAAAAGACAAGAGACATACGGAGCAGGTTTTGATCTTCAAATGTCTCTCAATTCCGCCGGGAAATAGAAACAGTTGCCGCTTCGAGCTTCGACCAGCCTGAAAACACATTCATGAACATAATTACATTGTAATTCATATTACATACTCTACTGATCAACAGATGTTTTTTACAAGCAATCTCTTTTGCTCACCCAGACTGCATTTATTTGATCAAAAATACAGTAAAAACAGTAAAAAAGAAGAAATAGTATTACAATTTAAAATAACTGTTTTCAATTTGAATATATTTCAAAATGTAATTCATTCGTGAGATGCAAAGCTTAATTTTCAGCATCATTACTCCAGTCTTCAGTGTCACATGATCCTTCAGAAATCATTCTAATATGATGATTTGCTGCTCAAGAAACATTTCTTATTATTATCAATGTTGAAAACAGTTGTGATGCTTAATATTTTTTTGTGGAAACGGTTTTTGTCAGGATTCTTTGATATGAACATACTTTTTTGTATCAATGTAAAAGTCTTTACTACCACTTTTGATCAATTTAATGCATCCTTGAATAAAAGTATGAATTATGTGTTATTGACCATTATGGCTTTGAGCTCCATACTACTGGGGTAAACACTCCTGCCACCAAACTGAAAGGTCTTTCTCAGATTCTGCTCACAAGCTTTAGCAATTCCTGGAGATCACACATTAAATAATGTTAGATCATCATGCGTCATAAAAATATTATTTTAATTTAGAGACTAACATAAGTTAAATGTGTACTGTATATGTGTGATGTATAATTACCATGAAAAAGCACTTCAGGACTTCTGCAGACGTCTCTGAGGAACTTGAGTAAGAATGGTTTGAGCACTTCAGAGCAGCGGTAAAAAGCAGTCAGAACGTAAAGCAAGCGCCAGCCCTTCTGACAGCTGTCACTGAAACACAACACAACACAACACTAACATACAGACCAGCTGAACACAGATTCATAACAAACAAGCCAATACACAAAAACCATCTCACGGTTTAGAGCTGGTATTGGCTGTAATCTGTCTGAGGACTTGACAGTAAGCCTCATCCTTCATCAGTCCATATTCACCCGTTAACTACAAAAACAATTGTGCATTTTAGTCAAAGCTAAAACTAAAACATATATCAAACACAACTGGGGTCTATGAGCCCTATGGGTAACAGTACAGCTGGTCCTATGGACGAGAGGTTGTGCTTTACCTTAAGGAAGGTGCAAACCACAAACTGCTCTGATTGGCCCCTGAGTGGATGATCTCCCATGAACTTCATTATGGCTACATACAAACCAAACCCAGACAGATATAAATCTTGAGATATGAAGCATTCCAAAAGAATAATAAACAAAAATAAAACCGACTGAGTGGCTGTGATTTATGTTTCATCTCACCTAGGAAAATTTCAGAAGCAACTCGGTTCATGTTGGGGTCAGTGAAGTCTATGAGGGACTCTGTGATAGGGTTCTGGAGGAAACAAGAGATCATCAGTTTTATATGTGTGTGTGTGTGTGTGTGTTTGTGGTGTACATACTGTATATACATAAGTCTCTTACGCTCACCAAGCCATTTATTTGATCAAAAATATAGTAAAACAGTAATATTGTGACATATTATTACAATTTAAAATAATTAATTTCTGTTTTAATAAACAATTTATTCCTGTAATAGTAAAGCTGAATTTTCAGCATCATTACTCCAGTCTTCAGTGTCACATGATCCTTCAGAAATCATTCTAATACGTTGATTTGGTGCTTAAGAAACATTTCTTATAATTATTAATGTTGAAAACAGTTTTGGTGCTTAATATTTTTGAGGAAACCATAATACACTCTTTTTCAAGATTCTTTAATCAAAAAATGTCACAAGCTTTTTTTCAGCATTTCTTTTAAACAGAAATCTTTTGTAACATTATAAATGTAAATCTTTACCATCACTTTTGATCAATTTAATGCATCCTTGCTAATATTGACCCCAAACTTTTGAATTGTAGTGTATATGTATTGTAGTGGACATGTATTTATATGTTTATGTACGTATGCATATAGTGGACGCAGTACCTTGCTGAATTTCACCATCTCTGCGGGGTCTTTGTTTCCTTTACCTTTTTTGGACTTATCCCTGAACGAATCACTAGTAACATAAAGAAAAGTACAACATCTGGACTCAGTCCTGTGTTGGATAATAAATATCATTATTGTTTTGTATTATAATAGCAGTAGCATCACTTTTACCTCTTGTTTCCATTAGACGTTCTGAAATATTTCTTAGCAAACTCCACCATGTTGTACTGGCTGTCCGAAATAATGTTGCCCTCAATTTCAGAGTCACCAAAATCCCCTAAACCATCAGACTAGCAATCACAAACAGACATAAAAACGAGTATGTAATATTAGTAATATTCCGTCAGACACATTTTGTTCAACTTAAACTCCAATATCTACTAACAGCCTTGTAGTAAATAGGAAATTCACATTTTTTATTTTCAAAGATCAAGAAAAAATTGAATACTGCATAAAATGTTTTAATAGTGCACTTTCATTGTCGCATCATTTGCTAACATTAAAGCTACACTGTGTAGGATTTTCTCCCATCTAGCGGTGAAATTGTATATGACTACCAACTGAATATTACTTTCTAGCCCCTCCCATTCCGAGGGCGTTTTAACTCCTACGGTGGCCGTATTATTTCAAATCTGCCGGCAGTCGCGAGTAATCTCCCCCTCGCATTCGTCACGGTGCCACCGAGTGTAAAAACGCGAAAGGCGAAGCTTGAATTTCCAGGTATGTCCCTCTTTGTCTAATGTATTTTCAAGATGGATGCGCAACATGGCTGCCACCATTCGAGCGTCTCGCTCGTATGTATTCTAAATTGCAGATTATACACTTACGAGAATACTTGATTAGTTGGTAGAAGTAATTACACATTAATGAGAATGTACAATTTTGAAAGAACAAAGTGTTTTTTGCTAAAATTCAATTTAAAATATTACGCAGTGTAGCTTTAAATGTTATGACATATAGAGCCAGATTTGCTAAACAGGGCAAACTATTGTGAAAAAAAAGTGCAATTCCAAATCTACAAACAATACTCAAATTAAAGCACACAGACACAGCGGGATTATTTCCATAATGACCAACACAATCTACCCATAGCAGCGCAAATTAGCGTCTGGTTTAAGACGTGCTTTTTTGGGCGGTAAATAATGCCACAAATACCAGTAAATTGATGAGTGCAAACCTTAGTAAATCACCTTGCATGATTCATTTAAATATTCTCCTCCCATAAATTTTGCATCTGAAAGTGAAACTCCTACAAATGCATACGTAATAAGGTCAGCCGCAAAAATAACCCTGTCCATTGCTTTTCAGTGCTATTCTTTTCCACTGCGTGTCTGTAGTAAATCCTGACAGTAGTTTTTTTTAATACCAAAAGAGGGTTTGTGCTGGAGCAAGCTGTTTATAAATCTGACCCAAATATATTGGCATTATATCAGCCATCAAACAGCTTGTCATAGTGATATCGGCATCAGCATTTTTATATGCTGCATGAATGAAATTGTGTTTCTATACCTCAAGTGAGGGGTCTAGTTCATGTGCAGCTGCAGTGGAGGCCACGGCGAGAGCGATAGCTCCTGATGCTGCCACTCGACCCTGTCTATCCCTCGGCTCATCTCTTCTATCTGCCGGGAGACTCAGGAAATCAGGAGCAGCTACAGGAATCACACACTCCATGGGGAACGCTCCACTCCGACCCTGCACTGCACCATACTTCCAGCCTGAAAAAACAAACATAACCTTATGACAGCTTATTATTTCTGAATTCCACTTTTTTTAACATCTTAATAGATGATGGCATTAATAGATATCTGTTTTCATCATGTGACAAAATATATCTAATTTCTAGTTGTTACACAATTTAAAGCATCCTATAAACAAAATATATCTAAAAAAGGTCATATGTTAAATGTCGGACCAAAATCTGGTGTGCCTCTCTTTAGCTCCTCGAGGTAAATGACTTTTTTCTTCACCACACAGCCGTAACTCTGACCTGAAACACAAATGCACATGCATACTGTACCATGAAAATGTCACAATTCTTTCTCTAAAATGCATGCACAGCAGTTTAAGTATAGTCATGCACTGTACGGGACCCCCCCCCCCCCACCCCACCTCATGGATCTCCTGGAGTATCAAGGACAAGCCTGTCCCAAGGTTAACTGCTGATCCTCCTTGATGGAATGCAAATATATTGAGCTCATTCGAGAATCTCTTCCTGTAGAGTAATTTCCTAATCTTTATGGACTCAAAACTAAACAAATCACTGTACTTTTGTGTTATTGTCATCCGTTCAAAAATGTGGGGTTGTACAATTTTGTACTTACCAAGGCTGCATTTATTTGATCAAAAATACAGTAAAAACTGTAAAATTGTTTCTGTAAAATTTTAAATAACTCTATTTTCTATTTCTATAAAATCTATTTGAATATATTTCAAATTGTAATTTAATCCTGTGATGCAAAGCTGAATTTTCAGCATCATTACTCCAGCCTTCAGTGTCACATGATCCTTCTGAAATTATTCTAATATGCTGATTTGCTGCTCAACAAACATTTCTTTAAAAACAGTTGTGCTGCTTAATATTTTTGTAGAAACTGTGATATATTATACATATATTTACTGCCACCTTTGATCAATTTAAAGCATGAATAAAAATTTTAATTTCATAAAAAAAAAAAAACGTTTGAATGGTAGTGTACTTTAACTCAATGGGATGAGATCAGCAATATATTATATTCGGGTGCCAAATATTTTACCCTGCTAAAAACTGCGTGACATCACAGCTTGTGGGAAAGACCTATAGATTTTAATGTGATTTTAATGACTGCATTTCTCACCCTCCTCTAATCCATCCATGGCCTGCAGACGAATGATATCTCCTTTATGGAAGTTTAAAAGAGCTCTGTCCTCCGTAATGAAGTTTCTCTCTGCTACAACGTACTCAGAGTCCTGCGGAGGAAGTCAGAAGTACAGCATTGCACGTTAACACAAAATCAGAGCCGTCTTTGGCAGTGTAACAGCACCTTAAAGTCACCATGAAATCAAAATTGAATTTTATTATTCATTTATTATTATTATTTAGTATTTATTATAAATGATTTATCTTTTTTTAAATGAATGCGCCCTTGTAATCTTTAATCAAAATAACTCCCTCTCGCAGCGACATCTCTTCTCTTCTCTGATGACGTGTTAAGTGGCACGAGGGCGGGACAACCTGTCACTCACATCAATCAAGTCCCGCCCTACATTTTTTCTTGTTCGAGAAGCCATTTCACTCACATTTCCATCCCAGTCGGGAAGAAAAGAGAATATCGCAATTTCATGATAACTTTAAGAAATGACCAGAAGAGATATCAAAGCCTCCTCCGTACCTTCTTAAGATGAGAGATGAAGAGATCAATCATCTGTTTGATCTGAGGAGCTTTGGCTGAAAACAGAATCAGTTTCTCATTCATCAGATTAAACTCCAGCATGTTCTGAGACGGGATGGTCACAAACAGGATGTCTGTGTAGCTGTGGGAGAGAGCGAGAGTTGTGGTACTCGATCTTTGACAGACGGTTAAATGGCTGGATGGATGACGCACCTGTACGGACGGAGCACTCTGAAGTAGTCTGGAGCTGCAGAGCTGCTTTTCACTGTCTTTAGAAGTTTGATCCCAGAGTGAGACACTGCCAACACCTGCACTCCAGTTCCCACACTGCCCTACACACACACACACACACACACACTGGTGACACATCAGACATAAACTGAATTCATACTAAAAGTCTGCCAGCAAAAGGAACTCACAGAGGCAGGAAAAAGGCGAGAAAAATAAATCTCCCATGATTCCCTGGCAGCAGCAACCACAGCTTTCTTCACAGTCTCATCCGGAACATCTGTGTTCGGCTCGATGCCATATTGAGCTATGAAATAAACACACATATCATAGTAACAGATCAGTGTAGTCATCAAAAACATTAAACTAAACAGAAAATAAATTTAACTATAAATTAATTCCTTCCTCACCAAACAAGGATTTCATCTTCTGTCTCTCCTCTTTAGTAATGCGCACACAGGCCTCTGTAAATGTGTCATTGACAATCTGAAAAACATCATTTAAAGGTGAGAAATAAACAACAAAAATATGGAATGAAGAGAGAAAATGAAGAGAGTAAAGCAATGTATTTGCAAAAAAAATTCAATATTTTAATAAAAAATTTTGGCATCAGTATGTTTTTATTTTTCTGCGTGTGCATTAAATTTATCAAAAGAGTCAGTAAAGACTTTAACACTGTTACAAAAAATGTATTTCAAACTTTCTATTCATCAAAGCAAATGATATTATGAAGGCAATGAGTTGAGTCCGCCTCACCTGTTTGAATATGAGGTTCAGCACTAGCGGATGGTTCCAGCTGTCTTTGGGGTAGAAGACCTACAATAATGTGTACAGCAGCATTAGTGCTGAAACTGTTCTGTGTTCAAGGTGATCTACGACATTTACAAAATACACACACACACACCTCCTTCCTGAGGCAGATTTTCCAGGGGACGTTTGTGTAGGTGTAATGCTCTTCTGTGCTGCTCCTCTGCAGCTGTGTTTGGATGCTCTCAGATTCCACTGGAAGATCTCGGGACACTGTGTGTGTGTGTGTGTGTATGACAGATGGAGAAATAGAGATGGTTGAGGACATACAGTATGCATTATATACAGTATGTATACTGCTATCCAAAATTTGGGGTCGGTAAGATGTTTTTTCTAATGTTTTTGAAGTCTGCTCATTTATTTGATCAAAAATACAGTGAAAAAGGTAACACTGTGAAATATTAGTACACTTTAAAATAACTGTTTCTATACTCATATATTTTAAAATGTAACTTATTTCTGTGATGGCTGAATTTTCAGCATAATTACTCCTTAATGATCCTTCAGAAATCATTCTAATATGCTGATATATAGACCTATAAACATTTTTGCCGTTTAATATTTTTGTGAAAACCATGATACATTTTTTCAAGTTTCTTGTATGAATAGAAAGTTCAAAAGAACAGCATTTATTTGAAATAGAAATCTTCTGTAACATTAAAAATGTCTGTCACTTTTGATCAATCCTTGCTGAATAAAAGTATTAACTAAAAAACCTTCTTAACAATAGTGTGTATCCCTTACAAAAAGATGGTTATACTACAATACTTCGTTACCGTACCATTGGTACTATATCATTACCATATTTATTTGCTATAGTATTTAGAGAAAACCATGGTAATGCCATCAAGGTAGTGCTCAAAAAGAGATTAAACTGTGATAATACCATAATATCTGTTGTAAGCGATGTGTGTGTGTGTTTGTGTTGTTCACCTGGTGGTGGTAAAGTCAGTGGTGGTTCTGGTGCTTTCTTCTTGCTGCTTTTAGTTGGTTTGAGGCCTCTATCTCTGGACACAGCGGCTGAAGCGAGAGGCTTTCTCTACACAAACAGTTACACACAGCACAAGATGTTATATTTTGCGAAGACAAACATTTTGTGCACACTACGACCAGGAATGAGTATAAAGAAAGAAAAGCAAATTCAATCTGTTCACCATATAAAGCGATCAAATTTTTTAAAAACACTCAATTCATAGGAATGAATGAATGAATGAGGCATTTATATAGCGCGTTTCATATGTACTACAGTATACCCAAATAAAAACGCTTTACAATCATATCAGGGGATCTCTCCTCAACCACCACCAGTGTGCAGCATCCACTTAGATGATGTGACGGCAGCCACAGTACAGCGGCGCCAGTGCGCTCACCACACACCAGCTACAGGTGGAGAGGAGAGAGAGTGATAGAGCATATTCAGTGGATGGGGATTATTAGGAGGCCATGATTGGCAAGGGCCAATGGGTGGAATGTGGCCAGGACACCGGGGTTACACCCATACTCTTCACGTGAAGTGCCATGGGATTTTTGATGACCACAGAGAGTCAGGACCTCGGTTTTACGTCTCATCTGAAGGACGGTGCTCTTTGACAGCATTGTGTCCCAGTCACTATACTGGGGCGTTAGGACCCACACAGACCACAGGGTGAGCGCCCCCTACTGGCCTCACTAACACCTCTTCCAGCAGCAATAGTTTTCTCAGGAGGTCTCCCATCCAGGTACTAACCAGGCTCAACCCTGCTTAGCTTCAGGGTGATATGGCTGCAGGCAACCATAGCTACTGACATCATATGGATTTAGTTGCATCTCTTTATGAACTTTTTGAAGCGTCAAAGTGGTATTTGCGTAGCTGTCAATGGAGGGACAGAAATTGCTCAGATTTCATTGAAAAGATTTTCATTTGTGTTCTAAAGATGAACGAAAGTCTTATAGGTTTGGAACCCAACATGAGGGTGAGTAATTAATCACAGAATTTTTATTTTTGGGTGAACTATCCCTTTATCCCTAAAGCATATTAAAAACACCACATAGACATATAAAAAACATTAAAAACTTGATTTTCTTTAAATGATTAGTTATTAGCTTGCAATCTTTAATAGCTCAGACACGCTTTAAATGGATAGTACGGAAGTGAGAGAGGTAGACACAAATAGGAAAACATACACACCTCGGGAGGAGGTGGATTGTCCATCTGTGTTTTTAGGATATGCATTGCCTCATCATGTGGGTTCAACTTCTTAACAAAACCTTTCCCATCTCGCCTGTCAACAAACGCATGCCATCCTTTCGGTTAAGAATAATAATAATAAAATAATCTGATTGCATGATATATAGGAGCAAATGCACAGGTAACCCACCTCTGTCTCTGAGGCACAGGTTCTGGGTCCGGAGTTTGATACTGTTTAATGATGTCTTTAATGTTGTGGCTGGGAACAATGTGCTCAGAGTTGGAGACAGAATATTTCACCACCTCTGTGGCAGGAGCCGGAGCAGAACGCATGGGACCCGTGACCGCAACAGGAGCTAAGTGACAGAAAGAAAAAGTTGGAAAATATAGAAGTTACAGAAAATGGATTTATTTCAATTGTTGGGCATTATTATATTAAATGCAATCACACCATGTTTTTTAGCAGGCCTGCTGTCAAGTTTAATTGGTGCAGCGGGGGCTTGTTTCTTCCCTAATGTCCCATTAGATGATGCAGCCTGAAAATCATTTAGCCAAAGATAACAAATCACCAACAGTTCTTATAATAAAATATACTCAGCAGTTAAACAGATACACAGATTAGATAAATATAAGTGACTAAAAGTTAATTACAATCAATCAAAGTGCAATTAGAAGCAATTAAGTTGCAGCATAATATGAAAAAGATACAGTATTAATGACAATAATCAATAAAAGACATGAACATAAAAATAAAAAAAAGCACCACTGTCAACCATATTATATTAACTTTCATGAACCAGTTTTTAAAATGTATTCAATATAGTCTTTAACTAATATAAAATTATCAAAATATCACGCTTGTATACAGTTCAAAAGTTTGCGGTTGGTAGGATTTTTAAAAATGTTTTTGAAAGAACTCTCTGATTCTCACCAAATCTGCATATAATTGATAACAAATGCAGTAAAAAGAGTAATACTGTGAAATATTATTACAATTTAAAATAACTGTTTTGTATTTTAATATATTTTAAAATGTAAATTATTCCTGTGATGCAAAGCTGAATTGTGCACATTGTGAATTGAACACATGATCCTTCAGAAAACATTCTAAAATGCTGATTGGCTGCTCAAGAAACATTCCTTCTTCTTATTATTAATGTTGAAAACAGTTGTGCTTCTTATTATTTTTGAGGAAACCGTGATGCAAGTTTTTCTGAATTGTTTCATGAATTGAAAGTTCCACAGAACAGCATTTATTTCCTGCAATCTTTTGTAATATCACAATTTTCACAAATTTATTTGCTGTCACTTTTGATCAATTTAATACCTTCCATGCAGAATAAAATTTCTGTGGTTTAATTTAAATGGTAGGGTATTACATTACATGTATTGGTTTATCCACAGCAAATGAGGAACTTCATGAGCAATTGGTCAAAAGAGCCAACAATATTCCTAGGACACAATGTCAGGTTTACAGTATAAACTAGATGATATCAACACTTGGGCACCTGTGTAGTCTTGGTGTTCTGCGGCTGTGGCGTTGGGGGGCTGTTCTTCTTCATGGGCTCACGTTGCCCCTTTAAGGTGCTGGGGGTGGCGTAGATGGAGGTGGAGGCGACGGCCGGTTGGGGGGTCACTGGAGGGCTTGTGTACGCGGACAGGGGAAATGGGGCGTAGGGGCTGAGGGGGATGTTTGCGTAGGGGCTGGGAGGGATGTCGGCGTACGGGCTGGGTGGCAGAGTGCTGTAAGGGGTAGGAGGAGGACTGGTTGGGGGGCTGGTGAGGGGAGACATTGGTGGACTGGACACTGGAGTGGTCACCATAGCCATCGCCTGCATGGTCATATGCTGAGCCTGAAGATGTAGGGACAGTCGAGAGACACAAGGTGACTTAAAACACTTGAAAACCAGTTCACACCAAGAACAATAACTATAACGATAACTATATTAGCGTCCACACCAGTGGACGATATAATTCTGATTATTATAAGCATGCGCTGCAGTTTTGTCGTTTGCCGCTTTAAATGCTTGAGATCTTTAAAGTAGGATGGATTCTGATTGGCTGTCATTGTTTTCATTGTTCATCAGCTAGAATTTTTTTTTTCCCCTGTGCCGTTATTTTTAGTTGTGATGTGGATATTCTTTTATATTTAGAACGATTTTTAGAACTATATCTTTTTCGCTATTGTTATAGTTATCGTCCTTGGTGTGAACGGGCCTTAAAGGGATACTTCACCTCTGGGAAGATGAATGTGTATTTAAAATAGGTCATTTAAGTAGAAGAAATGTGGAGAAATTTTTGAATTTGGAGCTTTCTAGACTGAGAAAAGCCAGAAAATGTATTTTTGGCTTATGTGGATGAAAGACAACAACTCCCAGAATGCACTTGCTTCGCTGCCTTAGGAGGCCACGCCTACCGGTTAGAGAGCACAGTTGAAAACAACAAGGCTAGCCTAAGTAAGTGATGAGTTTGCCAGGGATTTAGAGACCCAAAATGTCCGGGATCCGGCTTTTGCGTTCTACAGTCACCATTCATCATGTTTACTGTGGCGAGCAGGACGAGGCTGACGGCCGCGGGAGAACAGCGCGAGGCCGGTGGCTTCATTACTGAGACGCGCCGGGTCTCGCATCTCTCACGGAGGAGCGGGAATTTTCTTAGCAATGTTAAAACGCACATCAACCGATCACTTGTTTAGTGTTCATGTAAACACTACAGTCAGATTCACCGATCGGAATTAATTCAGTTAGATTGAAACGAGAGGTGTGCATGTAAACAATGAATGGCGACAGCAGAACGCAAAAGCCGAATCCCGGACATTTTTAACAGTCTCGCCCGCCGGACAAGTCCGGGAAAAGGAAGATGGTAACCCCTACTTACTCAGCTTTCTCCTATTATTCAGCTTTCTCCACAGAACAAGAGCCTGCTAGCTTAGCTTCCAAAGAAAGACGGCTGACACTGTGTACATTCTGTGAGTGAGATCCCTCCCTCTATGGGCGGGTTGAAAACATGCGGAACAACGCCATCTACTGGCTGTAGTCTTTAGCCTCTGGACAGAAAATCCTCCGATGACGCAAAATGACGATTTTTGCGTCATCGGAGGATTTTTTCCAGACAAAAAATACATAAATCTCTCCTCTCAGGGGGATATGAGGGGGGAAAGCATGGTAATTCGAAAATACTACAGGTTTTCTACTAATACAAAGCTTAATGCTAAATCCTGAAGTAACCCTTTAAGTCTTTTTTTTAAATATGTTGTATAAAGTCATGTATTAATTGCAGTCTGATTGAAAAGGCATATCATTTTACATGTAAAACCTTTTTTTTATTTGACATGTCAAAATATGTCAAAATGTAACAGAAAATCTGTAACCAAACATTCAAAAAGTAAAATGAATAATAAATAAAGACAAACAAAATAAAACCTATCAATCATACTAAATGAACACTGGTTTAGATTACTTTTTATTTAAAATTTTAGTTTTGTTAATATTAATCATTTTTTTGTTAATAAATAATTTTTCTTTTAAATTTTTAGTAATTTTGTTGTGTTTGTTTTTGTCATTTGTATAATAATAATAATAATAATAATAAAAAGTCATTTAAATTAACACATTTTTGTATGGATTTAGTTTTAGTTAACAATAATTACTCTGAACTAAACTAAAAACTAAAAAAAAGGGAGTGTCTATTTACACTAAGTGTAAATAGCCTGGCCCGGGCTATTTACATTAACTCCACCCAAAATACTGCTATTTTGACTTTGTGTAAATAGAATCTCTCGCTATTTGCACTTTAGTGCAAATAGCCCCTGACAATTTTTTTTTTTAAATAATATTATTGAAGAAAACCTTAGGATGACCATGGAACTCCTTAGAATTAGAAAGCCTTTATTATCAGATAGCTAAATACAAAAAATCCAAAAACTTCTAAAAACTAAAAACATGTTTAATGCTGCAAAGAGATGGTGATCACATGACAACCATTAACGAATCAGACGTCTCAATGATTGAAACTGCTTGCACCTGTGGTTGAGGTAGTTGTGTTGCTCTCCCTAAGGAAAGCATGGGCCGAAACACGTTGGAGAGTTTTTAGTTTTTTGTATGTAGCCATCTGATAATAAAGGCTTTTTAATTCTAAAGAGTGCCATGGTCATCCTAAAGTTATCTTTGATGGACTACTAAAATACCTGGACCATAGAGCACCTTGACTGGATACTTCTCCTTTAGATGCGCTCTCTTCTATTGGACTTTGTTTAAATAAAATTATTGTTTACACAAAAATTTAAATTCACTCATCCTGAAATAATTCTTCAAAAAACAAAACAAAACAAAAAACATCACTTGAGCATGAGGATGAGTAAATGAGAATTTTCATTTTTGGGAGAATTATTGATTTATTAAAAACTACCATAATGACGGCTTGCTGGTTGATGATGGTCTGTTGCTGTTGGGCCAGGACAGTTTGCTGTTGCTCTGAGGGGAAGAATTAAAAGACAATACTGAATACTCGTCGATCACTCCAAGCCCTGTAAAGCTGATGGCATTTTAATTAGAAATACCTGGCACTGGGGACACCGCTGGCATTCTGGGCATGACTGAAGTGCCTGGTATGGGTGGCAGAACTCTCACTGCTGCAAAATACACATAACAGAAAAATATCACACACACAGCCCATCACATCATTTAATTATGTGTAGTATGTGGGCATTCATAATTGAGTCCAGCTTAAAAGATCGGCATAGCTGGTCCTCAGGTTGGGATTCTGGTGAGCTGGTGTCTCTGCCAGGCTTCTTGACTTGACTAACGAATCTGGTCAAGCAGCAGTAAAATTAAGTCAAATTTATTTGTATAGAGCTTTTCACAATACAGATTGTTTCAAAGCAGAATGTTTATCATATCTTAATAATCTTTATGCCTTATAGCCACATTTATTAGGTTAAAGCTGGGTGATGATATAGTTCTAATATAGAAGATACAAGCAATCAACCAGATAAGATATACTATATAGTATGTGTTGCCCTACGCAAGTATACTGAGTGTGCATACGCAGAAAAAAAGTTTGGCATCTTTAAAGAGCTGGGCGAGTAAAATTTTGTGAAAAAAAAAAAAAAGATAAGGAAGTTGAGATTAAACCGATGAATACCCTTTGAAAAAGTCTATATATAACTGTACTACACACAGTGTACTGTATGTATGCAGAAAAAATTGGATAAGTTTTGCCGGCAGTCCAGCACCAAAACCAGCATAAACCAGCCTGGACCAGCAAAGAAATTCCTGCTTTTTTAAGCCAGACTTCTCAGCAGAGAATGTGTGAAAGTGAATGTGTGTTTACCTCCAGGCTGAAGAGTGACTCTAGCATGGGACTGTGCTTCATCGCCACCTACACCTCCTCCACCCTTCATCCTACCAGACAAAACTGAAGCATCAAGGTCCTACATATAAAAGAATAATCCAGTTAGTTACTAAGACCGCATACTTCAGAGTACTACAGCAAAAAAAAAAAAAAAAAAAAAAAAAAACCTTAGCGTTCCATAGAATGTTTTACATTCATAAAATCTTTCTAAGTGAAACGAAGTTAAAAAATTATTTAAAATGAGTCCGGTTAATATGCATTAACACCATTCTGGAGTAAAAAGATCAGACGATTTCATTTTCCAACAGCATCATTTTTAAAGGTTAAAAAAATCCACACTGGGTGAATAGGACTCTTTGTGTTAGTATCATATATTTGGGTTGAAATAGTGAAAAAATGGTTTAACACTATAATAAAAGCTCTATTTGCATTCCATGAAAGAAGTGTATTTCATATTCATAATGTATTTCTGAGTGAAACAAGATATTAAATAATAAATCAAATGTAGGGCTTCTGCCACACAGAGAGTCAGACCATGCTTTCACACTTATTTAACTGCATTAATCTGTTTCTATAAAGTTTAGTGCATGACTCTTGGTCTCAGTCTCTCTCTGCATGTGGGATAAGCCTCATTAAAAAATTACACACTCATTTGCTTACTTTTTTCATAGTGCTCTGTGTAAAACGATCATAGGAAGCACAGCCAAACACACACACAAACCAACACATACCTACAGTAACCCTGTAAAGCAATCTTTCATTCTCTTGCTCTCTCTGAAACACACATTAGGAGTTAATTGACATTTGTGTGTGTGAGGTAATCAGGTGTCACCGTACCCCAGTTCCATCAGACAGAACTGGGTCAAAGAGGCTGTCCAAATACCGGTCCATCCCGCGATGAGTGGCATCATAGGATGGTTCTGAGTCTGATAAAGACAGAAAGAGACAGGAGAGAGAGAGTGAAAAAAAATAAGGATAAAGTGGAAGTGGTAACAGGAATTTATGTTTAATAATACAAAAAACAGTATCTTCATCTTGGTTTGCAGTAAGATTACATAGCCATTTTTTTAAGTATAAGGAGCAAGATACATCCCAAGATACACTATCGTTTAAAAGTTTGGGGTCAGTAGGATTGTTTTGTTACACTTTAGCTTACGGTCCAATTCTCACCATTAACTAACTATTAACTACGACTTTTGCCTCAAATAAACTCCTACTTACTGCTCATTAATAGTTAGTAAGGTAGTTAAGTTTAGGTATTGGGTAGAAATAAGGGATGTAGAATATGGTCATGCAGAATAAGGCATTAATGTGTCCTTTATAAGAACTAATAAACAGCCAATATCCTGGTAGTATGCATATTAATAAGCAACAAGTTAATAGTGAGAATTGTACCCTAAACTAAAGAGTTACCGATTGTTTGTTTTTTTAAAGAAAATTAATGCTTTTTTTCAGCAAGAACACATTAAATTGATCAAAAGTCACAGTAAAAACATTTAATGCTACAAAAGATTCCTATATTTAAAAAAAAATGTGTCTTTTGAACTTTCTATTCATCAAAAAATCCAAAAAGGTTTCCCCAAAAACACAACTGTTTTCAACATAGATAATACTAAGAAATGTTTCTTGAGCAGAAAATCAGCATATTAGAATGATTTCTGACGGATAATGTGACACTGAAGACTAGAGTAATGATGCTGAAAATATATAAAGATAGAAAGCTGTCATTTTAAATAAATGCAGCCTTGGTGAGCAAACGAGATTTCAAAGACATTCAAAAACATATTACTGACCCCAACATTTTGAACAGAAGTGTATTAAAGAAATAATTTAATGAAGAATCTAATCTTTTGCAAACATAGTAGTTCATTATACTTTTAAAATATACTGTAACCTACTTAAAAAAACTGAGAATTCATGGAAACCAAGCTATAAAAGCAGTGTTTTGAAATTTCTGATGCCAGACAGATTAATACATTGTCACATGACCGTGATTTTTGATTTTTTCTTAAAGAGGATCAGAGAAAATGGTAATCAAAACAATGTTCTCATGTGTTCATTAACCCAAAATTCAAAATATGCCAAGTGAAGTCAATAACACTGGTAGAACAACCCACTGCCTCAAAAACATTATTAATGATCAATGACCTGAACATTTCACCCCTGCAAGACCTCTTAAACCTGTATAATGTTACTCATCCTCTGGACATGCACACAGAAAGGTTACATGAACACCATCAGGGTTAGTTTAGCTGTATGTAATCTAGCCATTCTGTGTGTATCTGATTCTACTTTACAAGCAGGCTTGTAGATCTGCTACAGCTGATTAAAGCAGGGGCTGTAGTTTAGTGTTTCTTGAGGTTATGCTTGGATATTCATGACTCATGAGACAGACCACTAGGCCTATTGGTGGAATAACAATCACCGGGCAATCAGATTGAGAAGGGTCAACGACTTTATGTCGTTTCACTTAGGAACAAGTGTATGTCGTGCTTCATTTAAAAGACTGAAAAAGGAGGCTACCCAGACTGTAGTGGCCTTCAGAAATCGGTAGGCTGTTGGTTGCAATGGCGCTCGTTCGGTTGGCATACGAGAGCGGCCCCTCCTCATCCTCTTCAAATCCACTGCCAAAGAGACTTCTGCATACCAACGTATGTATTAAACATTGTCACAACAATGCAATGCAACTGAAACATGGGAGAACAACGAAATATTTTGGGATGCATACATACATGCTCGCGTTAGGTCGTGCCCTGCTGGGGTCTTCAGTAGAGATGATGAAGTATGTTTTCTGTTTAGGGAAGTCTGGCAGTAGCTCCAGGTCACACACCAGATCGAGAACGTAATCATGACCCTCTAACTCCACCCACTGCGCCAGCTCCTTCATCAGAACGGACCAACCCCATCGACTCTCACTGGACACGCCCCTGCAGGATGGACAATACCATGTTACTGATACTACAGGCTGGAATACACTAGACAACACACTAGGCATTATATACTTGCTGACTTTGTAAATGGTTACAGAGAATAACTGGGCATCATACTAAACGACTGAGGATCACAATTGAACAGACTTTTCAAGTCATTCTGAAGACAACTAACTCAAGCAGAAAAGTGTACCTCGTTGCTAGAAGATGTGTAACGAATGAAAACAGTGTGTGTTATGAAATCGGCTCAAAATATCAAACATGTTTGTAATCCCCATACTGGATGAAATCAAAGTCTGAAGCTAAAAAAAAAATCTGAGTCTGTGCCCATCATACACTAGGTGATTTCTGCTAAATCTGTCAACTCCGACTACCTAAAATCTGCAGATTGGCTCTGATTTTCAGCAACCTGCGTACTTTGTAATCTTCGTAAAATCTGAAATCCAGCCCTAAGATGCTGTATTTTCAAGTAAAATTCAGTGGGGAAAAAATTCACCTGTGTTGTAGAACGTCTCCTGCAAGGCCCTCTCCATTGGTCCAGGAATGGACAGGACACAGGAAAGAGACACCTACAAAGAGATAATCAAATAAAACTCAAATCAAAAAAGCCCCAAACCCAAGTCCCTCTGTTATTATGGTCTCTAGATACAGCCTGGCTTCCTCCCAGTCTAAATCAATACTTTTTGTGTTCCAGGTGAAAATCATAGGTTAGATTGCTTAGAAAAGTAACCGCATACTTCTCAACCTAAACAGAATAGAGTTTCCATTTCTATAAAATACAGACCCAGACAGTGGGAACATAGTGTCAGCCCAAATCCGGGCCACATCTGGTACATTTGGATTCAACGCATACCATATGCGGGCCGGATTTGGGCTGACACTATGAGATACACTCATGCCACTTTATTTCTTCAGATGGACACAAACAAAAATATTTTTCAAAAAATAATCCATATCTGTGAGATCATCTAACACGGAGCCCCACATATGACATGTGAAAGCCAGATATTGTAGCAAAAAATTAAGAATTTATTCCCATGACTTATTATTTTTTTATACATGATGAGAGAATTTTTCGGTGAACTAATACATATATATATATACTATATATACGATGAGCCAAAACACCTGACTTATAACCACCTTCCTAATATGCTGTTGTTCCTCCATGTGCTGCCAAAACAGCGCCTACTTGTTGCACATCCAACAGATGCTCAATTAGATTGAGATCTGGGGAATCTGGAGGCCAGGGCAACACCTTGAACTTTGGGTAAATTCTCACAGTTTCAGACATACTCTGACCCAGTTGCCTTTCTATAACAATTTGGCCCTTGTCAAAGTCAGTCTGATCTTTGTTTTTGCCTATTACTCCTGCAGAACTGAGATCTGCTGTTTTCTTACCATCTATTCTACCCAGACCTTAATATGTAGACTTGTTAGAAGATGATATTGTGATCAACACACAGGAGAAAAATCTCCGATAAGAGGTCATTAATACCTGTAGCTTGTAATGGTTATGTAATTGTAAGAGAATTGACGGGTGGAAAGAGTAGTCAAGATAATTTGACTGGCCATCTTATCTCTACCAGCACACACACACACACACACACACACACACACACACACACACACACACACACACACACACACACACACACACACACACACACACACACACACACACACACACACACACACACACACACACTATCACATATCTACTAATCTGCTCCAGCCCAAACAGGCGAGGACAGAGAGACAGTGTAACTGGATGAGAGGAGGAGTAAAATAAAGCAGAGTGACGGAGAGAGTGAGCAAGATTAGATGAAAGAGGAGAGGCTGAAAGAAAGATATAGAGAATGACAGAAGAAGAGATTAAATAGATTAGAGGAAAGGATAGACAGATGACACCAGTCCTGATTTGCCTCCTGACCTGACATTAGCATTATTTGAGAGAGACAGCAGAAAGTGGGACAGGAAATTGAGGAAAGAGAGAGAGAGTGCACTGACACTATTGGACGAGAACAGAAACTTGAACTGAATTGAGCTGGATGATGACACTACTGTCTTCTGTAGAGCTGCTTTATAGCTGAATCAACTTTGTTTCATAATTGATGAATTTTACAACATTGACACTGTTATTGAACTTGACATGAATAACATAACTATTGTATTCTGCAGAGCTGCTTATTGCTGAATTGAACTAGTTTCATAATTGATGATCTTTAAACAGAACTGAACTGAATCAACATTGAACTGACGTCAGCTGAAAAATACACTATTGTCATCTGTAGAGCTGCAGAATTTGAATTTGTCTAATATTTGATGAAGTGTGCTTCATTGATTCTGTTATGAATCAGTTTATTACCGTGAAGCTGCTTTGAAACAATATGTATTGGATAAAGTGCTATTTAAATAAATAGAGGGGATATAAAAAGAGGGAAAACAGCACCACTTACGTCTCGTTCAGAAACATTGTGGCTTAGTGTGGAACTGTTAGGCAGTTTTAAAACCCAACTGTATGGAAATAGTCAAGAACCATGTCTAACAGCTCAATTAATATTTCTTGTCTTGTCATATTCAGTTACGATTTAATCATGTAATTATAGCCTATTTTTTAAATTCAAAACGGCGAAATTTGACAAAAAGGTAGCTTGCACCTCTGGATATTATTGTCGGTTGATCAAGTAACTTTTAGTATTAGTAACTTCTAGTACTTTTAGACTTTGGGACAATTTTGGCCATATTTAATGATTGAGGATGTATGTCATGCATGAAATACTAAAATACTTTTTTTGAGGCAGTAGCATGTAATGCACTCAATGGAAAACATATTTAGTTTAAATTTTTGAGTTATTTTAGTGTTATTTCTAATTTTAAGAGAGGAATTTTTGATCCATATTATTCTTCGGGTTTAAAAAGCAAATCTGAAGTAATGTGGCACCATCCTAAATGAGTCTGAACAGGTGACAAAAATAAGTATTAGTCTGAAATCTACTGAAACTTTGCTCATAGTTAACGATGCTGTTTTGTTCACGGTGTACATGTATCCTCTTTACTTTGTTACACATGTAAGAAAACACTAATAGGGTCTTACCATCAAAACAGTGCACCTGGAGAACCATGTGTGCTTTCTTGCGGGTGGCAGTCCACTCTAGCAGGGATGGAGGGTATGTTCGAGATGCTTCAGGGACTAGGTGGGATTTCTGCATGGCTTGGATGAGTTTGTGTTGGCACAGAGCCTTAAAGCCATTCAGAGCATAGTCTGACACAAATCTGACAGAGGGAGAGGGAGAGACAGTTATTTAACTGCTAAATCTCACATTGGCTCTAGCTCCATGTCCCTAAACAGAACTTATCCTACAAAATATGCATCAGTGATGTGCTTTGAATTGGGTTCAGTAAGATTTTTTTTTTGAAAGAAATGAATACTTTCATTTGCATTAGATTAATGATAAGTAATGTTTCTTAAGCAGAAAATCAGCATAATAGAATGATTTCTGAAGGATCATGTGACACTGAAGACTGGAGTAATGATGCTAAAAATTCAGCTTTCAGATTATATTTTAAAATTCATTAAAATAGAAAAGTTATTTTAAATAGTAATAATATAATATTTCACAATATTAAAGTTTTACTGTATTTTTTTTATTAAATAAACGCAGCTTTGGTGAGCATAAGAGACTTCTTTCAAAAATCTTAGTGAAACCAAACTTTTGATTTGTGTGTGTTTGTATGTTCATTTGTGCATTCGCTCACTTTAGCAGATATTTCTCCATCTTCTCAGATGGGGCAAAGGAACTCAAACAGGCAGCCATCAATAGCCAGCCTCTCTCTGCATTTCTGCTGTTTTCATTCCGCCACACCTGATTGGCTATCTGCGCTAGGATCTCGTCTCTGATTGGTGGAGTGGAAAGGCCTCTCTGAATGATATAATTTCCAAACAGGTTTTCTTGAGCTCCATTCAGGTTTGGATCTCCCATGAACCTCAAAATCTGTCAATCAAAACAGACATGAAACAGATATGAGACTTACAAAGGGTGACTGATAATGAGACTGGATTTATGGTAAAGGTAACATTACCAGTATAAACACATCTAGAGCATCCTGTTTCAGATCATCTTCTAGACGGGTCAGTGAGTTCTCCAGGGGTGCTGTTAGCATCCCGAACTGCAATTCCTATAGAAAAAAAAGAAAAAATCTAGACAAAATGTACTGCATTATGTCCTTAATGTGAGTGAATTGTGAGTATTATGAGTGTGTGTGTGTTAGCAGGCAGGACATTCACCCTGAAATGCGTGCGTATATATTTGGTCATCAAATAGTTGTTGATGTCCAGGGGAAGAGTGAGTTGGGGGTCCGTCTGTATTCTAGGAGCCTGAACCAGAGCCAAGCAGTCTGAATGGCGCTCCCTTCCAGCTAAAAACAAAACAAAAGGCAAAACATAGGTTTACCGGTAATATTATTTCAAAGTTATTAGGTAAATTAATGCCTAGTTTTGCATCATGTCTGTGCATAATTTTTTAATTTCAACTGCAACATTACAAACTAGACAGCTTTGTTGATTATAATGGGAGGAATGCAAAATCTGATTGGTACTGCATTGAGTGTTATTTAATATAATTGAGATACTAATATAGTTTTTATTATTATTTTGAATTAGTTTTCATTGTTATATTTTCTGATTTCATTTTTTGTTTAATATGTCAGTACCACTTTATTTTACAGTCCTGTTTCGAATGAACATACTATGTACTTATTGTAATAATGAATCTAACTATGTACTAAACCTGAACCTACCCATAAACCTTAACTTAACCCATGTAATTACCTTACACTACTCAGTACTTGCGTGTAAGTACATTGAAAGTGCACGTACTGTAAAATAAAGTGCAACCAATATGTCTATATAGTTTTAATTATTTTTTATTTTAGTTTTAGTTAACTAAAATATACCTAAGTTGTAAGGATGTTCTGGGTGGTTGCTTACTAGATCAATTTTAAATTCATTTTTATCGTCTGCTGTCAGAAAAGTAAAAGCACATCTTTCCATTTTCTCAATTTCAATTAATTTGTATAATCTGCTGGACAGATAAGTCAGAGCACTCAGAAAATGATAGCACATCTCTCCTTAACCAGCAGCATGATTTGAGGTATCATTCACATCTGTAGCATAAACAGTGGGGGAAAAGCTATGTGCCACAGTTTAATATGGGATAAAGGTTTTGATCAAAGCTTGAACAATAATAATAATAGTGATTTTGCCTCAGCATACATTATTAATAATAAGGAAGACACACTGGGAAATTGTTAATAACCTGCTGTGGCCTGTAACAATCCTCCCAACTCTGCAGGAATAACTAGCTGAGTCACATTTACCACCTCCCTGCTTGTTCGCTCCTACAGAAAAGAGAAAACACAACATAGAAACTCTCATTAAGAAAAGTGGAAAATGTTTGGCTGGCTATTTACAAAAACTAAAATCTAAAGAACAGTTTGAAAGTTTAATATATTAAAATATGAACTGCAAATGGGCCTTATGATACAATCTCAATCATCATTAGGGTGATAACATATCATTAATTGTTCCTAATTGATCCTTAAATAAAAATGAGCACAGACTGTTCTTTTACCAGTTCAATCCTTCTCCTCTCCTCTTCTGCTCTTCTCGCTAAGTAGATGTTGTACTGTAACAAAACCATAAGCAAAAGTAAAGCATAAAAAATTAGAAAACTCGAGTGTGAACTTATATTAATTGCATTAGACACTTTAGTATTGGTGAAGTAATGATTGGAACTTATTATTAGGAAATAGGGATGCACGATATATCGGCAACCATATCGGTATCTGCCGATATATGTTCAGTTTTAATGTTATCGTTATCGGCCCGATAAGAAAATGTGGCCGATATATTAAAGCCGATAAATAATGGATTATTTCCTTCAGCTGAAACACTTCAGATGTGCACTGTTCACCATGATTGATTTGAATTGCTTAAAATATGATTGGAATCACTTCAAAAACTGAAAATACAGTGCAAGTGCAACATGTGCTGTCACATGGGCTACAAAAAATTATAATGAGAACATTACAATTGTGTGCTTGGGACATGGCTTTTACTAGGGAGACATTTGTTTTTATAATCAGGCTCTCAATCATTATAATACATTTTTTTATTTAGATTTATCGGCCAATATATCGGTTATCTGATCTAATTATCGGTTATCGTTATAGGTGCATCCCTATTATGTAACGTACCCTGATGTATCTTTTGCGATTGACAATAAGTCGGATCATTGCACGGTGCCTGATCAGGTTTATACGCATTCGCAGAAACCGTCGCCTAAAAGGCACAAAGAGAGTGAGGGAAGTTTCAGCCATTTCAATGACATATAACACTCAGTTTCATTGATCTTACTGTAACATTTTGATTTTTTTCTACAAAAATATCTCTCCTTGCCAAAAAAAAAAAAAAAAAAAAAAAAAAACAGATCATAAGGTGGTCAAGATCATGGATCAAAATCAAAGTGATTAAAAAAAAAAAAAAAACGATATCTGATCTGTGAAAGATGTGAGCAAAAAAATTTGATTTTTTTGTTCCAGTGTAAACACAGCCAAAAGCTGGTGTTAACAAGTTTTTCCTGTTGGGTTCAAATCCCTGAACTTCACATCATGACCCGGACTCTATTTGGATTCTCTAGCTGTAAATCACATTACAAATGACACAGCATTGAAGTTAAGTTACAGGCGATAGGTAGTAGTTTACCTGGCCAGGTAGCCCTTACAGTGAGCCTGAAGATTTGTCATGTCCAATCGGAACTTGAGGAAATTCTTCCGGACAAAATACATCCGTACGTAACGCTGAAGGGTCAGTGCAGCTACATGCCTCATACGATCACGTTTACTCTCCAATAACTGATTCACTTCCTCCTTTAGAAAGATCTAAGAATCAAAACACACTATTAAAACAAACATTATACAATGTAAAAGTGTCTGTTTTTTGAAGAAAGCCAAATGTTGGCATCTTTACAAGTGCAATGTTTAATTATTCTGCTTACCTTTGACACACCCACTTGATAATCTCCTTTGTTGATTGGGCAGAGCTTCATTAACATAATGACACAGTTATCTCCATCTGGAGGTGGTGGCTTCTTCATTCCCAGCAGGGCTTTGTACCTGGGGACACATTGCCAGAGATAATTTATTATAAGATTTGTATTCTATACACCGGCAAGTGTACGTCTATTTATATCACTAGACTAGATTACACACTAAGGGCCCTATCTTACACCCGGCGCAATGCAGCGCCAAACGCGACGCAAGTGTTTTTTGCTAGTTTCAGCCCGACGCAGTTATCATTTTCACGTCCTGTGCTAGGTTGTTTAAATAGCAAATGCATTTGTGCCCATCTGTGCGCCCATGGGCGTGCTGGTCTGAAAATGAGGTGTGTTCTGGCGCATTGTTGGTGTGTTGCTATTTTGAGGCAACAGAAATAGACTGCGTTATGTTTTGTTATTTAATGAGCGCGTTATATGCACCTATAGGCGGGTCCACAACGCACGTATACTCTGCTTATTAAACACACAGGGACGCACAGCAGCACACAAACATGCCAAATATTTTAAATAAAAGGATTACAGTGTAAAAGATTATTATTGTGTACATAAAAATATGATGTAATCCGGCTTGTCCCGTAGATGGTCTGCTTGCGAACTTTTACCTCACACACAAGCAGATCCGTTTGCGCTCTGGAGACGCGTTCGGTCTTGCCACTATCAAATTCCGTCATGTAAATAGCGAATCTGCCATGGCGCGAGCGCAACTGGCATTTAAAGGGAATGGGAGATGAGACTCTGATTGGTTTAACACACGTAAATCCCAAAACACACCCATTACTCATTATGAGAATAGGGACAACCCTTTCCGACCATTTTTTTCGTCGTTAAACTAGCAAAAGTGGATTCGGACACACCCTAAGTGAACTTATGCGCTTAGATCGTTAAAATAGGGCCCAATATGTCACTGCACCCATAAGTTACAAGCACCAGCTGTTGAGTAGGATACCTGTTTAAGAATTTATGGAACGGCACTCTGACTGGATAGCCTTCCTTCCTGATGCGGATTGTGTCCCAGATTCCCGAATATCTGAGCTGAGTAGCGACCAACTCAGGGTCAAATACACCAGGTTCCTGAATGGACACACAAATACATTTAATTCAAATACACATTAGAGTGATAACACAAATATATGAGTAAGCAAAAATAGAAATACAGTAAAAACAATGATATTGAGAAATATTATTATGATTTAAAATAAATGTTTCTATTGTAATAGATTTTAAAATGTAATTTATTCCTGTGATGGCTGAATTTTCAGCATCATTACTCCAGCCTTCAGTCTCACATGATCCTTCAGAAATCATTCTAATATGCTGATCTGCTGCTTAAGAAACATTTTCTTATTAGTATCTATGTTGAAAACATTTGTGCTGCTTAATATTTTTGTGGAAACTGTGATACACTACAATTCAAAGGTTTGGGGTAAGTAAGAAAAGTAGCACTTTTATTCAGCAGAGATGCATTAAATTGATCAAAAGTGACAGTAAAGACATGTATAATGCTTCAAAATTCTGTTCATTGAACTTTGTATTCATCAAACAACCCTGAAAGTATTACAAAAATATTATATATTCAACATTGATATTATTGTTATTATAATTATTATTAATAAAATGAATAATGATTTTTGAAGGATCATGTGACACTGAAGACTAGAGTTATGGCTGCTGAAAATTCAGTTTTACCATAAAAAAAAAAAAAAAAACATTTTAAAATATATTAAAATGCAAAATAGTTACTTTAAATTGTGATAATATTTCACAATGCTACAATGTTCAATAACATTAATCTTAATTATTAGTAGTGTAAATTGTCTGAAGGAAATGTGGATGCTGCAGTGAAGTTAAATTGTTAGGGTTGTTAGTCCCTATTTTAGTCCCTATTATTGTTAGTCCCTAACCTAACCTAAGTACCTAATAAAGCAGTGATAGTGATGCTTGCCTAATGTCTGCCCATACCTTGTTATTATTTGGCTTTATGCAGCGCACAAAAAATGGGTTGCACCTGAAAAAAGTGAGAAGAACAGGAGATATAACTAAATAAATTCCGCCAAAGACACATAATCAGGAGAAACAAATATATGAATGTATGTGTATGTGCTGATATCCATGTGTAATATTGTACATCTCTTTGTGTTTATGAGTGTATAAGACCTCTCCATTTTGTCCAAGAGCTCTTGTAGTGATTGCTGGAACTTGGCGGCCATAGTAGACGGCTGATATCTCCGAGTCACTGTGCTGTTCCTGTTCATTGCTCCTTTTTGCTGATTCAGCATCTCAGCATGCTTTATGAAGAGATTGGACACCATCTAGAAAACACACCCACATATGTATATTAGAAACATACAATCACATTCATAAAAAAAGGGGAAAAAAGAATCATATGCATAAGCAGAGGAAATTGTGACTTCTAACTCTAATATCTTCTCACTTATTTTCTTTATTCTTTTAGAGATGAAAAATAGGATATGCTTTCACATACACACAAAACACACACTACAGATGCATGCATGGAGATACATGGACTCACTCGGTTCTGGCTCTGCATAAACAGATCCAATACTTCCTGCCGAACCTGATCGAAGTTCTTATCCAGAAACTTATGGATCTAAAATCAGTATGAGATTCTCTTTAGACAGGCTGGTAACATTAAAACCTCCATCACTAATGGTAAATTAATTAGCAATGACCTCTAAGCTTTGACATGACTTAAGTTAAATGTCTAATTAAAACACTGCCTGTGCATTTTGTGATTTCAATTACCTGGTAAGTTACACGGCCAGCATAGTGATGGACAGTAAACTCTGGCAGTGGCATTTTTGGCTTGGAGTAAAGCGGGTTGTTTCCATGATGATAGTGGCACTTCTGAAGGAAGGTGTTGTCAGTGGCCTGTCAACAAATGTTAAAACATGTGGTGTTAACATACCAGGTTTCCTTAATTTATCCCAATGCAGCATTGAAATGTGTCTAACCTGTGGAAAGCAGCTCTGATCATCAAGGATGCGGAGTATCCCATGGGGCTTTGCAGCAATAAGGTCTATGCATGCCTGGTTGTCAGTGAAGATCAGTTCTTTCCAGTTGATTTGCTCTCGAATGTACTCTTCCTGCAGACACACGCAGAAAGAGAGTGTGCTCTGCTGTTCTATTTTTGGAATTAATATTTCAGAGAAATCACAATCAAAATCTACATATACTACCGTTTAAAAGTTGAGATACTTAAATAATAATAATAATAAATAAATAATACTTTATTCAGAACTGATACGATAAATTGGTCAAAACTGACAGATTTCTGAAAAGATTTTTATTTCAAATAAATGCTGTTCTTGTGAACTTTCTATTCATTATAGAATCCTAAACAAAAATAAATAAATAATTATTAATAATTAAAAATGAATGTAAGCAGCACAACCATTTTTATCATTGATAACAATAAATGATTCTTCAGCACCAAATCATCATATTACAATGATTTCTGAAGGATCATGTGACTCTGAAGACTGGAAATTCAGCTTTGCCATCACAGGGATAAATTACTTTTCAAACTATATTTGGTAGAAAACAGCTATTTTTGTTTTTACTGTATTTTATCAAATAATGGTGTACACAGTAATTCTCACCTGCTCCAGTTTGAAAATAATTTTGCTGAAGAAGAACTGCAGTGTCTCATTGGCATAGTTGATACAGAGCTGCTCAAAGCTGTTGAACATCAAGCTCTGGACAATACAGACCAAGATGACATGGAGATATATGCAATTTATAAGGTCTAAATTCCTAAAAAATAATAAAAACTGCCCATTTGACCTTTATGTAAAAATGTATCAAATATAGAATTAGCTTCTGTGTTAGTGGAAGTGCATGGGAGTGTCAATGTATACCTCAAACCCATATATATCCAGTAAAGATATGGACAGAGCCTCATTCCTGGGGTAGACCCGTCCATTGATACGTTCTGTCAACCATTGAAAGAGCAAGGAATAAAGGATCTTGGCAACTGCATCTCTGCGATGGAGAAATAGAAATACATACTTAAAATGCAATGAAAAATCAAGCTATTGCAGATAACTAGAAAATGTCTCATAATGAGTACCTGGCATCCATAGCACTTTCTACTGAGAGGGGAGTGTATATCTTCTCTCTCATAGCCTCCTGTGGCAAAACCAAATAACACACTGCTTAGTTACTGTAAAAAATCATTTAATAAGTCAGAGAAAGCAGACAAGCTAGTCTGACACAGACACAGACACAGACACACACACACACACACACACACACGCTATGTCACTTGTACTGTCACAGTGAGTGTGTGCAATTGAGACAGTGTTATGTGACAGCTGATCCAAGTAAGTGGTGTAAACACAAACCTGTGAGCTCTGGATAGCAGAGCTTTACTTATTAAATGAGCAACATGACACAAACCACAAACACACTAACATATCACACTGTATTCATGTAACACCTCTGTTTGAATAAAGCTAACATAAAAAATGCTTAGAGCGTGTTAAAAATTTCAACAACAACAAAAAACCTCCATGTCACATTTCGCCCCAAAAAATGAAAAGATATATAATATATATATGAAAACTATGATAATTTTCATGCATCCAGATATATTACTTTGTAGTGTTTTTAGAATTCCTATTATTGTACATTTGTTTTCTTTCATTACTATTAATACATTTTATTCATTACAATTATACAGTCTTGCTTCTTTTTTTTTTTAAACATACCAGAATAAAAAATGTTTATATTATATTTATATGTTATAAAAAATGTATTCCTGATTTTTTATTTATTTTTTGTGGTGAAAAATCAGCATGAATTAAAGGTAGTACAACAAATACTACCATGGCGTATGAATATTATACAATTAAAATTTTAATTGAATATTATACAATTTTCAAAGCTGTATAGTTTACAGCATAAGTTGAAAGATAAAAAAATTTCTATGAGGAAATATGCCTGGACTGCACCTGATAGGCCCAAAAATAATCGACACCGGATCAAAAGCTTGTGAATCGAAATCAAATTGAACTGTGAAGTTTGTGTCAATGTCCAGCCATTGGTTTTTTTTTTAACTTGAATGAATGCAAATGTTGTCTTTTCCCTTTATGTTCTTCTCAGAGTGCATCAGAATGCTTTGTTTACATGTTAAAATCACAGAAGTTTTCTTATGGGGGAGGACGTCCCCAGACCCCCCTACAGGGATTTAATTTGTTAATTGCAGGTCTGACAATGCTATAGAAATACAACTGACCTGATGTCATCTCTTCTGTCCTTGTTAACCTTCATTGTATGATGTAATGTCAAGCTAACCTGGCAGTGAGCAAGCTATTAGGTGTTAAGATTACTCAAGCCCTGAGCAACCCTTGATTAGATTACCGTGGTTTCCATAGAGCTGAACTCAGAATGATTAAATTAGGTTACTGGAACTCTTTAACAGCAACCTGCTTACATGTCATTACAATGTTTCTTTTCTCTTTATTTCTGCCCTAGGTGTTCGCAAATGCATCAGAAAATATGAAAATATAGGATCCATGGACGATGTGAGTTTGAGTCTGGCTTCCCCATGAAATCAATATGTTTCAAAATGAAAGTGGCCAAAAATACTACACTTAAAAATAAAAGTGTATTTCAACAATGCCATAGAAGATCCATTTTCAGTTCCCCAAAGAACCTTCTAGTGAACAGTTCTTAAAATAACTTTTTCTTAGTGTGAAGAACATTTTAAGAACCTTTTTCCACTATAAAGAACCTTTTGGGCAATGGAAAGATTCCATGGATGTTAAAGGTTCTTCATGGAAACACAGATCTAACAGTGTACAAGCTGTTTTTCAGAGCACATTATGGATTATTGTTTATGTAAACGTGTATGTACCGTCACTTTGAAGGTGATGGCTTTCTGCAGACCCTCTGGAGAAATCTGCAACAGATCGGCTACCGCACGAATCTCCTGAGTGCTCACCACACCAGCTGTCTCCTGCACTTCTGTCTGAGACCGAGAACCCAAAGCACACGGTCCACAAGACTCTTTACATTGTCCATATATGTTTGCTACATTTACATAAATGTACAATCAAGAAAACTGCTATTTAAAAGGTGAAATATTTAATCTAAAAACATTGTTGTGTGACAAATGGGAAGAGCTGGAACACAGTGAAATTCTTAAAATTGTGCATTTTTTTATTATTATAGGCTTGGTGTGCAAACAGAAGTGAAAGGAAATTTTCAAATGTTAATTTGCACAGTCAGTACCTCTACTCTATGGAAAAAGACATTGCCCAGGTGCAGTATGGACGAAAGCACTCTGAATATGCTGCTCTGGTCTTCAGGACTGAAGTGGAGAATTTCCATGGCACTCTGTAGCCTCCTGAAGTCCTCCCCATCATCTTTCCCACTGATCTCACAGTTACCACCCTAACATGAACCATGATAAATGACATCAACATGACATAATTATACAGTACCTTAGATAAGCACTTTTACACAATATAGGTTCACCTTTTGATTTTGCAAAGGAGATCTAGATAATAATGGTATTAATAAAATACAATAATATGATATTCTTAAATGATACCAGAAATATACACTACTGTTCAAAAGTTTGGGGTCAGTAAGAATTGTTTTTGAACTGTTTTTTTATCAAAAAGGACGCATTCATTTGAAGTGACAGTAAATACATTTATAATGTTTCAATTGCAAACAATTGCTGTTCTTTCGAACTTTCTATTCATGAAAGAATCCTGAAAAAAAATATTAAGCAGTTTTCAACAGTGATAAGAAATGTTTCTTGAGCAGCAAATCAGCATATTAGAATGATTTCTGAAGGATCGAAGAGAAATTATTAAATTGTAGTTCAATTGAAGTTATTTTTAACTTTGTAATCATATTTCAAAATTGTACTGTATTTTTGATCAAATAAATGCAGCCTTGGTGAGCATAAGAGAAGCTTACCAATTTTTTGAACAGTAGTGCAAGTTGAATCCTTCAAAACAAACAATTACCTTTTAATAATTTATCATCTAAATGATTTGCCTATTGATTTGCCTATATTTTTCTACTTATTTTTCAGTGTGTCTTGGCAACTTGCATTTGTATACTGTATGTCTGCATGTACCTGGTTCAGATAGTAATAGGTTTCAGCCTCCTGTAGGTAGAAGGCCCGTTTCATGTGAGTAGGAAGTCCAGCCAGCATCTCATAAAAGATGTGATAGTTTCTCTCATCTTTGGCCTGCACACACACACACACACACACACACACACACACACACACACACACACACACACACACACACACACAGTTCACATAAAGTCCCAAATGTCAGTGATAAATACAGGGCTCTTTTAGCCTTTTCAAAGTTAAAAGGAAAAGAAACAACCAACCTGAAAAACTATCCTGGACTTCTCCAGTAGATACTGCGAGGTTATGGCACCACTAATCACCCCTCTGATACGGACAACAATACACACAGATTGGTCTTGTGTATGAACTATCTTTGGCCCTGCCTGTACCTTCTCAATTCTCTTTCCATCTCTCTTCTTCTCTTAGCATTCAGAGGTAAAATAGCAACCTTACTGTCCTACTTTCACACAAGGTCAGGCGGTACAGATCTAGTTCCCTTACAGTGTCGCCTCTCAAGCAACAATTTCAGGCTTGAGAGACGTTAAAGAGTAACGCAATGTAACATTCAAACAGTCTATTTAACATAGCGTGAAAGAGTTTTTCACTGTTCAGAACAGAAGCAATGTACAATATATATATAAAAAAATACTCACTCCTCCAAAAATACCTCCACAAATTTCCCAAAGCGACTGGAGTTATCATTCCGGACCGTCTTAGCATTCCCAAACGACTCTAAAAGAGGAGCTGCCTCTAGAATCTGGATATTAAGAAACTAAAACTTACTTACAGATGTATGCAGCAAAGTTTACTAGGATAGAGTTATTAGGCTATCAGCAAAAAAAAGAATTTCACAGATTTACCTCAATCTGTATAGACGAAAGCATTAAATAGAAAACCAAGAAGACAGATTATACATTCATTAACAAACACTGCATACATCATATGCATTGATTCAAACTAAATTTTGTGGTTCCAGAAATGTACTCTATAATATGCACTTGCTGCCTATGATTTTGCGAAGTATGACTTGTTCCCGGATCAACATCTTTTGTTGGACCTGGAACAACATATCTACCAAAGATACCCTATCACTAACAGTGTTATTTTAGTATTCTTTAAATACCTTTATAGTATTTATTTTTATATCGTAATTTATTTTTTGAAGTTGTGCCAATTTTGTTATGTGCTTTTCATTTTTATTAGTTTTTTTAATAAATATTTTTTAATGTATATAAAATATTTCCATTTAGCTTTAATGTATTTTTGTTAGTAATTTTTGTAAATTTCTACATTTTTAAGTTTAAGATTTTCATGTAATAATTTTATTTCAGATTAATTTCAATTAATGAAAAGTATTAACAATATCCAAGCGAGTTAACATTAACAGCCCTAACCATATCATATTCAAACCATTAAACTACCCTTAAAATCAGAAGGAAATGAAACCATAGGTACACATGAATGTTGTTTAAGCCCCAACTCCATTCCTCTCCTTATCCCTAAAAATGTTGTTCCAGGGCCAACAAGGATGTTGATCCAATAACATATCCTACCTGGCGAAATCACAGCAAGTGTAAAGAAGTGTACGTGGGGGATCATTGTCTATTAAGAGAATTCAGTGTGTACTTTATAATCCAACACATGTACCTGTTGTGTAATGTTCCTCTTATGGTGAATAGCAGTGAGGTACCTCAGAACCAGTTTGGTCGCCTCTGTCTTTCCAGAACCACTTTCCCCACTACAATACAAACATTTCTCTGATACAACATATCAGTGTATTATTACATCCTCTGCAATTGACACACACATGCTATCATCACCTGACCTGATAATGATGCACTGGTTTCGCTTGATGTCCATCATTGTTGTGTAGGCAATGTTTGCAATGGCAAAGAGATGACTGAAAACAAACATGTATAAGAGAGTAGGTCTACATACTGTCAATTTTTGGAGGTAAATAACAATAATCACAAAGTATTGTAAATGGATGGAGGATAAAATCTTCATCTTAATGATCCCTTCTTTCTCAGACTTTTAATGTACACTACCATTCAAAAGTTTAGGGTCAGTAAGATACTTTTATTCTTTAGAAAGAAGTCTTTTATGCTCACCAAGGCTGTATTAACTTGATCAAAAATACAATAAAAACAATAAAATTGTGAAATATTATTACAATTTAAAATAACTGGTTTATTTGAATATATTTTAAAATATAATTTATTGCTGTGATGGCCAAGCTGAACTTTCAGCATTATTACTCCATTCTTCAGTGTCACATGATCCTTCAGAAATCATTCTCTAATATGCTGATTTGCTGCTCAAGAAACATTTCTTATTATTGTTGAAAACAGCTGTTTATAGACATCTTTTGTAACATTATAAATGTCTTTAATGCCTGTTCTGTATTTTCTTCTAGCTTGTGTAATTTTGTTCATGGTTTTCGAGAATGAAAGCATGTTATCTTATCTGCCAAACTGGGCAAGCTTCTACCAGGAGTTGACAAATAAGAAAATGTATTGAGAATAGTTATGATTGTGTTGTTGTGACTCACGGTGGGTTATCTCCCAAGCCATGGCCCTCGTACTGCAGAACCATATCAGTGCCATAGATGTTAAATAGCTGGTATGGATTCACAGATACCAGAATACTGCCAATGTATGTCTGCTTAGAAGACAAAGGAAATTCATAATGTAGTTAGGTTCACAAGAGATTTGAATAAGAGTGCTAAAGGTCTATTCACAGTATTAAGAAAAACATATAATCAAACATTTCATATCAAAATGAAGTCAAAGTTATTCTGCTAACTGGCCTGTCCAGTGAAGCATTTTCTGTAACGTAACATTATGGCGTAACATTAAGTGTTTCTGTCGAGAATTTTGCAAAGACAAGGGACTGTATAGTCCCTAATGTCACATGTATGTGAGCATAACTATTCTTGTGCATATTATTATGGAAGCATTTTTAAAGCATAAGAACATCCTTCAGCAGTTGTTTATAATTTAGATTGTATGTGAATACTTAAAAAACATATTTATTAAATGTTTGTACAAAGTAGTAAGAACAAGGAGATATTTTGGTGATGTATGCTAACTGGGACATGAATGCAAGACTCACATAGATAAGCTCTTGATCAAAGCGAGTCTTCAGGTTTATCAATACTGCTGCCTCAGAAAGCTCTCTGCAAGAAATGGAGGAAGAATTATTTATTTTGATTCTAATGATCAACTTTACACATACATTACTATGTATATTTATGCTGCTGACATACTCCATTTGTGTCATGTCCTCAACTCCATCCCCTTGCCTTTTTGCTCTGTAGCTGACAGTAGGCAGGCTCCTTATAGAATACATCTGTTTGAAAAATACAACTTGTGCTCAGAAAAAGAAAATGCAATCTGAGAACATTCAAAGAAATTTGAGAAGTCATTCATTAAATTACATTAGAGAATATCTTCTCTGATGAATTAGGTCAAGTTGTCTTTTCTAGGGCCTGCACTACAATAATGCAGAGATGATTATCACTGGTCAGCAAGGTAACCTAAGAGGAGTTATAATCAGCCTTGTAAATCTCATCTGACATACAATGTAGCTGCGGACTGCAGCTTAAACCTGATGAAGATAGGTGAGCTTGGCTGGACCTTTTGTTAAGGCTCAAAGCCTAATAGATTTGTTAGATCTGACAACTTCATTGCTGTCAACTTGACAACATTACTAGTCAAATTTAACAGTCTGCTTATTTATAATTCCTTCTTAATATAAACATTCAGATATAGAAGTTTTAGTGAATAGTATAAATATGATCCACAAACATAATCATGAATTCACTGTTGCATTCCAGTGAAGAGAGACATCTCTCAATGTTATCCTATATTTATCTGCTTTCAAATGAATATTTACAACAGCAGAATTTGACCAAGAGAAGAGAAGAAAATGAAAGCATGATATAGAGTTAGTGTCTCTGGGGCAGAAAAAATACAATGCATTTGGTAACTTCTGGGATTTACCTTGTCATACCACTGTCCTTTTGGCTCCCCTTCACGATCTGGTACCCATTGCAGCTCTGTTTCCCCTGGCCTAAGTCCACCAGGTGGAGGGGTAAGGAATTCCATTTTCTCATCACGAGACATAGACCATTTGATGAGGTTCTGTACTGTATCATGAGGCAATACTTTTTCTGCAGCCCACAGGTCCTCTGCAGTTTCCCCCTCTCTGGCATTTTGAGCCCAGTGCTCTTCTGGCCCACCTGGACCTTTCCGCTGTGGTGGAACCACAGCATAACGACCATCTGGCCCAATAATCACCTGCCCAGAGGATGTCATATAGTTGGAGATCCCAGAAGGTAGTTGGTAAGAGGCTTTCTTCAGGTTAGGATTCTTTAGAGCATCCATTAAATATGGTGAAGTGGGGACAGCAAATCCTTGAGTGAGGTAGGATCCATCAGGTAATCTGTATCTAGCATTGCGAAGGTTTTGATTTAGAAGTGCCTTTGATAGATCTGGACTGGTTTTATGTTTTCGAGGATCTGCAGAAATAACAGATCCATCTGGTAGCTGGTAAGTGGCCATGCGAATGTGTTCATTCTGCAAGGCATTTGAAATGTTTGGGCTACTTGGTTTAAATAAAGCTTGTGAAATAACAGATCCATCTGGAAGCCTATAGGAGACATTCCTCAGATCATCATTTCTCAGGGCAGAGAACAAAGTTGGGGATGTAGTTTTATAACTTGCATCAGCACTTATTATGGAGCCATCAGGTAACCTGTAGGTAGCATTACGAACATCCTGATTCCGAAGGGCGCTTGCCAAATTTGGAGACTTAACTTCATAAGCTGGTCCACTTATAATTGACCCATCAGGTAAACGATAGCTGGCATTTTTCATTTGTTGGTTCTGAAGTGCTGCTGATAAATTTGGGGAAGTAGGTTTGGATTGTCCATAGTCTGTTGTTATTAATGTGCCATCTGGCAATCTGTAAGTTGCATTTCTAATGTTTCGGTTTTGGAGAGCATTGGCTAGATTTGGAGATGTTGGTTCCACTGGCTGATCAGTCATTATTATTGTCCCATCTGGCAGTCTATATGATGCCTTCCTAATGTTCTGATTCTGAAGTGCATGTGACAGGTTTGGTGAGGTTTGTCGTTGTTGTCCTGCAGTTACAAGAGTTCCATCTGGAAGTCTATAAGTTGCATTCTTCAGATTTGGATTCTGCAAGGCATTAGACAAGTTTGGAGAAGACGGTTGCTGTAAATGAGTTTCTGGGTACATTATTGTTCCATCTGGAAGTCTATAAGAGGCATTTCTTATGTTTCGGTTCTGCAAAGCATTTGAGAGGTTAGGTGAGAAAGACTGTTGCTGTTGTGGGTCCATGCCTATTACAGACCCAGCAGGATTAGTACCATATACTAATGTCCCATCAGGCAATTGGTAAGTGGCACCTCGAAGTTGGGGGTTGTGCAATGCATCAGACAGAAAAGGAGATTTCCTAGGGTCCTGCCTATGCCCTGGCACAGGTGCATAAGGGGAGACCATTCCCTGAACAGGTGCTCTGTATGATGCTTGACGAACATTTTGGTTCTGCAAAGCTGTTGAAAGAACTGGAGATCCTCTTGGACCATAGCCAGGGGGCACACGGGATCCCCTGCGACGTAAATGTGTTCGGTAAGAAGCATTGCGGACATTTTTATTTTGAAGAGCATTAGAGAGAACGGGGGCAGCACCTGGCTCTTCAATGTAATCATAGCCTGTCTCTACCTGAGTATAGGGTGAATGTGGCATCTGAAAGGATGATATGTATGATGCATTGTGAAGTTGTGGATTGTGAATTGCACTGGACAGCAAAGGTGATGCTGGCTGACCTGGAACTTGTTCAAATGCTTCCATTTGAGGAACATATGGGGAAGAAAAAGATGGTTGTTCAGGGATCTCACCAAACTGAGCCACTTCAGAAGCATAAGGTGAACCTGGTCTTTGCAAGGGCGACATGTAAGAAGCTTCTCTGAGATGAGTATTTTGTAAAGCATTCGACAGAAGAGGAGATGCCATCTCTGATCTATATTGATCCAGTACAACCATTTCAGGAGTATATGGTGATTGTACTGGTCTTTGCAAGGGCGACATGTAAGAAGCTTCTCTGAGATGAGTATTTTGTAAGGCATTCGACAGAAGAGGAGATGCCATCTCTGATCTATGCTGATCCAGTACAACCATTTCAGGAGTATATGGTGATTGTACTGGTTGTAATTGGGAGAAATGATCAGCATGGCTTAGGTTAGGGTTTTGCAGGGCAAGGGAGGAAACTGGTGAAGGTGGTTGACCCGGAAACTGTGGAACATTAATGATCTCAGGAGCATAAGGTGACATAGGCTGTTGGAATGGTGAAGTATACGTTGCATTATGGACCCTCTGATTTTGGAGGGCACCTGTAAGCATTGGTGAATGAGGTACACCTCTAACCTGATCATATTCTACAGGGATCGGCTCAGCAACAAAAGGTAAAGGAGATGCAAATGAAGCATCATATATTGGAGGACCAGAAAGAACAGATGTAGGCAGAGCCCTAGGGGAAGTGGACCGCGTTGGTAATGGGGAACCATGTATGATAGATGGATGAGGAGAGGCTGGTCTGGAGAGATGTCTAATTGAAGGCTGGGGAGATGGAGGGGGCATGTGTTTTTGAGAAAGCTGTGGTGAAGGGGGCATCATGCCAGGTGCACGCCTAAGTGACTGTCTGGCCATTAGTGGACGGCCACGACCAATGGGTCTCTGTGGGTTTCTCATTGCATTGGGTGTTCCTGGAGGATTGAAACGACTTTGTTCCCTTATGCCCATCCTAGTATGTTGACCTGTGAGTTGTGGGGAGGCTGTAAAGTCCTGTGGCATCATGGACCTGTTACTACGTATGGATGGTCTAAATGGCCGTACATTTTGTGTTGGAGTTCCAGTATGACCCCCTCGGCCAGGATACGGTTTCACAGCTCCCATAGGGATGTTTGGACGTCCCCTTCCTCGCAGTCGACCTCCAGGAGATCCAAAAGGTGGAGAATCCTTCATTAGACGAGTCGACCTGCGGGAGAGGGTGGGAGAGGGGGATCTACCTTGCACTTGTGGTTGCTGGAAGTCTGGTTCCACAGTAAAACTTCTCCGAGAGGGAGAAGGTGATGCTCTTTGTGCCATTAATGGTGACTGTGGTCTACGAAGATCCCTCGGCTGAACACTGCCCATGGTTCGCATACCCATCTGAGGGGAAGGAGGAGGACTCATCCGTCTAAGTGGAGAGGGAGAGGCTTGAAATTTCTTGGCACCAAATGGACGATGAACTTGTGAGGGTGAAGAGGGTGGACTAGGTCTCCTAATTGAGGCACGAGGGGAGTGCGGTGGGCTTCTCCTCCGAATAGATGCACGAGGGGAAGCTGGAGGACTGGTATAGAGAGATGGAGCCCGTGAGGGCATACGGCCAGGCATTGGCTGCGGAGATGGTGGTGCCTCTCTAAAGGATGCCTGAGGCTGCAAATGTCTACGGACTGTTGGTGAAGCAGGTGGACCTTCTCTGAGTGGAGCCTGAGACTGTAAACGTCTAGGGAATGTTGGTGAAGTGGGTGGTCCTTCTCTAAATGGAGCCTGAGGCGGTAAACGTCTAGAAAGTGCTGGAGAAACAGGTTGGCTCATTTTGCGACCAATTTGTGATGGAGGGTGTTGACCATGACTTATTGGAGAGGGCACACCTCTGGCTAGTCTTGGCGATGGAGGTGCTCCCATGCCTCCAATGCCACGCACAGAGGGCTGTGGGGATGGGCTTCTTCTCATAGGGAGTGGACCAACAGGATGCCTGGATAGCTGTGGGGAGGCATGGGGGCTCGGTCTACGTATAGGTACAGGGGAACGTCTAGCTTCCATTACTGGCTCTCCAAAACTTGCCATGGGATCCATGGTTACCATGGGTGACATAGGCTTATAAACAGGGGAGGCCATCCCTGCTACTGACCTCCTGCTTGGTGTGGGAGATGGTGGAAAACCACCAACTTGAGCCATATGTGGCATATGTTGGTTGACAAATCCCTGGGGATTATTTGCTTGTTTAATTAACATGGCTGTTGGTGTGGGCACTTGAGGCATTGTGGGATGATACATTTCTTGCGGATGAAACATTTCTTGCGGATGAAACATTTCTTGCGGATGAAACATTTCTTGTGGATGAAACATTTCTTGTGGATGAAACATTTCTTGCTGATGAAACATTTCTTGCGGATGCATTGCCTGTGAAAAACCATCATTCATTGAGCCTCCAGGTATATATGCATAATTTTCATACTGTATGTCTGACATTTCTTCAAAATCATATTGTGGAGGCAAAGGAGGAAGCTCAACATCAATCCTTTCCTTACCAAAAAGCTTAACCTGGGGTCTTGGGACTCTGAACTCCATGTCTCTGGGAAGGGGCATAGACTCCATAGAAAAATCTCCATACTTCTCACCATACATTCCATAAGCTTCTTCACCTTCCATAATATCTTGCATTGGATAACTATATGGATCATACATATTGTAGGAAGATTGCAGATATGGATCAACATCTGATTCACTGTAGTTAACTTGATAATCCTGAAAATAAAGATCATCATAATCCCCGTAAGCTTCCATATATGGATCACCTGATATTTCAACTTCATATGGGTCACCATAGAAACCCTGAAGGTCATCATAATATCCAAATTGAGCCTGGGAATTCAGATCAATTTCATTCCCATATTGATCATAACTGTTCCCCATTGGATACTGACTAGCATCATAGTACTCAATGCCATCATCGAAATATGGATCCAGTGGATGCTGTTGACTATAGTAGCCCATTTCCTGTGGATAATTGCCCATCTGATCCTGCACTTCATAGTGGTCATTGTAGTTCATACCATCATCATAAAATTCGCTGTCATTCTGCATGGCTGTGTGAGGGTCATAGTATCCATCCTGCATCTCATAATAGCCTTGATCATGTGATTCCATGTCATAGTAGTTATTTGGTTCCTCATATTGAGTGTATTGCTGTGGAAATGAAGGGTGTCCCTGCATTTGGGCATACTGTTCACTATACCTTTTAGAATGCCTCTGGACTGACTGTCTGTGAAATGCACTCCTATCCACCCTGCTCTGGTTATTATAATCATATCCTCCAGTGTCATGTTCATATCCATAATTGTGATGCCCTTGAGGAGCTCGGATGCTAGCTTGGCGACTGTCAGCAGAAAATTGATATTTTTTGTTGTTTTTCCGGCCAAAGGCATCACCCCTTCCACTCTGACGCCCCTTAATTGAGAGGAACCTCTTGGTGAGCCAGTTTGTTGCCCCAGCAATCTTACCTAATATTTGACCCCTAGATTTAAAACCAGTCCCATCCCCTGCTTCCTTTTTCCCAAAAAGCCCTTTAAAAAATCCTGTTTTCTTATCCGCTGTGTTAGAATTGCCACCTAATTTAATAAGCATATAGGTTGGCTTCGGCCCCTCTTTTTTTTCCTTCTCTTTTTTCTTCTTTTTGCTGTTTTTGAAACGCATCATGAACTTTGGAGCATTTCTCAAGAGAGATTTCCTCCTTTTTTTCTTAAGCAAACGATTCTTCCTTTTGCCAAGTCCAAGAAACAGCTTGGAAGTGCTTTTAAGTCGCTTCTTTGAGCTCTTCCTCTTCTTAAATCCAGAGAACCTCATAAAGAGTTTTGAGGTATTTTTGAGTCCTCTTTTCTTTTTCTCTTCAGGTGGTGGCTCAGGTGGAGGCACTTCCTTCTTTTTTGCTTTCTTCTTCTTTGCATCGTCCTCTGCTTTAGATTTATGATGATCTTTAGATTTCTTCTTTCCTTTCCTATCCTCCTCTTCACTTTCCTCCTCATCTTCATCATAATCATCATCGTCGTCATCATCCTCATCTTCATCAGAATCAGGCTGTCTTGATTTGGACTTTCCCTTGGCAGTTTTACCTTTAGCATCTTTTCCACCACCACGCTTTCTTTTGCCTCCATCTGACTCTTCATCCTCATCCTCCTCGCTCAAATCTTCATCCATCAATTCAGCATCTGAGCCCTCATCAGATTCAATAACCTCTTTCTTTCCCTTACCTTTATCCTTTCCCTTCTTACCATCATCTTTCCCTTTTCCCTTGGGTGGTTCTTCTTTTCCTTTTTTCTTATCATCCTTTCCTGCCTTCTTGTCATCTTTTCCACCCTTCTTGTCATCTTTTGCTCCTTTTTTGTCATCTTTTCCTTTCTTTTCTTCTTCCTTTGGTTTGCTTTTTTCTGGCTCAGGTTTTCCTCCTTTCTTGGCTGCTGATTTTGAGTCTTTTTTGGCTGGCATTTTATCCTTTTAAAACCATGCTAGTCTACCGCCTTTCTGCCAAATGACAAATAAAAATATGATTAAGCAGAATCTTCATGAAAAACAAACAAACAAACACACAAAAAAAAGTAACAATATAAAACAACTGCTTTGTACAACTTACATTTAAAGACTGAAAAATGACACTACAATAATTTTTTTTCTTTAAGAAACCAACATCAATCAATATAGGATCTTCATACACAATTTATTATCTTTTCTAAATTCTCCGTATTTAGGATGATAAAGCAAGAAAAGAGTCTTACCTGTAGGTGAGATCACTTTGTCTCTTCTCAGTACTGTCATAGATGAATTCAACACAGAGAGCATATAAATCTCTGTTCACATGGTTCCACACGCCACAGCGCCAGACGTGATCTAGAAAATGTATCTTTCTAGCAGACGTTCCAAGATAGAGATCCTCTGTTGAGGTATGTTTGTACGTTTCTATAACCTTACACACACTTACACACTCCTCTTCTCTTCTTATGTTGATCATCAAGATACTAGAGAGGCACACGTACCTGTACTTCTCTGCAAAAGAACAAACAAATAATTCCAGCACATGCAAGTCATCAACTATGATATGCCATCCATGAGTGACTCAGACAAGGACTGTGTGTCGGTGTAAGTGAGAGGATATGCATCAGGTTTTTAGTTCTGTTGGAGCGCTGTAGAAGGAACCTTAATTTGTCAGCTCTACTTGCCTTGGTGTAACTTAAGCTTGGGTCTCATTCCAGCATAAATAATGTAAGCACAGAGGCCTGTTACTACACAAGCTTGCACACACACTGTCACACTGTCAGACACACACACACACACACACACACACACACACACACACACACACACACACACACACACACACACACACACACACACACACACACACACACACACACACACACACACACACACACACACACACACAATTGATGGTGGTGAATGCAGGCATGAATGAAAATGTGATTGTGCTACACTCTCTCAGCATTTGAAGAAAATAGCATAAACTTAAAATGTGGTTAAATTTGTTAAAAATACAATTGCCCTTAATAATCGTTAAGTGCACAATGATTTTGACTGGTTAACAACATAAAAAATGCTAAAACGTGCTAAAAAAAGAGTAGAACATACACACACAAACAAAACTTTTTACTTGAACTTTTTTTTTTTTTTGCATTGAGATGTAAAGAATATAAATGCATGTGTTTTAATTAAAAATATATATTTTTGATATAATATAGTTAAATATAATGTAACAATTTACTTTCATGCACCTCTGTTAGAAAAACCATAACAATAAGTACCATGGAAGTACCATTGTTGCAGTACCATGGAACAGAATACCATGGTACATAGTCCAAAAAAACTTATTATGGTCATTATATGGCACTATGACTAAAAACACACTAATCATAATACTGTGGTACTTTTTATGTGATACATATTATCAAAAGTATTTAATAAACAGTTTTGGAACAGATCCAAATACATTTGTCGAGATAGCGATAATTATTCCTCATTTAATTCACTTTCAATGATACGATACACAACCTGTTGAGGACTGAAAAGTAATGACTTGCTGATTTATAGGTTACTAATTAGCAGTTGAATATTTCATATATGATCACTAACAGTCAAAGTGTCACTGGAGCACTCGCACAGGAGTAATTAAAAATACTGACGTAAGGTTGTAACCATAGAAGTGACCAGGTCAGCGCCAAGAACTGGTGTTACCTGGCATCTAAGAACTACTTAAAAGTTGGAGTCCACACTGACACACTCTAATTTCAGTGATTAAAAATGTAGCAGCTCCGTCCCCAATTGGAGTAAGTGCAAAGGTGAATAATGACAATTTTCTTCAATGAGCATGTGTTCCTGAGGGTGTGTGTACAATTTGACCAAACCCTTTCCCTTTGGTGACCCACTGACATCTATGAGAGAGAGAGAGAGAGAGAGAGAGAGAGAGAGAGAGAGAGAGAGAGAGAGAGAGAGAGAGAGAGAGAGAGAGAGAGAGAGAGAGAGAGAGAGAGAGAGAGAGAGAGAGAGAATTAAGAAGTAATGGAAGAATACACCAACTGTACATCAAGAAATTCTTAAAATTAGATGTGTGAAGGCATTAACAACCCTTTAGCTTAATTTTCAACTTCATCATAACTAAGTAAAAAAAGTATCATTATGATTTGCAGGAAACATCTTGTACTGTACAGTGAGTGTAAATTAAATTCCAAAATAAATGTAAACATAACATTATTTATAAGACAACAATAAATAATTTGAACTAAATGATTTCAAAAACTAATACCATATTTATATACAATGACATATCAAATCAAGTTAACATTGGAATTTAGTTCTGATAAAGTCAATGGATGCAATGGAAAACGATTCAAAAAGAGTTGCTAAATTGCTTAATTGTCTTAATACATTTTGGAGGCACCATACAGGAATCACGATGGCGTTGGCCTATAATTGAAATGCTTTTCAGTATGTTATACTGCCACCATATGGAGTATATTGGTATATGCCCAAAAACATGGGGATACAAACCATTTGAAGGAGATTGAAGAAGTCTATGGAAGCTTGTTTCCGCCACAAAATAAAAATAAATAAAAGATAATTGCGACTTTTTATCTCACAATTGCGAGTTTACATCTCTCAATTCTGACTTTATTTCTCAGAATTGCGAGATATAAAGTCAGAATTGCGTGAAATAAAGTCAGAATTCTGACTTTTTTTTCTCGCAATTGCGACTTTATATCACGCAATTCTGACTTTATATCTCAGAATTCTGACTTTGTATCACGCAATTCGGCGGAATTGCGTAAACAAGCTTCCATAGAAGTCATTGAGCGATATAATTATGACTTGTAAAAACTGATGACTGTGCACAATTAAAATCGTTATTTATAAATTCGTTATTAGAACTAATTTATTATTGTTATCTTTCTCTATAGCTCAATAAAAGTCATGGCAGCAGGTGACAAAATGGAGGATAAATGATAGATGTAATAATTTATCAAAGGGTTATTAAGGTTTTATTAAGGGTTATGCACCTAAATACTCTTCAGCTTTTATTTTTAGTAAGTGCATTTTTATAGGCCTATAAATAAAATGCTATAGGCTATATACATTATATAAATATTTTTATAAACGTTTTCTTTATAAAAATAGTTCACTAAACATTCATTCGAAGAACATATGCAACCATAAATTCAAATAAATTTAAGTAGGCAATGCATATAGGATGCATGCAAACAGTTCGGTTGTGAATTTACGAATTGATTAGGTAAACGATTAAACAACTACAGCACCAGAATACGGTCAGTGCTATTTGTGCCACACACACACACACACACACACACACACACACACACACACACACACACAAACTTTTATTAACGAGAATAACAACTGTATTCTAACGACATGAGTGACCAAACCTAATCTAACTCAAGCCATTGTGATGTAGGCTACTGGCTATTTTCATGTGGCTTATCCTACAAAAGACGAAGAACTGTATGACGATTTTAGATAGGCTACAGTCGCGGTCTTTTAGGCCTAACGTTACCTGAGCTGATTCATTTGTTTCGTGGCCTGTTCGCGTTCAAAATGCTGCCGACGATCGACTAAGCTTTAAAAAAACAAACTTTAAAAATCGCTATTCGCCCAGTAATTACGTCGAGTCGATTAAATAAGACTTTCCTTGTTAAAGACGCCATCTTTAATAAGCACCTTAGACACTGTCACTATGCCTACAGGCCTTAGAGAGTTAACGCAGATATAGGCTACAGCAGCTCCAATACTTTATGCAAGCTATTGCATGAAGAGAGCCGTAAATGCGGTTATTAAAGGGATTCACCCAAAAATTAAAGATTAAATTAAATTAAAGATTGTTGGTAACTAGATAGTAGACAGCACCCATTGACTTCCATTGTATATTTTTTCAATGGCTGCCGTCAACTGTCTGGTTACCAACATTCACTAGCTAGCATATAGCCAGAAAATAGTCTCTCTGGGTGTGCATACGAAAAACTGGGCGTGCCACATTTATTGTCAGATTAATGTGAAAAAAAAACCTGACTTTGCATATCACTAACTTTACAGAATAAACTGGGTTGATGTATAAAACTATACTGGCTTGACATTAAGCCTTTTCATGTGATTGTCCTTCGAATAAGTAAATCAGTCATTCACTTGTCCAAGTAAAAAAAAAAAAAAAAAATTGTCCAGAAAAGTATTTTTTTTTTATTTTTTTTATTTGTCTTTTGGGAAACAGGCTATAATTTATTCTGAAGCAATATTCTCATCAGTGTTCAGTCAGCTTTGACATATATAAATCTGCATTTTTATGATATTTTAATCTTTATAAAGGGCATTTTCCCCTAATCGTGTTATGCTTTAAATTCTTAAATTTGATCAATAAATTAAATAGAATAAAAATTATAATAATAATAATTAGCTCTTACCAATCAAATTAAATAATTTACACTGAAAAATTACAACTGCATTAAATAATGTTATGAGATTGTTTTAAATATTTTTTGAATATACAAATATGAAATATTGGAAAGAATGATACTTTTAAACACGCAACTAAACCACCAGTAGGTGGCGACAGGTGCCCGTTTTAATGAGTCATTGAGCCATTTATTCAAACGATTCGTTTCGTCAATATGTTAAAAATATGAAAACGCCACAAGAATTTTTACCACTGTATGCTCATTGAGTTTCTTTATGTTTGTTTCCATTTCTCATTAGGCGTGAGCCTCAAAAGCACAACCTTGTTACTTGCGGCTGTTTGCGGATTGGTCAGCAGTATTTTTTTTAATGATAATAATTAAATTTTTTTATTAAATTTTAAATTAACAAATAATGTAAGTAAACAACAATAGCCCACATTTAAAAAAACGTTTTTTATTAAGACTTTAAAAAATAATTCTGCATCTATTTTTAGATGTGCCAGCGCCGGCACACCCGTGGCTATACGCCTATGCCAACATTCTTTAAAATATCTTATTTTGTGTTCAACAGAAGAAAGAAATTCATACAGGTTTGGAACAACTTGGTAAGTAATGACAAAATTTTCCTTTTTGGGTGAACCATCCCATTAACAACAAACTCTAAAGGTGTGTTCGACTTGAAGAGGCGCTGCACACTGCACAGGCCGATCGGTTTATGACATCAAAGTACTGTGAGAGCAATTAGAATGCGTGAGAAAACGTGAGAGTGACTAGAATCCGTATGCTTTCAAATCGCTCTTGCGGTACTTTGATGGCATTCGCTTTAAGCCAAATGTGGGTATCTACAGACTGGAGAAATGGCCGTGACTATAGGGGCATGGAGAAAGGTCTTTATATTTGGCTGCGAAAGCTGAATGTCAGGGGCTGTGTCCGAAATCGCACCCAGGTCACTATTTGAGGGGACAGCATTTGTATTGGTGTCTGAAACCATAGTAGACGTAATCGAGTGCACATCTTCAATCCCACAATGCACCGCAACAGCGAGTGTAAAACTGATGTACGCTCAACGGCTAGATAATACCCATAATGCACTGTGAGAGTCCTGTGCCGAATGAATTCCTGCGTCTGACGGTCTAGAAGATGGTGCCCACAGCTATTATCCTCTTAATTGATTTTGCACGGGCACTGCACTAGTATTCATAAATACTGTGTGTGTGTGTGTGTGTGTTTGCTGCTTCTGTAGCCATTCCAATAGTTGAGAGTTCTAAATGTTCTGACATCATAGAGGAGCTTCATCTCTAAACTGCAGCTCTGACTCTGTTCTGCTGTTGGTGTGTTATATTGTACTGAACAGATCGAAAGGCTTTCGAGACTTTCTGCAGATATCGACAACAAATATTGAATTGACTTGCGACATTCAGTGTCCATTATGGCACTGTTCAGCACTGTGTGTAGACAACTGTTCGGGTGTTTCACACACTTCTTGCCTCAGAGGCATCGGTGCAAGAAGCAGAGAAACTTCCGGAGAAGTGTAAGGCCTTCACTGTCAACGACAGACGCCGCAAGGTAACGTTACCTGAGAAGAGCCAGAATGGAGAGAGAGAGGAGGAAAGAGGAGGAGGAAGACATAAAGATGAGGCCAAAACAGACAGAGAGACACTTGAAAAGATAAAGATGAAGAAGAACAGATGTGTGCATCAGAAAAAAAGAGAGAAGCCGAGTCTGGAAAAGCTGATGGATGGAGGAACTGAGCTTAGAGAAACTGCAGAAAAGAAAAGGAAGGAGAGAAAACGGAAGACAACAGTTCTTCTCGTGGAGGTCAAACCTCTGGATCCAGTGAGATCTTCCCAATTGAAGCCAATAGAGGGAGAAATCCCGATGTTTCCCAGTGTCTCCGAACACGTCGCTCTTCCAGCCGCTCGCTTCAAACTCCTGCCGCCAGTGACAAAACCACACACTCATCCTCAGAAACCAGTTCCCGCATCCGAGGAGGAGTTTTCCCTGATTCAAGCGGTTCATGATGAAGCTGTTTCCCTCAAACGCTCCTCACCCCGAGTGTGTCCTTTAAAACGTGTTCCTCCACGCCCAACTCCTGCACCGGATGAGCTATTTTCCCTGCGACGCTTTTCATCCCGAGTGTGTTCTCCCGAACGTCCCCTTTGCCGGAAGCCTCATCTGTTCCCTTCTTTCCCGTCTCCACAACTTGTGCTGGTAAACATCGAAGATGAGGAGAACGAGTACGTGGGTCTCACCGGGAAAACCTTCTGGGACTCACTCAAACGCTCCCGAACGCCGGAGGCCGAAGTGAAAACGGGAAAGATGTTTGCTTGGATGGAGAAAGAGGAGGAGAGGGGTGCAGGAGGAAGAATGGCCGAGCGAAGTGGAGGAGATCCATTAGAATGATTTCTGAAGGATCGACACTGAAGACTGGAGTAATGATGCTGAAAATGCAACTTTGCATCACAGAAATAAATTATATTTTAAAGTATATTAAAATAGAAAACCATTATTTTAAATTGAAATGTGCAATCTGTATTTTTGATCAAATAAACGCAGGCTTGGCGTGCATAAGATACTTCTTCAAAAACATTAAAAAAAAATAGTAATGTGACCAATTTTCTTTGACCGGTACTGTACATACTATAAGGCTATATACTATTGCTGCATAATTATCAAAAAAGTCCTTTCACGTCACCATTTCGCGTGTTGTTGTCAGTCTACACTTCACATATAGGCTTGAAGGCCTGGGCTTCATTAACCAACTATGATAGTTAAATCAAATGGTAAACAGTGTATCAATATAGATAGACTAAATACAAGTGACCTGAATACTACTTCCCATTAATTCTACTCTTGGTGCTGGTTTTGTGCAGTGCTTTGTAGCCTACTCAGTTAACATCCAATTGTTTCAACGACGCAGATTCAGAATTTCAGATCGCTTTATAAATGTAGGCCTACTGTCCTGTCCATGTAATTTTCAAACAATTTACAAACAGACATCAGTGAATGTGACATCAGGCTAATATGTGGATTATTAATTGAATCGACACATACCCCTGATTATTGAAAAGAAAAGTTTAAAAATGGTTTGTTTTTTTATTTTTTTCCTTCCGTCGGGCCAAACTCACTGAACGAACCATTTGGCTCGAGACGAGAGCATCGGTTCCCGAGCAGACTGGGATAGCCTACCTACCTACATTTACATTCACTCCTTCATGGGGACTATTATTAGTGGATTAATATAGGGAATAGTGAATGAGTGTGTAGGGGTGATTTTGAACACAGCATGGTTAGGGGTTATTTCTTCTGTTGTCATCTTTCAGCATGCCTTGTTTCCATCTAACGTTACTGGCGCACGATATACAGGATATAGCCTGGCTACAGGAAACCGCAGCTGAATATTTTCGGTGAACTGATTCAAAAGATTCGAGTCACTGAGATGAATCAAAATCCCCACCATTATTTAACACTGACAGGCGCGCGCCCGACTATGGGTGTGCACGACGGGCGCCCGTGAACGCGCCCGGCTCTCCTCTTCCGCAGAGTATCGCACAGCAGCAGCAGCAGTCAGCGGGAGGATGGATGGAGCGGGCTCGTTTGGAGCGGGCCGAGCCGGTTCGGCCTTTGATCCGATTGCGTTCGTCAAACAACCTCAGACAATCCTAAGAGTGCTGGCATGGGTAAGAACGGCAATCTCCTATGAATTCTGATTGGCAGATTATGTATTGCCGTCGTTTATATTCCGCTTATTGTCAAACGATTATAATAACGGGTTGATTTTCCAACACTCGTTTTCTATTTTTATTTTCTTTGATAATCTGTATTACACTAAAGCCGTTTTTAATCGTGTGATTTAATGATTGGGTGTTATTATAGGATGCTGTCTTCTTTAGGTGGACGCGCGTCAGATGTTGCTGTGGTAGTGACGCACGCACCGCGTGCGCGCATTTTTTTAAATGGCTGTTGTGCCACTGGTTGCAATTTGGGTCATTCCTAAAATATGGTAATAAATATGCGACTTTTATAATAATATGATTAACAAAAAACAAGGGTGATATTTCATGAAAAATATTTCAAGGTTCATTCTAGGTCAATCATAATATCTTATGAAATAATATGAAAGTTAAGAGGAAGTGACTGCACACATGCTGATGTCCCTGCCAAACTGTAAAGTCATTGATTCACCTCTAAATGTCATGTTTCCACTTGGTTTACCTAAGTTACATGTCATTGGTGTCTGATTAACAGTGTTTTTTAAAAACATTATTTTAAACACAAAATATTAATACCAGCTCTTATTTAAACACTTGACACATGATTTGAACAGTATACTGTATATACTGTATTGTTTTGGCAGACACTTTTTCCCTTTTACAGTATCACAGTAAGCTTGCCTTGAACTATAAATAAACATACAGTAGTAACTTCATGGATGACTGATATGACACACCCATTACCAGATATCTCTGTGCCTAAGGGCAGAGGAAGATAGTGTTTTGATTTTTTAAAAACTATTTTTTTAAACTGGCTGATTTAATTAAATGTATGTTATTTAATGACTGAATCAACCTGCATTGGGTTACACCAACAAAAGGGGATCCGATAGGGCTTCCTAGAGGCATGTTGCTTCTTCCTTTAACACAGTGTTTCATCCAGCCAGCCAATAACCAAAGCAGCCGCAACTGTTTCTATGACGACTGTGTGATGTGATGTATGCGTCAGTATGGAGTTTCATTGGCAAAAATAGCACATGGCACCATGATTCCTGAGCATTGCTACTGATTTTCTCTTACTGTTACTCCAACCCACACACGCACACACACACACACACACACACACACACACACACGTTTTTTGGTAATCTCTTGTCTTGTTTGAGTGGGTGTGGTTGAGTGCGTGATCTGTTGCATTAGTGTGAATTAGCCACATTTTCTCTCTGAGGTGTAAATGAAATTCTTTCTGGAGAAATGCACTCTACTGCACGGCATCGGTAAAGAGAATGATGTGTCACTTCCATTTAGCATGTATAATATAAGAGAAGAAAAGCTTTACTTAGATGCCTTCTGAGAATGCAAATAATTGAAAGGTTTTTATTAATTTAACGCCAGGGATAAAGTTTATGGAGCTATTTCTGTGACTCATGTCTTTTCTCTCTCTAGATCTTCTCCATGGTGGTCTTTGCTTCTATAATAAATGAGGGCTATGTGAATATGGGCAGCGAGCGACTGCACTGTGTCTTTAATAAGAACGCAGACGCCTGTAACTATGGTATCACGATAGGAATATTGGCTTTCTTAGCCAGCGTCTTCTTCCTGGTCCTGGACGTCTACTTCCCCCAGATCAGCAGTGTCAAAGACAGAAAGAGAGCAGTGTTGTTGGAGATAGTTTTTTCAGGTAAAAAATTTCAGTCATTAATCACGTTGATTTTATGTCTGAAATACAGTTACAGTAATATCCAGTGTCAGTGAGTGTTTTTTATTTACCTGTACATTTACAGTCACTGATACAGGCACACCATGTTCCCCCGATAAACTTTGCGTTCGCTCTCAAAATGTTTGCGTTCCCCTTTGCGTTCGCTCTCAAAATGTTTGCGTTCCCCTTTCTGTTCGCTCTCAAAATTTCTGCGTTCCCCTTTGCGTTCGCTCTCAAAATGTTTGCGTTCCCCTTTCTGTTCGCTCTCAAAATGTTTGCGCTCCCCTTTGCGTTCGCTTTCAAAATGTTTGCGTTCCCCTTTGTGTTCGCTCTCAAAATGTTTGCGTTTCCCCGAGAAACTTTGCATTTGCTCTCAAAATGTTTGCGTTCCCCTTCACGTTCACTCTCAAAATGTTTGCGCTCCCCTTTGTGTTCGCTCTCAAAATGTTTGCGTTCCCCTTTGCGTTTGCTCTCAAAATGTTTGCGTTCCCTCGAGAAACTTTGCGTTCGCTCTCAAAATGTTTGTGTTCCCTTTTGCGTTCCCCTTTGCATTTGCTCTCAAAATGTTTGCGTTCCCCTTTCTGTTCGCTCTCAAAATGTTTGCGTTCCCCTTTGCGTTCGCTCTCAAAATGTTTGCGTTCCCCTTTCTGTTCGCTCTCAAAATTTCTGCGTTCCCCTTTGCGTTCGCTCTCAAAATGTTTGTGTGGCGAGCAGGACGAGGTCGAGGGCCGTGGGAGGACGGCACGAGGCCGGTGGCGCGATTGCAAATGAGCGACACCTGCGCGAAGCACCGGTCTCGCATCTTTCACGGAGGAGCGGAAGCATAAAGGAGGAGCGACGACAGTGAAGAGCGAGAGAGGACAGGCCTGATTTTATTTGATGTTGTGTTTTGTTTTCTGTTTGGTGTTGCCAGCAGTCGTCCGTGAGGGGCTGCTGGCTTTTACTTTCATTTTGTATTTGTTTTATTTTGATTAAAAATGTTTGAATGTTCGCCGGTTCCCGCCTCCTTCTTCCCATAACATCATACCTCGTTACAGTTTGCGTTCCCCTTTGTGTTCGCTCTCAAAATGTTTGCGCTCCCCTTTGCGTTCGCTCTCAAAATGTTTGCGTTCCCCTTTGCATTTGCTCTCAAAATGTTTGCGTTCCCCCGAGAAACTTTGTGTTTGCTCTCTAAATGTTTGCGTTCCCCTTTGTGTTCCCCTTTGCGTTTGCTCTCAAAATGTTTGCGTTCCCCCGAGAAACTTTGTGTTTGCTCTCTAAATGTTTGCGTTCCCCTTTGCGTTCTCCTTTGCGTTTGCTCTCAAAATGTTTGCGTTCCCCCGAGAAACTTTGTGTTTGCTCTCTAAATGTTTGGGTTCCTCTGAGAAACTTTGTGTTCGCTCTCTAAATGTTTGCATTCCCCGAGAAACTTTGTGTTTGCTCTCAAAATGTTTGCGTTCCCCTTTCTGTTCGTTCTCAAAATGTTTGCGTTCCCCTTTGCGTTCGCTCTCTAAATGTTTGCATTCCCCCGAGAAACTTTGTGTTTGCTCTCTAAATGTTTGGGTTCCTCTGAGAAACTTTGTGTTCGCTCTCTAAATGTTTGGATTCCCCCGAGAAACTTTGTGTTTGCTCTCAAAATGTTTGCGTTCCCCTTTCTGTTCGTTCTCAAAATGTTTGCGTTCGCTCTCTAAATGTTTGCATTCCCCCGAGAAACTTTGTGTTTGCTCTCTAAATGTTTGCGTTCCCCTTTCTGTTCGTTCTCAAAATGTTTGCGTTCCCCTTTGCGTTCGCTCTCAAAATGTTTGCGTTCCCCTTTGCGTTCGCTCTCTAAATGTTTGCGTTCCCCTTTGCGTTCGCTCTCAAAATGTTTGCGTTCCCCTTTGCGTTCGCTCTCTAAATGTTTGCGTTCCCCTTTCTGGTCGTTCTCAAAATGTTTGCGTTCCCCTTTGCGTTCGTTCTCAAAATGTTTGCGTTCCCCTTTGCGTTCGCTCTCTAAATGTTTGCATTCCCCCGAGAAACTGTGTTTGTTCTCTAAATGTTTGCGTTCCCCTTTCTGTTCGCTCTCAAAATGTTTGCGTTCCCCTTTGCGTTCGCTCTCAAAATGTTTGCGTTCCCCTTTCTGTTCGCTCTCAAAATGTTTGCGTTCCCCTTTGCGTTCTCTCTCTAAATGTTTGCGTTCCCCCGAGAAACTTTGCGTTCGCTCTCAAAATGTTTGCGTTCCCCTTTCTGTTCGCTCTCAAAATGTTTGTGTTCTCCTTTCCATTCGCTCTCAAAATGTTTGCGTTCCGCCGAGAAACTTTGTGTTCGCTCTCTAAATGTTTGCGTTCCCCTTTCTGTTCGCTCTCAAAATATTTGCGTTCCCCAGAGAAACTTTGCGTTCGCTCTCAAAATGCTTGCGTTCCCCTTTCCGTTCGCTCTCAAAATGTTTGCGTTTCCCCGAGAGACTTTGTGTTTGCTCTTAAAATGTCTGTGTTTTTTATTTTATTTCAGTTAACGTTTATTTTATGTCAAGTAATGGCACGATAATAATTTTATTATATAAAATTATTTTTGACATTTTCCCATCCCTTCTCTTTAGGATTTTGGACGTTCCTTTGGTTTGTAGGATTCTGTTTTTTGGCCAGTCAGTGGAGCCATACGTCCCCTAAGGAGCTGCCGCTGGAGCAGGCGTCAGACGCAGCACGAGCAGCGATCGCCTTCTCTTTCTTCTCCATCCTTATCTGGGTAAGACATCCCACCTTCCCAGATACATACAATACAGTCACAATTATGTTAATTTTTGAGCGCCAATGTTGGTGTTTGTGTTTCAGGCGTATCTATGTCTTCTAGCAGTGCACAGTTTTAAGAACACTGCCTTTATGGAGGATAAACAGAGGCTTTTGTCCAAACAGACTAACAGTCTCTCAATAGTGTAGATTTAGATTTCCTGTTCTACTCTCAAGAGCACACTAACGTACGCTAGTCTGATAGTAGTACAAAGTGCTATCAATATGGTTGATACTAAGCATGCACTCTATAATAACTTAGATTTATAATAAACGTTATAAATCTATAAAGCTTAAAAACAAGAATAATGTGTCATAAATATTGGAATACTCATACTTCACATATAATGATAAAAACAAGTCATAAAATTGAACTTCTAGATCTAGTCAGAGAACTTTCTTCTTTTGTGTTTATACTGTAACTCGATCGGTTAACTCAAGCATTCCAACTAACTCTATGCTACTATGCTTGATATACTTCAAAAGCTTGCTTATGTTTCTCACTAACATGCTAATCAGACTAATATGCATAATCCTGGTTATCCTGACTAGGCGGGCCTTACGGTGTGCGCTGTTCAGAGGTTCCTGCTGGGTACAGACATGACACTGTTCACCACCGAGCCCGTGGGCGACCTGGCACCCAAGCAGCCGTACCCCTCCAACGATGTTATCGGTCAGACTACCGTCCCCGTCAACGCTTACCAGAGTCCACCGCTCATCGAAACCGTGGAGACCCGCCCCCCTGGATACAACATCCCGCCAGCCTTTTAATCCACAACCAATCAGAAGACAAGGAATATAGCAGCGCTAAAGGACAGAGTATAGACTGCCGTCAATGTTAGCTAAATGTATTGTATCGTATCGCGTTTTAGTAACAAGGTGGCGAAGGGATGATGCTCGCCTTTGTAATCCGCACTATAATACAGAATTAAATGATAATGTAGTCTCACGTTAACTTGAGCAGAAGTGGATGTTTTGGGACATTGATTGTCATTGCCTACCCACGCGTTTTACATTTACAGTCAGCAACACATTTTTGTCAAATTCACAATGTGCTATTTATTTAGTAAAGCATTTTATTATTATTACTATTTATCTTAAAAAAAAGTAGAAAAATAATTAAAGGTGCACTAAGTAATGCTTTTGCCATGGTAAAAATAATTTTGACCGATTATAATTTATTATAATAATTCAATTAATATGATGAAAAAGAATGAAAATAATTAATTCAACTAAATTGTCAGATTAAAAAGTGGTTTACAGAAATAAAGTGTGTTGTGGACCACCCTTGAATAGATGAATACATTTTTTAGACCATTGACATGAGAATCATATTTCATGTGAATATACAACATACAGAAAATTCATTTCTTTCAGGGTAAAACTTTTTTTCCAGTTAGCTACAGTTAGCTAGTGCACCTTTAATTATGATAAAGAAAATGCATTATACTTTTTTTGTGTCTGATTTTTAAGTAATAGCATCTTGGCATAGATGATCGACAACTGTACCAAACACATCATGTTACTGCAGTTAAATTAGTGCTGTCCACGTCATTTGTGTCAAAATATGTTTTTGTTAAGAAAGAATGAGCTAATTTTGTTTTTAAAAGTACTTACAGTCACTATCAAGAGAGAGTGAGAGAGAGATAATGAGAAAATGTCAGAGGATGAACAAATTAGTGTGTGTCTCTCTCTCTTTCTCTGTTTGTGTGTGTGTGTGTTTGATGATGGACTCTTGGGGCAGTAAGAGACATTCCAGATGAGATAACTGAGATTACTGGAACAGACTGTTTACTTTAACAAGCATACTTGTGCACATGTGTGTGTGTGGAATGTGTGTGTTTGCTCTAATCCCGTCTTGTTGCATGATATGGTAAAATGCCTCAAATCCCCCCTGAAGCAGAGAGTTAACTGTTATATTTTGTTAATGGAAGAAGTCACAGTGGTTATTAAAGTCTTCAAGGTCCATGAGGTCCTGAATAAAGATGAGCCAGTACAGTGAAGCAGTGAAGAGTGTGTGTGTGTGCTGTGATTCATGTTCCTTCTGACGTTACAAACCCATTTTAAAAATGAACAAATTCTGTTCCACAGAAAGAAATAACAGCATAACGTTTTAAAACGACATGAGTAAATGATAAGAGACTTTTCATATTTAGGTGAACAATCATTTGAATTCTAAGGAAATTCTGAGAGAAGGTGGAAAAAGGTCATCTAAATTATAATTGAAATTGTGCTGAAATAAAATAAAATAAAATATTGCATGAAAACCCCTTAAAGGGTTAGTTCACCCAAAAATGAAAATGATGTCATTAATGACTCGCCCTCATGTCGTTCCAAGCCCGTAAGACCTCCGTTCATCTTCGGAACACAGTTTAAGATATTTTAGATTTAGTCCGAGAGCTTTCTGTTCCTCCATTGAAAGTCAATGGACGGCATACTGTCCATGTCCAGAAAGGCAGTACAGACATCATCAAAGTAGTCCATGTGACATCAGTGGCTCAATCTTAAGTTTATCAAGCGACGAGAATACTTTTTGTGCGCAAAAAGTAAACAAAAATAACGATTTTTATTTTATTTTTAACGACTATTTCACGTAGTGTTTTTGCGCAGCGCGTCTATGTTGTACGTCACACGTAGGCTCACTATTGGCCGACGCTGGTCATGTGTGATGCGTGTGACGTACAACACAGACGCGCTACGCAAAAACACTACGTGAACTCACTCGAGGCCTAGAGAGAAGGAAATGAATAGTGGAATAAAGTCGTTATTTTTGTTCACTTTTTGCGCACAAAAAGTATTCTCTTCGCTTGATAAACTTAAGATTGAGCCACTGATGTCACATGGACTACTTTGATGATGTCTGTACTGCCTTTCTGGACATGGACAGTATGCCGTCCATTGACTTTCAATGGAGGAACAGAAAGCTCTCGGACTAAATCTAAAATATCTTAAACTGTGTTCCGAAGATGAACGGAGGTCTTACGGGCTTGGAACGACATGAGGGTGAGTCATTAATGACATAATTTTTGGGTGAACTAACCCTTTAAAATGAAAAAATATGTTTAAGTTGACGTTCGAAAGTGACTAAAACTGAAAAAAAAAAAAAAAATTAAAGCACAGGAAAAATATATATAAAAAAATAAAAATAAAAGCTAATTGAAAATATGAATAAATACTATAATAGTATATAAATAATAGTACAATAACACTGTTTAAAAAATGAAATAATAATACAAAAATTTACCCATTTATAATTAAACAATTAGTGGAAGACTTTGCATCACAGTGTTTTAGGTTTAAGCATAAAGAGACGGCGTCCTATTAAATCATTTCCATCAATCCAGTTTAATTAGCAAACGATCATGAATGTTCCCAGAAAGCTAAATGCCATAAAAGCCCTTGACAAGAAACTTGAATTTATAAAAAAAAACTACAGGTATGCATTCATGAATTTTATAGCACAGTGTGTCCCCTATAGCAGTGTGCTTTATTATGGCATAAGAAAAAACAAACGGAAATAAGGGCAAAATACAGTCAGGTTGATATACATGCTATTATTACCAGGTCAACACACAGAAGCTATCTGGTGCTTTTTTTTTTTTTGGTTTATCATTTCAAATATAACATGGTACAGTAAAAACTAAAACCAGCTATGAATAAGTTTGATAACAAAAAGCTTGCAAATGAATTTTGGGGGATGGAATTCTCCACAAACAGGGATAATCTGGCATCCGGTTAGATTTAAAAATCTCACGTTTTAATATACTATTAACTAACATAATATTCACAGCATTCCAAATAGCTAGTTTCAAATGTCAACCATTCAACCTTATTATTTGAGTTTTATTAAGTTAAAAAAAAATATATATATATTTTTTATTTTATTTTAAGGGACATCAGGACAGAGCTGTCGGTCAAAATGGGAAAACAAAGTAACTTGCGTTACTTATTTTAAAAAGTAACTATTTTGTTGTAAATTTAAAAGTATTGGGTTACATTACTTACTTAAGTAATCTGATTACTTTTACTTGTAATGCTTCCCATTCTGAACCCATTCTAGCAATTTTAATTATTGTAATACAGCATGTGGTTTACTCTCCTGAGGTGCATAAACAAAATCTTCTGAAGGTTATGCACCTCCTTTCACTGACACAAGTTATTGTTATTATTGATTATTATTATTTGAAGCCCCTATTAATGGAAAGTATTGGTTATGTGCATTCTGCCCTGTTTACACGCTGATCTGCCTCTTAAATGTTCAATGAATCACAATGAATTATAGACAGGAAACAAAGCATTACAAGCAAAATAGAAATCTTTTCAAGTAGTTAACAGTCTCTACACATTTAATGTCCATAGTTTATCAACAAAATGTTTCTTAGTGATACTCATGTGAAGAACGGCACCCAAAATCATCGAGCAGTCAAACAGCATTCTGGATCTCACACTGCATACATGACACACTTTCCTCAGAAATACTTATTCATATTTATCAGCCCTTGGTTTTCCCGAATTCCTTCATCACACTCTAGTTATTCATAAAATGCATTTTTAAAGATGCATACATGTGTATTAATGTGATTTTAAGAATGAGTAAACTACAGTGATTCATTAGTGTTTGCTATTTTTAAAGGGCTTTTCACACTCATTTTTAACCCCGGGTTAACATGTGACCTTTTTAATAACTGCTTGTTTATTAATGGAAATGTGGCCATGTACTACTCAAGTGCACTCAAAAGACAGTAAGATTTGTTTTTGACTCAAAAATAAAAACAGTAATATTGTGAAATATTATTCAGATTTAAAATAACTGTTTACTATTGTATTATATTTTAAAATGTAATTTATTCCTGTGATGCAAAGCTGAATTTTCAGCATCATTCCTCCAGTCTTCAGTGTCACGTGACCCTTCAGAAATCATACTAATTTTGTGCTGAAGAAACATTTCTTATTATTATTGTCACAGTTGAAAACAGTTGTGCTGATTATAATTTTCGTGAAAACTCTGATACTTTTTTTTAATGCATGAATGTTGCTTAATCTAGGGTTAAAAGTGGCCTTAACCTGAGGTTTAAAAAGCTGTTAACCCAGAGTTAAGTGTGAAAAGCCTTCAGATGTTCATGCAGTGGAAAGGATTCACAATTTTGATGCACATCTGCCTTTATGTGAGGAAATGTTACAGATACTGAACAACCTTAACGTTGTTGCAAATACTGCAACATTGAATGGAAATAATATTAATGCTATTCAATATGTGTCGGGACTTCTAAACATCTCTATGCAAATGTAAATACTTATTATTGACTTCATCACCAGTTTGTTTCCAGTCCAAAATAAGAGTGTGAGCATCCATGCTAGCTCATTTCTTTGGAAGCTTCTGTACTTGTGCTTATGGAAAAAAAAATTCTTTTTTTTTTTTAATCAAATGTTTACATGAAGCATGTATAGTGCACTGCAGTTCAAAAGAAAGAACACTTCATGGTTTTATAATTTAATGATAATCTCTACTGAAAATAATTTTGACTTCTCAATTTAATAAAACCAACAAAACGTGTTACAGTAATGCTCTTACAACAAAAGTCTAAGGGGGAAATATTCCAGAGGGTTTTAAGGCGTCATTTTAATATAATTTAAGTTGCATGACTTGTAGAGCCAGTGTGATTATACTCAGAAATTGAAGGCAGAAACCAAACTTAAGTTTTTAAGTTGAAATAAGGTGGAAATGTTTTACAGTGTAAAAGTCCTTTTCTGGTATATTTGCATTGACTAAAGTTTTAAAACATGAACTCAACAGATACATCTATTTATTTGTCTTTTTTTTTTTTTACTTTTATTTCAAATTAATATATTATTAATTGATTTATTTATTCATTTTACTTTTTCTTTTTTTTTTCTTCTTTTTGGCACTCAGTCCTCCATAAACTTTAAAAATGTTTTTTTTTTTTGTAATTAAAACAAATATTAAGAGTTATCATTGTTAACAAAAACAAAAACTATAAAAATATTTCTGTTAATTAAAATAAAGCTGAAATAAAACAAAATATAAATATTAGTTGAAAATTTTTAACTAAACATTTGTTGCCAATTAATGTTGTCTTAAACTGAAATATGTTATAGGACTAAAATGATTAACTGGAAATAAATTAAAACTAAAACTAAGTAAAACCTAAATAAAAATAAATCAAACCTAAATAAAAACAAATACAATGACTCATTACTCATTCAATGCTCAAATTAAAAAACATTAACGACAACTAAAAATATAAAAGTAAAAGCTGCAGTAATTAAAAATATTAATAAAAGTATAATAAAACTAAAATAACAGATTATTGGAGTGCATTTTACAAGAACATACTATTTCAGTTTTCAATTTTTTTGTTAATTTTCAATGTGTTTGTACTTATTTGTAAAAACAGTTTGAAAGTAAATCCAACACCAAATGTATAACTTTGCATAGGGTTAGTAGGAAGGCAATGTCATCACAGTAGTGTCATGTCGACACAATGTTGAATTCTTGAACTGTAGTTTTGAATTGATTTGATCCTGCTGCAATGTTTCGCCCCATAGACTTCCACCGCATCACTGTACACACACTATTTTTTACAAACAGAGGAATGAATCAAAATAATTTTCTGATGTAGAGCTTGAACACGGAACATTCCTTTATCACCGTTTCTTCCTGAAGGCCAACAACATGTAAAACTCTGACCCTTTACAAAAATATCACATGCCACACATATATACAATAATCATTTCATCCATTCAGCTACACAATCAGCATTATGAAACATGCATATGTTTCAGCTAAAATATTTCTATGTGCCGTATACTCTGTATAAGACAATAAGGTGTTACAGTTATGGTACGACTGTTAGGTTAATTAATCATGTGACATAAGGGTTTGTTTGAAGATGAGACGTACTGTATAGCGCTGACATTTAACCCTCATGTTCTGTTGAGATTGGCTAACTAATAAGAATTTAAAAATGAACTCATTATATCCTTACCAATTCTTTTACTCCGTTCCTCTGGCCTGATCAAAACTCTCTTTTTTACCACAGATTTACTATTATCCAGTACAGTAATGTTGTTTTTGTCTGGGGTCAAAATGATAAAACACATCATATATATATATGTAACCCAGTAGAATATAATTATTCATTTAATGGGTTATCTCAATTTATTAGCTTTTATTTAGTTCTAATCCAGAGCTAAAATGTGAATTATATATACATCTCAGTATAGTTTGTATAAGGTGTTTGTTCCTTTAAGAGCGTTCGTGCATATTACGAGTTTGATTGATGTGTACATGTGGAAAACGTGGCATTAACCATCAAGTTAGGTGTTTCTTATTTTATTGGTTTATGCAGAGAATGTCTAATATGGCGAGAAGTTTCACTCTCAGTAAACTTCCGGCTTCTGAACTGGTTGCAGTTCCTCTCTGATTCCACTCCATATGGGGGCGCTCACAGGATGAGTGCAGAATGAATGGAGGTCTATGGCGATATACCAATAAAAATCTTTTCTCAGGATATAATTTTTTGTCTAGTAATTTGAATGTTGTATTCGAAAGGAGATGCAAATAAATTACACATTGCTGGGTGTTAGATTTTTTAGAGTCACTTATTTGCTTTAAAAAGTTAAAGTGTCAATGACGTCATACACATGTACTACCAGAGATACTGCTTTACGGCAATCCTTCAGTCACTTTGGTGCTTTCGCGCTCTGCACTTTCTTTTCACTCGAGGCATCAACAACACAGCTGACACAGGTAAAATACACGTGCTAGAAGAGTTTTTGTTTTGTTTGTTTCTGGTCCCGCTGCGGATGACACGATGCCATCAAGCGGTATCTCTGGTCATTATCAGTCCTTCACTGACCAATCAGCGTTCATTAGCAGAATGCTAGCGTGTTATGGGCAACAACAACTCAGCCTGTAAGAAATCGAAAGGACATAAGTACTCGTTCATTCAACTTTCGACCTAAAACCCACGTTGAACTTGCAAAATCTACAATCAGATTTGAGATTTATCAACGGCAATCGGGTGAAAGAGACACATTTAGCCGTCTAGCCCCATAGACTCCCATTCATTTTGCACTCATGGCGATCGCCCCCAGTGGAACTCTGGTGGAACTACAACCAAAATTCGGTACAATAGAGCTTAAAGTCCGCGTGAACCGGAAGTTGCAAACGACTTTTCTCCAGTGTTGTGACGTATTTCCCAGTGAAACGGAATATTGAACAGAGGGCAGGGTTTTACTCTAGCGCTCCTCCTCTCCATCTCTGCTCATAACAGACTAACGGTTTGAGGGGAGTGGTTAAGCGTTGCCCAACCCAAGTCCTCAAACATACACTGTTAGAAAAATCTGTAGAAATTACAGTATTACTGGCAGCTACTTGCCAGTAACTTACTGTAGATTTAAATTGATGTTATTTACTGGCAACAATTTGTTCAAAATTAAATGAACATTAAACATTAACAAATCTTTATCTTTACAGAATAAAACTAAAATAACATCCTCATGCAAAGCATTCTGGGAACCAAAATCTGAAGGAAAAAAACAGAAAAAGGTTGATGAAGATTTCTGGTTCCCAGAATGCTTTGCATTAGATTGTTATTTTATAATTTTATTCTTTAAAGACAAAGACTTGTTAATGTTTAATGTTCATTTAACTTTGAACAAACTGTTGCCGGTAAATAACATAAATTTAAATCTACAGTAAGTTACTGGCAAACAGCTGCAAAACTACAGCAAATTTTTTACAGTGTACGTCATCAGGGAAGGTCCTCCAATGCAGAGGGGAGGGGCATTTTCAGATTTTGATTAAAGATTATGAAGCCAAAAAATTTTTTTGTGTGGATTGACTTGCATGGATGAATTGTTCACCACAAAACGATCAATTTAGGCAAACAAAGTAAATATGGTCAATTTTGATTTCATGTGGACTTTAATAGGGAGTGGGCAGGCTCTCCGTAGACGGGCTCTGGTTTATGTGAGTTAAGTCCCGCCCTCGCTGGTGTTTTTGTGTAACTTGAGTGGGTTGTTCGAGAGAGACGATATAGTTGAGATTGACAAGTGCGGGAGTTGAGAATGAGATAGACGCGTTTGCGGTAAGAGAGTTATTTGATTGACGATTTACAAGTTTAAAAATCTTTAACTGTAATGTAGATCAGAGGTGAAGCACTGACACAGAGATGAATCGCTTGTGTGTGCTTCTTTGAGATTGCCGCGAGTGTTTTACGGCCGTTTCCAGTGTTGTTAATCTGCCGTGCAGGCGCGAATACAGACTGTTCAGGTTAATTATCAATGCGCATATCCGCGCATCTGAACACATATGAAAATGGTGTGGTGCAATGGATAAGACACATGCCTTTGGTGTGAGAGACCTGGGTTCGAATCCACTGTGAGACACCAATGTGTCCCTGAGCAAGACACTTAACCCCTAGTTGCTCCAGAGGTGTGTGACCTCTGACATATATAGCAATTGTAAGTCGCTTTGGATAAAAGCGTCAGCTAAATTAAAAAATGTAAATGTAAAAATAATATATGAATACTCAGAGTATGTTTTATAATCTGTGAGTTATTGTATACATTCATCCCATTGAGGTCACTGGTTCAATCTATACTGAGTGTATTTGACCTAGTCCTAGAGATTCATTTCAGTAGGTCTGGCATCTGAGATCTTGCCCTTCAGGGGTTAATTTAGTGTCAGATTTAAATGCAATGTGATTACACTTCACATTATTAAATTCATGGTTTGAGCCAGTTAACATTTGATAATTCTATTCTAATTAAATCTTTTATTTGTTTTGTACTTTTACCAGTGTGTTATTCTTTCAGAAGTGTTTATGTTGACTTCATCAGTTAAGGGGCGTAGAGATTTAATTCTGAGTAACTTCGTAAAAGGAAAGTATAGATTATTATTCTAATTTTCGAAAAGAAAATGAATTCATTTAGTGACACCAGAGGGGCCTAACTTCAACATCTGTAGGCATATAGTTAAAGGTTGTCTAAGCGATGTCAGGCCAAAACATTTTTTGTCACATACAGCAAACATCTCCTCACTATCCGCTAGCTGCCTGTCCCCTGAACACACTGTAAAAAAACGCGGTCTCTGTAGACACCACAGGCTCCACAAACGGCAACAAAAACAAACTGTGCTCACCCGCACCCCGAAACATAACAAACAGAGCTCCAGCCAATAACCGACAAGAAGTGTTGAAGGGTGGGGTTTGCGCGTTTGCGGGGTTAGTGCGCGTGCACATGAGGTGGGTTTGTGGAGGAGAGAGATGAAGAGGGAAGTTTGAATTATGGCCGACACACGACCAAATAGACGACGTTCCGATGAACAGAACAACTTGCAAGAGGGACAAGGATAAGGAACGCGCGAAGTCCCGAATTTACATCGGAAAAACCTTTGAAATGTGGCGAGACCTCCGCCGGCAGAAGGGATTAGCTAGCAGCTACTATCCGACATTCAGTTGCTCTGTTTTTGCAGAACAGGTAAATCCACTTTTCTTTCTAAACTGACGTTCATGTTCGCCAAACCAACACAAGGATGTAATTAGCTAGATTTATGCTGTCAGCGTTAACTTTGGTGAATACAACATGTATGTTTCTAGCAGCGATCAATCTCTATTGTAAATGATCAAGCAAATTCACAGTAGGGCGACAATTTGTGTAAGTTAAGGGTTGTTTTCACCCACGGTTTGTCGTGAATTTGAATGTTCATAATAGGCTATTGACAACTTTGACTAAATTGGTTTACAACGCCGCCGTTGTTTATGCTCACTGGGAAACGCGAAGCGAAACGTTATCTTGCTATCATTGCGTCCTTGTATGGGAGCTATTTATAACCTCAGGTGGCAAAACGATTTTAAGATAATTTTTCTCTTTTTCTGCATTCTGTTCTGCAATATATAAAAGCATTTATCTAACTTGGCGACATTACACATTGAATGAAGTATCAGTAAAACTTAACTTTGTAGTGACTATTTTGACTTTCCTTTATGCCGGAAGGGAGGGGAGGAGGGAGGAGACGGGATGAGGAGGAGGGAGGGTCTAGCCAGCCTCCGTTTTGTTTGACAATAATTCGAATGTCAACAAGAAGAAACGTCTCCCGGGATCGCTTAGACAACCTTTAATGAATTTGGGGTGCTTTTCTGCTTAGTTACAAGTAAGACCGGTAGGGGGCGCTATATATATCTTTTTTTTTTTTTTTTTTTTTTTGCCAGCGAAAGATGATAATCTAATCTTTTAGAAAAGTAAAGCTACACTTCTCCTCAACAAACTGCACGATTTGAGGTATCATTCATTTCCAGTCACACAATTGGTGTTTGTCAAAGGTTAAAAAAAAAAAAAAAAAAAAAACATCAATGTCATGCATGTGAAAATTATTTGCATTTATTCATGCTTAATATACCTTGGGTCTCTGGGACTCTAAACATAAGGTACGCAAGTAATGTATAATTTTCATGGTGGATTTCTGAAGTATGTTAATTATAAAATTAACTTTAATAATTAGTTCTCATTAGGAAACTCATGAAATTAACTTTAACCCTATAAAGTCAACTGTATCATATTTGATACATACATTTCTAAGGCCTCTAAATTATCAACATGATCTAAACTTTGTTGAAAAACCTGTTCCTACATGAACCAAAATCTACATGCCATTTGATGTATACTTTATATATCATTCCCTTCAGGTTGTGGTACATGTGTCTTTTTGCTGTGAAATCTCTACTGATTTTTACAAAGAAAACATGAGTTTTATATTGTTAGTAATATTTCAAGTTTTTTTTAAATACATAATTTTTTTGAAAAATCACGTTAATATGTGAATATCAGATATGCTTATTTGATTCATCAGGCTTTTGTTGAACATTTTATTTATCTCTCAGGGCTTTGATCATAAAACTAAGCATTTAAATATAATCATATATTATTGGGAGATATAATCTCATTGATTTACATTACAAGCCATCAGAATTTCAACTTACTTTTTGGCCTTATAAATATCAGCAACTGCACCAAATTGCATATTTTTGCTCAGTTTGGGCCAAAAATAAAATTTAGGTGTTTTTTCCTCTCCCGATTTTTCTATATCATACTATATGAGTCATAAAAGCCTGATGTATCAAACACGATACTCAACAAAAATACAAATTCAAACTTTTTTCTTTATAAAATAATTTTGTCTAAAGGTTAATTTCAAAAAGTGTTCCATTTCAAAAGATTCCATTTTTTACTTCTATATGTCAGCCATTACAGTGTTCATTTAAATGACACTTTAAATGATCAACTTTCAGATCACAAACAAAATATGAGGGTTAAAATTGCACCGTCATGTGCAGTAATTATATGCCACGATGCAACATGGTTCTGTGATGGATGCTCATATGAATTCACATAAAATGCCACAATATCAACGTATGTGATGATGAACACTAACAAAAGTTCCCTAATCAATATGATCAGGCAAAAAAAGATCAGTTCCATCAGAAACACATTTGCATACTTTTGCCGACACCGCCTCTTCCTGTTATTAAAATGCTTTACGAAGAGGCGGAATGCGTGAGTGGCTTCCTGCGCGGTGTCCCGGGCCCTAGGCAACCGAATCCTCATTTCCTGGATCCCTAGTGCTGGCCATTCTGACCAATACCTTCTTCCTGAGGTGACTCTGAGCTGTGTCTCCCACGAGCCCCGACCGGGCCTCAGGAGCGAAGGAGTGCGTCGACTGGTCACTATCCGAAAGCAGGTCCGACAGGCTGCTCAGGGAGCTTACATCTGATTGGTCAAAAGAGAATTGTGGGAGGGGCAAATGACTAGGCAAAAGAGGTTGGTCCTGCACGTCAGGAAGATCTGAAGAGTCCCGTGGTAGAGCGGAGTCAAAGGACGGGGTCCGCCGCCTCAGAACTGTGCTGTGCTCCTGGCTGACCGCGTCGGTGGGGGGGTCGATGGAGATGCACGGAGGGCTCATTTTCTCCTTCTTGGGTGTTGGAGAAGGACCAGGTGATGGTGAAATTGTCTGCTGCTGAAGAAGCAGCTCCTCTCCGTGCGTCGAGTGACGGCGAGGGATGTGGAGCTGAGATAGGAAGCCGTTATTTTCCACACTGTTGTGCTTCCGTAGACTGTGAGCACTGGTGTCCGGTTGACGGGGCGTCCCACTGTGCAATGAGTCCTGAGACTGGGTGTCAGAACAGAAATGTGGGTTGTGGCTGTGTGCCCCACACCGAGAGGCTCTTCTTTGGGTGACGTTGGTGTTGAGTCGGACCGACTCGACTGAATCCCGTAGCTTGGTTTGTGCATGTGTGTGCATTACCTCGAGAGATCTGATGGAGTGCGTGTGGCGCGCGGTCTTTCGGCACGGGATGCTGCGCTGGCTGTACACGTGTCTGTTTGTCTGAACGCTCGCTGTCCGGCTGCGGGGAGGAGGAGGGGGCGAGGCCTGGGGGGAACAGGGGGCAGATCCACCGGTGAGGGGCATGATGGGTACTGTGAGAAGGAGATTATCACTGGAGCAGGGCTTGCTCGGGATATGTAAGGTGTCTCTGGAGTCAACGTTTGTGGAATCAAAGGAGTCACTCTTTATTGCTTGCTGTAGGCAAGAACAAAAATTCATCACACAACCATCTTGAATGCTTTATTGCAGAATTCTGTATTCATTTTCTTAAATATTGGAAAATATGTTTAATGTATTTATTGAAAATATAATTTATTTAATTTGATACAAAATATTATATATATATATATATAATTGAATATAGATTCAATTATATATTTTAAATGTATTACATATTGAATTACATATTCATATATGTTCATTGATTCACATTAAAAAGCTATCAGAATTTCATCTTACTGTTTTGCCACATAAATAGCATCTGCACCAAATTTCATTTTTTTGTTTTCTCAGCTTGCACCTCTGAATAAAACTGAGGTATATACACACACACACATATATATATTTATTATATAAATATACAAAAAAAACCTTTAATCTATCATTATCTAAATGAAAACAAATAATTGTGTATATATTTTATGTAGTTTAACAAAACTTACATTATATTCATATAATTAAATACATAAAACATATGTAGTTAAAATCAGAATTATAATATTAGCATAGCAATTAAAGGAATAGTTAACTTAAAAATGACAATCTTGAGGGTGAGTAAATAATAACAGAATTGTCATTTTTAAGTTAACTATTCCTTTAACATTAATTTCAGAATGTTTTAGTCTTTACAAATGTCCACATGATTGACATCTTAAATTTTGCATTTCATTTGTGACAAAGAAAAAAAAAGTGTATTTTATCTACTAGTCTAATTGATTTAATCTATTGTCAGCCCTAACATACACAAACAGACATCAGGATGAGAGTTACTGTAATACCTGTCTCTTCAGAGCTCTGAAGGCATTGCTAGATCTCGCTCTTCGGTTTAGAGGGTGGACAGCAGGAATGGAGGCCAGGCTTGTCTGAGATGCAGTTCCTTGAACCTGCATTACGGCACTATCTTCACCGGACTGGGTCCCGAGTGAGAGAGAGGAGCCTGAAAACACACCAACAGCTTTAGTCATATTCTCTCTCTATACGTGTGTTATGAACAGCCAGGACTGGCTTAGTTTTGTCACCTGGTAGTGTAGAGTCCTGTTTGGAGAATCTCTCATGAATGGATCCATATACAGGCTTAGCAGGATACAGCATGTAACTGTCATTAGGTAAGGACAGCATCCGTGACATAGACGGCCTCCCCACTGTCAGGAAGTTGCCGTAATTGGGGTCTTTGCCCTGCAAACACAACAAATCATTAAGATAAGAGCGCTTTAACTGTAACGATTTGCCATTTCTTAAAAACAGGCTTAAAGACACAGCATATTCTTAAAAAATATGACACATATTTATAAAATACAATATATAATTGTAATATTTATAAAAAATAATAACATAAATATGATATTTATAATAAAATAATATTTATATTATTTTAATAAATCAAATCAAAATAGATTGGTGCACTTCAAAATTGCATGTTGACTTTAAAATGTTGCTATACAGAAGATACATTTTTATTTATGCCAGTAAACATCATCAGGGAAGAGATGCCACTGCAAGATGAAGGGGAAGTTACTTTTATTAAAGATTACAAAGGGACATGAATTTTAAAAAATAAAAATGTGCACAGAAAATCCCTTTATAATAAATACGGCAATATTTCATCAAAAATAAGAATGGACAACTTTGATTTCATGGTTATTTTAATATTTTTTTGTTTTTGAGGGGATTTCATGGTACTAGACAATATTTACCTCTAAATTATGCGAGATTTACTTCTATAGAATTTATTTTCAGTGTCTAAAAATCCAATGCATTGAAGGCAGATTAGTGCCATTTGGTGGGAGAAATAAAGAAAATCAGAAGTAATAGAATGGAATAACCATGTATAGCCCTAAATATATGATATACATTGTTACGGCCTCAGCCTTATGGGTGTTGCTTGTGTATTTTTGTGTGCGTGTTTGTTTCTTCTAATTGGGGTTTCTTTCTGAATGTGTTCTCCGCCCTTGCGCACCTGTGGCCCGTTGCTCTGATGGCTCGTGCTGAGCATATAAGTGGAGTGTGAAGGAGGGTGAGACACGCAACGGTGAACTGTGCGCGTCATGATGCCTAGCCGCTGATCAACTCAAGCTGTGTTCCTTGTATTGAGCTACTATTTTGTTCTATTTGTTAGTGTTTATGTCTATGTTGACTTTAGTGTAGAGTAAATGTGTGTTACATGTGGAGAGAGAAAAATTGAGAGACGTGAGTTTGTGCAGTCATTTATTAGTCTTAAATGTTTTAAACTGCTCTTTGCCTTGCGTCTCCTTTTATGTTGCTGAACCCTTTCGAAACGAGCATTTTAACAACAGGGGTTCGTAACATAAATGGGGGCTCGTCCGGCATTTGTCGTCCAGGGTCTGTGTCTGAGTAGTAGTAATTTGATTGATCTAATTTGATTCAGGTGATCCATATTCTCTGGTTAGAAAGAGTAAGCCAGCGGAGCTGTGCTTAGCGTCAGTCCTGACGACAGTTTACTGTTTGTTTTTCTTTATTATTTTAGTTTGTTGTTTTGGAGGTATTCCGGGGGAGAGAGCGATCTCTTAATCGGT